>NC_142009.1:230124631-230435881 GCF_049901735.1 Notechis scutatus
CTACTTTGGGACAAGATAAAACAACTTACAACTTGGAGAGCTGGAACTGAAACCACTTACAAAAATGACAAACTCCTGAAGAAACTAAAGAAATTAGAACATGACAAGAAAGCCCCCAACAACTCACAACAACACCTGAAACAATTAGTATACAAACGTTTCCAACAGAGAACTCACCAAAACAGAAACAGATATCCTAACCAAAGGATTCAATTATGCTATAGCACCCAAAAAAATCCCCACAGAATCCATCATATGTGGAGTGGAATCCAGCCTAACTAAATTAAATACAGATGAAGCTGATAGAATAAGACACCAAGTCACTAACATCCTATGCACAAGCAAACCACCCAAAAGCAACTTGCACAAAGAGGAACTAAAAGCCCTGCAAGCCCTAAGGAACGACAGCAGCATAATCATACTTCCAGCAGATAAAGGTAATGCCACAGTAGTAATGGATAGAAAAGACTATGAAACAAAATTGACAGACCTACTCCAAGACTCCACATACAAACCCATAAACACGGACCCAACCACATATCTGGAAAAAATAACCAAGAAGAAAATTATAACCAGCCACATGAGCAAAGAGATCCAACAGACGATCATCCCAAGAGAAAAATCTTCCAGATGCCCCAAACTATACGGCCTCCCAAAAATACACAAAGAAGGCATACCACTCAGACCTATAGTCAGCTCCAGAGGAGTACCACTACAAAACCTAGCCAAATACCTAGCAAAGCAGCTACAGCCCCATGCTGAAGCAGCAGCTTCACATGTACAAAACTCATACCACCTCTTGGAAATGATCAAAGATCTACATGTGGAACAAGAAGATCTGCTTGTAAGTTTCGATGTGGTTTCACTATTCACTCAAGTCCCGATAAAAGAAACTCTCAAAATCATCAAAAATAAATACCAACCACCCAAACACTTCATGGAACTAACAGAACACTGCTTAACCAACACATATTCCATATACAAAGGACAAAGATACAAGCAAATTGAAGGAGTCCCTATGGGATCACTACTGTCACCCGTCATAGCAAACCTGTTCATGGAAGAATTCAAATCCAGAGCCCTGGCTAATGCCACCCACAAACCTAAACTATGGTTAAGATACATCGATGACACATTTGTTATTTGGCCCCATGGAAAAGAAAACCTAAACAATTTCCTAACACACCTAAACAGCACACACCCAAAAGTCAAATTCACCATGGAAATGGAAACAAACAAACAACTACCATTCCTAGATGTACTAATCTACAAAAAAACAGATGGCACACTAGGACACACCGTATACCAGAAGAAAACACACACCAACCGCTACCTCAACGCCCAATCCCACCACCACCCAGCACTGATAAACTCCGTGGCCAAAACACTAATTGCCAGAACCAAATGCCTGGCAGACAAGACGCACAGAAAGACTGAACTATGCACCCTGACTAAAGTACTGACAGCCAATGGCTTCCACAAAAGCAAAATCACTGGCTTGATCCACAAAAACACACTGAGACATAATGGAGACCTAGAAGATGAACAGACCTATGGAACAGCTGTCCTGCCCTACATAAGAGGTACCACAGACAAAATCAGTAAGATACTACACAGGCATCACATCAAGACTGCCTTCAAAACAGACAGAAAAATAGCAGCCATCCTAAGAAACCCCAAAGATAAAACTGACCTGGAAAACCAAGGCATATACGAAGTCCCCTGTGCATCATGTCCGGCCACATACATTGGACAGACCAATAGAAGAATAAGTACCCGCCTAGATGAACACAAAAATGCAGTAAAAAAGCTGCAACACTTCCTCACTAGTCCAACACATGAAAGCCACAGGTCATAGCATCGACTTCAATGGCACCAAAACCCAGGTACAGAATTATCAGAGAAGTCATAGAGATTGAAAAAAGACCTGAAAGCATGAATAGAAGAGATGACTCCACCAGACTATCAATTATCTGGAAGCATGCACTCTCAAACAAAGAAACCTCCACACCACAAACCAGGCAAACACCTGGGCACAAACAGACTCCCCCGATACCTCCAGCTCAAACACACTCCAACCAGGCACCCAGATGAAACCTAGCTTCCTAATAAATGATAGCCGTCCATTTACTCGGAGCCAAGCCACACTAAAAGCCTCCAATACAGGAAACACAATGTTGCCAGCCAATCAAGACAAAAAAAGCTACAAAACAGACAGAAGATATTAGAAACACCAATCAAGCAGAACACAGTAAACTCCAAGACCAATAAACACAGACCAAGACTCCCAACCAATCAGGATGAAGAAAAAACCATTCTGGCACAGCAGTAGGCTAGCACCAAATTTAAAACAGAAATGGCTGTGAAAGTCTGACTCACAGGCAAACGCTATACAGAAGCCTGATGATGGCAGATGAGATTCTGCCGAAACATTGCTACAACTTTAAAAGCACAACTATAATGACGTGGGAAAATACCTGAACAAAGCTGAATACCATACATATAAATACCCGCGAAAACTTAAGAAAACAAATATATATATATATATATATATATATAGATATATATATATATATATATATATATAGATAGATAGATAGATAGATAGATAGATATAGATAGATATAGATATAGATATAGATATAGATATAGATAGATATAGATATAGATATAGATATATAGATATAGATATATATAGATATAGATATAGATATAGATATAGATATAGATATAGATATAGATGATATAGATATAGATATAGATATAGATATAGATATAGATATAGATATAGATATAGATATACTTTTTTTTTGAAACCTTTTTAGATAGCTCTTTGGGACCAAGCTGTGGGTTGAGCATAGCGTTTCTATTGCACTGCAAAGCTTCACCTTTAACGGCAGACCACACCAGCAGCCAGTAAATTGAGGGGCGGGAAAGTGGAGGAAAGTATTTCCAGATTGCATTTCAATTTTCTTAAATAAAGGGTAACTCATACTTTCCATTAGCACCATGATTTTCAAGTCGCTTTACCTCTCCCACTTTTCCTTTTTTTCATTAACTTGCATAAACAAAATGAAGATACAAAGCCTGGATATTTAAAAAAAATGATTTTTTTTTTCATATCCCAGCACTTTAGATGATTCCACATGGTAGGCTGTGCTTCTTCCAACTATGTGTATATATGGAAGCAATTATGGCCAGAAATAATAAAGATTATATTGCCTCACACTTGGAGGTCCTGCCTGCAATACTAAGAGGAGAAAAGTAGATACAGAATCAGATTCTTCTATCATACAATGTGCAGTGAGGTAGGTACATCTTAAGGCATTACTAAGAGAACTTTTAAGAGGTGTAGCGCAGTTTATTCTGGTACTATGCTCCTCATCAATATTAAATATTGGCTTATTTTGTAGTAGTGAAGGTGTTGACTTAGAAATCAGCCTATGGTGATTTCTAGGTTCTGCTGTAGGCATGAAAACAGGCTTGGTGACTTCGGGGACACTGTTGGACAGCTCAATCCAACTCACAGGATTGTTGTTGTTGTGGGGAAATGACAGGAGTTGTTAGCTATGTTCGTTGCCTTGCCTCATACATAAAAAGATGGCATAAAAAGTAATAACAATATTGTCTATAGGTAGCCCTCAACTTATGACTACAACTAAGCCCAAAATCTAAGCTGCTAAGAAAGACATTTGTTAAGTGAGTTTTGCCCCATTTTACAACCTTTCTTAACATAGTTGTTAAGTGAATCACTGCAGTTGTTAAATTAGTGATGTGGTTGTTCAGTGAAACTGGTTTCCCCATTGACTTTGCTTGTCAGAAGGTCACAAAAGCTGATTGCATGGCCCCAGGACACTGCAACCATCATAAGTGCGAATCAGTTGACAAGCATTTTAATCTTGATCATGTGACCATGGAGATGTTGCAATAGTCGTAAATGTGAAAATTGGTCATAACTCACTGTTTTTAGTGCTGCTTGTAACTAAATGAATGGTAAGTTGAGAACTACCTGTATTTGCTATCCATGGACATAGGTAATAGTTACCTTTTATACCACTTAACTCTTGATGACTTCATGAACTTACCATCCTAAATTGTCTCCAGAAAATATCTGCAGCTCCTCCAGGGATTTGCCATTGAGTCTTTCAAATCCACTGATCCACCCTATTTGTTGGCTTTGATTTTCATTTCTCTTTGTCAGTGTAATCATTTTTCCTTAGTTCATAATTCGTTCATACCACAGGCCCAAATTATGTGAATTTCTGCTTCCTAATCTTTGCCTCAAAGGAGCAATCAGACTTTATACGGCTGGTGAATTCCTTCCCCACCCCCTTTGCAGTTTACACTACTCTTAGTAACCATTTTCAAATCAAAGATATCTGTCAACAGATCAGTTTTCATCAACTTAGCTGAATAAAAGGAATATAGAGTGATAAGTATTTTCAAGCTTCTTCCACAAGATCCAATTCCAAGAGATTCCCCCCCCAAAGCATGTCATCATGAGGACTGATTTGATAAGTGATGGATATATACACTTTAATAAAGACATGACAGAGTGGCAACGTTATTTCCACTTCAACCATTGCTGATGCTTATATTCTGGCAGAACAACCCACAGGCCTAATCACTGTTGACGGTCTTACACATGAAAGAAGAAATGTACTCCAGATGTGATTGAGGAAAGACTATTAGATTTGCAAGGAAGCAAATTTCCCAGAGGGGATGATCTTCATCATAGTGTTTAGATTTCTACTGTTATTGCTTGCCAGTTTCAACATGGATGTACCAGAGTGGGTGGATGGGTAGGAAGGCTTTGTGAAACATTCATCTTCTGGTTTGCTCAGGGTTTTTTTTCCCCTCTTCCTTGTCAGAGACAAGTTACTCCAGGAGGAAAATAAAACGTCTACATTTTCCTAATGTTAAGATTTATACTAGATTGGGCAGCTGTTCTTCTTCCTGTAAACTGGCACTCCGAATTAGAGCATCATAATATTACAGGTATACTAGAGAACACTGAAGATGCCTTCACTCAAAAATAGCCAGGTTTTGCACAGCTTCTATTATCTGAGGACTAATTATGATGTCAGGATTCTTCCAAGAAGACCAAACTGAGATGTATGTAATCAGATCAGATGTAGGTCCACTGTCCTTTATCTTATGACCTGGGATTGGCCTATGGCCATGAATTCCTGAGCAGTCTCAGATCCTGCCCCCCGCCCCCCCGAAAAGGTGGATAAAAGACTCCCAGGACCATAAACCAGGGAAACTCCACTGCCAACTCAGAAATAGAGCCAAGTAGCTCAGGCAGGGAGGTCACTACACAGCAAAGAGGCTGGTACAGTAGCAACCATCTCAAGTAATCATTACAGGCCAACTTAATGATCCGGGATTCGCATTTGAGCAGCTCCACTGGAAGCTATTGTGCTATTGTAGAAAAGCTACAAAACTAGCACAATGCTAGTAACTGCTGTATATCAAAAGCAAATCCTGTATATAATGAACATTGCTCAATATTTGTAACTTTTTGTCCCACCGCTGTTATTCAACTGGCTGGACCTGGACAGCCTTGTCTTTCAGGCAGAAAGTTTAGGTTCTCTCTGACTCTTGTTGGTAATGATAAGTTTCTCCTGACTGCATTATAACTAATTGTAATATCTCCTAGGAAAGAGTTCATTTTGAAAAGAAGGCTGAAATGTCCATTACATTGATTATAAAAGGAGCAGTTGTGAGGAGTTTTCAGTGTCTTATCTCCCAAAGTCATGCTGCTCCATCTTTCTGGATCCTGGAATTTTGAAGCTGAATAGCAGCTGTAGTCCACAAATCAGTTATGGAGTTAATGTTACTGACTCCTATGTGCGTTCACCTTATACCCTTGTTGAGTCCTTTTTGCAGATATTTTGATGTTAATTTGTGTACCTACTTCCTATAAGGGGAAGTTTGACATTTTGGCTTACTGGAAAATGAGATTATTATTCTTGATGCATCCTCAGACCTGTATTACTAGAGTTACCAGATCTGGAATATAAAAGTCTGAAGAAAAAAGCTTATATTGCAACAGAAATGGAAAAAACAGCATGGGACCTGAAACCATAAGAATCAAGCCATAAACATCCCGGAAAGAAAAACAAAGTCCAGTTGCCTTTTGGAAAAAAAAAAAAACACCTTTGGGATAACTAGGAAGGAAAATTAAATTCCTGTGTCCTCATTTAAAAAAAAAAGTTTGTACCTAGCAAGATATCATCATCTTCCTCCTCCTCTTCCTCCTTCTCCCCCTCCCCCTCCTCCTCCTCATAGAAGAGAAGTGGGAGTCAGAGTCAGAAATACAAGATTTCAAAGTAGGCTGATGCTGAAAGTGGATGTAGACTTTTCTTCTTCTTCTTCTCAGATTCTGGGGGTTGCAAAAGGAGAACTGAGAGGTAGAAGAAAAGTGTATTTTCTTATCTTATTTATGAAACAATTCTTTCCAAGCAAAGTGACCTAGTGCTAAAGTAATTGACAAATCCTGACAAGTTTTTGTTCCCTTCCTCTAAATGTCATGTTGAATTACAGCTTACTTATGCCATGTACTGTTCTTCCATCTATAAGCCACCAGACGTGCTGAGTTTGTAATTCCTTCACTGATCAGCCAGCCTGAGCTAGGCATTTGCAGGCATGTAGTCTCAACAGCTAGAATGCACCAGGTTGGAGAAAGCTACAATAACAGTTCTCATATGCACAATCCAGACAAGGCTAAATCCTCTTGAGGTTTTGATGCTATGTGTATTTACTGAACTAATTTTTGTTGAAATCACTAGGTCTTGTTTCTGGGCAAATGTGCATAAAGTCAGACACTATCACTAATCAATACAAGCACATGCATATTCAGTTTAGATTGCCTTCATTGATTTGCCTAGAGTTGAAGCTCATTTGGCTCAATCAGCTGTTAGATCATTCATTCATTCATTCATTCATTCATTCATTCAATTTCTAAACTGCCCATCTCCCTCAGATATTTGGACATGTTACAGATGCAGCATGGAACTGGATTGGATTTATGTATGCACACAACACTAATGCAGAACTAACCAACAATGTGCCTGGGGTTTGTAAACATAATGGATGATGCATGAATAAAGTATTTTCCCTGGTTTACTTTCCCATGAACATGGCTATTTTAGCTGTTCTTTTTATAGCTGCAGAAGCATTGATTTTCCACAGAAATTAATGAGTCACAGAAAGAGTGCAGAAAGCAACCAATTGGTAGCAGATATATGGAAATGTCATCTGAACTTGGAAGATTAGACTGGAAACAAGGAAGCAACCTGACTGTCAACTATCCCAGGTTGCTACTGTGGTAGGATTTATGAGACCTTAAGCCATTCCAGTTTCACATTGGCCACGAGGGCTCTGGAAGTTTAGTTTTGTGTTTTTCTCCAAAACTACAGCTCTATAGTATTATTACAATTTTTAATCATGGTTTATTGCTTAGGTAAATCATCTCTAGTCCCTAAAAGTTTTTTTGTTTGTTTCTAGGGCCTCTTTCAACTGCCCTAGTAAACTTTGATAGATGGATATTAAAAACCAGCAAACTATCTCTGCTCAAAATTTTTGTCTCACCAAAAGATGATCAAAGAGATAGCCCATTGTCCTGAAATCCCAAGCTGGTTTTCCATCCAAGAACTATCTTGCTTAGCTACCAGGATCAGCCAAAACTAGCCAGGTGCTGCCACAGGCTAAATCCATAGCTGAAATGCTAGTCATCCATTCAGAAAATTCATAATGGTTTTCTGGGATGTTTCTTGTCCAAGTAATTATTATGGCTGGAAAGAAATATCTCATCAGATCTAAAATGCTGGTGAATCTACTGAATGGTTACTATTAATTTTTGGATAACCTTCCCTACAGTTACAACTCAATACTTGCTAAATGAGCTAGTTTTCTTGAGTAATCTGGGAGTGAGGCTGATTGAAATGTCTCCTCACGCTTTAGTGGCCCTCTAAATGTTGTAAAAATGTGATTCACAGCATCCAAGTGATTATGCTTGCTAGGATGCTGGTAAATGTTATTCAATAACTTCTGGAAAGCTATCAGTTCCCCACCTTTAGAGATAAATATTTGCCCCAGAGAAAGTGAGTATTCTTTGAACAGTGATAAAAAAATATTTTGCAATCTTTGATGATTCAGCATAAGCCACTTTTGATCCTTTTGATACTAACAGGAAGAGGTTCTCTCAAAATCCTGATGTAAGTTGCAAGCTTATGTAACACTGATGGTATGGCCAAGGACAGGATATCATGGCTCACTGTGACCTGAATGGGACCTTGGAAGAGAAAATGTATTTGATGCTATGAGCTCCATCAATGAAGGAAGCAAGATTTAGATATAACAAACCAAGAACCAATGGTCTGAGTAAAACTGTAGTTTCAATGGACAGACAACAGTGCAGGGGCCTAACTTTGTTCTTGCTAAGGTTCAATTAATCTAATTCAGAGTCTGATTTTTATTATTCTTTATCAATTTGAAATAACCATGCTATAGATATGGGTAACACTAGAACTTCATTCCAGGGGTGTGATTCAATGTTTTTAACAACCGGTTCTGTGGGCGTGGCTTAGTTGGTGGGAGTGCCTTGGTGGTCATGTGACTGGCTGGGCATGGCCAACTCCACTTCACTCACATCGAGGCACACATCTCCTCGCCTGGCCTCTCGTGACTGTGAGGATGCTGCAATAATCGTAAGTGTGAAAAATGGTTATAAGTCACTTTTTTAAGTGCCATTGTAACTTTGAATGGTCACTCCACACAAGCAAAGTACCAGCAAAGGAGGGGGGAAAAACTCCAGAGAAGTTCCAGAGACAGGAAGTCTAAGCCTGCCAAAAATGTAAAAAGGGTTAACGGAGAGGCAGTTTCTGTAAGCAACACCAGAATGTTTCCTTCCTGCCTTCCTTACAGGATTAGGGCAGTAACTTCTTCTAACAACCGGTTCTCTGAACTGCTTAGAATGTTAAAAACTGGTTCTAGTGAATAGGTGCGAACCTGTAGAATCCCACCCCTGCATCATTCCCTTTCCCCCCCTGTTTTCATGTATTTTAGGGGTATCTGATGCTTATGGACTTTATTTTATGTATTTTTCTCGGGAACTTCAATGGGAAATCCAGAAATCCAGTCTAATATAGCAACTAAGGCATTTGGTTCTGGTGGAAGAGACCCTGATTCATGGCCACTTAATTTATTTATTTGCTGCCTACCTTGCCATGGGGCTACTCTAGGCAATCTACTTCCATGAGATTCATTAGGAAACAGCTCAACCTACCCAATGGAATTGTTGTAAGGAAAATCGGAGGAGGGAATACTATATAGCATATACTGTCTTGATTTCTTGGAGGAAAGGCAGGATATGAAGAAAATAAATTATAATAATGTTGCCCTTATTTATTGTTTGTCTGATGCTTATTTGTGGCAGCAGGATATGGGTTGTTAGAAAGGGAGAAGAATAAAGAGGCCAGAATATATGCAACCCATGGTCTGCAGGCTGCCCATCCTAATTTGACATCCCCCATCTCCACCCTTTCTTCTATATCAGTGATGGCTAACCTATGACACGCGTGTCACTCGTGACACGCCGAGGCAGTTTGACTGACACGCCTGTTGGTGTGGGGAAAACCTGCACATTTAGAGGCTGCCTGTGCTCTGCTCCAATCCCTGCTCCCTGCTTGTTGCGTGGAGGAGTGGTGCCACCGCTGCCGCAAGATCTTTGCAGCAGAGAAC
Organism: Notechis scutatus; assembly: GCF_049901735.1. NCBI lineage: Eukaryota > Metazoa > Chordata > Lepidosauria > Squamata > Elapidae > Notechis > Notechis scutatus. The sequence continues at coordinate 230,134,379 of NC_142009.1, forward strand.
CAGTTTTAACCGCCATAAACTGAGGTTTGTCAGTTTCATTACCTCAGGAACGCTACAGGAGGAAAGGAGATCCATGAGGTTCACAGCCCTGTAAGGTGGCCTTCCGATCCCCACATCCTGCACCTGCAGCCCTGAGACCAGGGAGACGAGTTTCACAGCCCTATGTGATCACCCCAGCCCAGTCCGTCATAAACCAAATTATTGATATTTCTTGAAGTGACACACGACCAGAGGAAGGCTACACTTTTTCCCGATTTTCGACACACCAAGCTGAAAAGGTTAGCCATCACTGTTCTACATGATTGGGACACAATAGATGTCATAACATCTAGGTGAAAGGGCATAGAGGTAGATTGCATCTAGTTTTGCAATCTTGATAATTTTATATAGAGCAAAACATTCATAAACATGTCTATTCCCTGTATTGTTTGCCTCCTTTGTACCACATTTGTATTAAGTCTGCCCTGGAGATCTAGAGAAATAAAAATAAATTGGAATCATTGCCCATTTCACATCTCGCCTGGGCCAAGAGAACTGAGGTTGCTTGCTCCTTAAATAGGGCTGGGTAAACATTTATTTTAACAGGTATCATTTTAGAAAGCATTTTGAAAAGGAACTTCATGCGCCCATGCCCTTATTTGGATATCTGAAAATAAGCATAAAATCTATTTGTTTCATCAGAGGAATTAAAAAAAAAAGCATGCTAATATTTCTTCCTTAAGACTCAAGTTAATAGTTAAATCACTGCCAATGACAACAAATGTCAGGGCAAGAAAGAAAAATAAGCAGAGAATGTCTGAGAAATAGGCAGACTCTGTCTACCAGCACTGAAAAGGAGGAACTGAGGACACATGCTTTTATTCCCAACTCTGGAGGTCAAGAAATGACCCCAAGGCTTCACTTGATTAAGTCTTGCAGCATTTCAAAAACCATTTTAAAGAGGACCACCAGCACAGGAAGATTAGACCACATGTTACCAAAACATTGAGTCCAGATAAGAGATTCCGAGCACCACCATAAAATTGTTATTTTAATTATAATATGCACTGTGAACTTCATGGATTTCAGTAAATTATGAAATAGCCATCTGGAATGTTGTGGAGAAGTCTTCTCTAATCTCTGGCCTGTCAGCTTCAAAAGTAATATCTTTAACATATTTCAATAATGCAAATGCCCTTTAGGGTATATTCTTTTTTTAAAATATAATTTTAAGTTTTAAAAACAAGAGCAAAAATTTATGCAAACTAAAATAGAGTAAGAAAGAAGACAGCGTTAGTGCAAAAAGAAAAAAAAACCAGAAAAGGAAGAAAAGGAGATATTAAAAAGTGTTTTCTGTTTTTCTTTATAACATTTATAAGTACAATTACAGATATATCTTTTTCTCTAAAATTACATTGTGACTCTCTTCTTTCTATAATCTACCCTATCTAATCAACAAAATCATAAATCATAAGTTCACTTATTTCTATTTTACACAAAAAGTCCATAAGGGACTTGGAGTCAGCAATAAATATAGAACGGTGTTTTCTTTAATCAAAGTCAACAAATTTCCTATATATTCTTCATATGTGCTATCTAAATTCTAAATCATATTTGTCAAAATCCAGCAACTTAGGCCAATTGAAAGTATGATAAATAAAGTTAAACCATACCACAGGAAGTGGAGGTGGAATAGAATGAGGTAGAGCAGTTGAGTTGACTTTAAAATCTGATTCCTTGGGGTGTTTTATTTTCTGAAATGCAGGACAGAAAAAGTTTCTTCCTGTTCTATGCCCAGAAGCCAATCTGGCAGCCCAATCTTATTTTGAACTGACACAAGCCCAATGGTGGAAAAACAGCCTCTCTGCTCTTGAGAGTCATAAGTTAGCTGATAAAGCCATTAAATGAGATTTTCCAGATAGCTGATCCAATTTTTCTGTGGTTGGGGCATCTATTCAGAAGAACAGGCAAGGGCTAAGTTCTTAGGAGGAAGGGCCATGTAGGAAGAATTGTACTATCTGCTGCTACAGCTCCTATATTTTAAACATCTGGGGTCTGAGGCAGTTAATTTATTGTATGTCATGGAAAGTTTGGCTCCTGGCATGCATGATTGAACAAGAACTGCCATTCTGGGGAGATTTAATTTGGTCGGGTCAAGAATGATGAGTTCTGGTGAAGTAGGCTGTGAATTCAAAAATGAGGCAAAGGAGAACCATCTCTTATTGCAGAAATTCAGACCTCAGTACCAATATGTAGCCAAATGTTAGTTTTTTATGTACCTTTGCTGCTATCTAATGTTCATCCAGATTTTTGCAACTCATGTATGATAGATTAGATCCCTGACTCTAAATAATTGGTTAATTTAACAAGACATCAAATGGAAAGACTGAAATAAAAATACTGTGCGTGCAGATGATATGTCACAACAGGAAAATAGATTCAACTGCCATTTCCCACTAACCCAATAAGTTCTTCCAGCTGCTGTCCTCCAGTTTCCTAAATAAAGAGAATCCAAGAATGGAATTGTAATCTTATATACTGTACATGTAGATTCAGCTACCTAACTCGAAATGTCTCTGCAGCTCTGACATTTTTCCAAGCTGTCTAATCACCAAGAAAGAATAGAAGGGTTAAAAACAATACAATACTTCTGATGGAGGCTTTACATCCTTTGCTGCGATTTCAGAGGATTACAATGAGGGCATCTTCTGTTTGTAGTCCTCTTGTATTTCCACACTGTTTTCCTCTTTTACTAGGTACTAGAGAGGTATCTATTAGGTATCTTTTACTAGGTACTAGACATCTTTTCCATCTAGTCTTGATTGTTGCAGTCAACTGTGCACAACCATCTGCAGCCTTTTGGCTGGAGAATTCTGGGAATTGAAGTCCACAAGTCTTAAAGTTGCCAAGTTTGGAGACCTCTGCTGTAGTTTATAGTTTGTTCTAGGGAAGAGCCACAGCCAATCAGAAAACAACAACAATCCCAATGGCTTTATTTGCACCAGGGCTACTACTTCAAAAGGCGAAGCTCTTGTTCTGCAATGTTTGTTTTCAGGCCAGATCCCATGCTGGCATTCGAACTGTTCTGCTTTGTGTCTGCCTAAGTCAGCTTCATTTTTCAAGCATCCATCCATGGACACCATTTAGCACTTCTTGGATCCTTTGCTAAAAAGTGTGGCCAAAAAATATGGTCCCTTCAGCCTGAATGTACATATCTGTGAAAACCACAAAAGGGTGGGGTTAGTTATCCCTCCCTCCCCCCCACTCTACTTCCACACAATTTGCATTGGAATAATTTAGGATTAACTACCAATGGTATGCGAGTCCTGTCTTCTTCCTCTGGCTAGTGTTGGGTCTATCAAGAAGGACCTCTTTCTTAGTCTAATGTGTTCCTAATTACTTGTACTATGCTTGTCTCTGACTGGCTGTCTACATAAGCTCTGCATTTTATCCATTGTTTGTAGCATATGCAAGTCTTCCTGCCTGGTCCTGCTTACAATATTAATTGCCTCTTCTTTAAAACAGAATGTAGATCTTTACAGATATGCAAAAAACGTTTTTTTAATTCATAAAAGAGAACGCAATTATCAAAAGTGAGGAATATGAATTTAGAAGAGCCAAGAAAAGAAACCACTATGAAAACTTTATAAAGCAACGGAGCTGTGAAGGAATGAAAAACAGGGTACAAGCACGAGGCAGAGAAAGAGTCTTAAAGAAAGAAAAATGTGGAAGACTTAGCGTTTACACATTTATCATTACTTAATAATGATTACTATAATAGTAAATTATAAAGTAAATGTATAAGTATATTGTTATCATTAATTACAAGCAGTTTTAATGCCTTTAAACATGGAAATAATATCGAAAAAGATGCCACTGAAGTGGCCCCATAAAAAAAATCATATATTGTAAAAGATTGCATTATGTAAGAATCTCATTTAAGGTTGGTAGACAAAAGAAGCCATTTTGCAAAGGATGCTGGCTTCGTAATTAGATCTCCCAATGTTCTTATTGTTGGAAATATTTAAAGCAGCACCGGGGAGATTTAAATTTGGCTGGTAACTTTCATTACCCAAACTAGGTAAGATTCTCAGTGCTAGTGATCAGATTAGCACTGATGATATTACCTAGTTTGGGTAATTAAATGTCTGCAAGAAAACAACCAAGTTCAGAGAATACCAAGGATCCCTCATTTCAAACTTCAGCTACAAATATTCTCCTTTATTGATGGAATAATGCTGGGGTGAGGAGTCCATGCTCCTCTCCCCCACCACCAACCACCAGGCATCTGCTCGAAAGAATGCTTCCTGCCCCAAACCATAATTAGTCCAAGAAAGGATAAGGATAGGTAAAGGAATACATGGATCAATTCCTTCTATGAAGTAATTTTGTGTCTTAAATCAGAAAATCGGCTCCACATTGCTTTGCTGAAAGTTGAAGTCCTCCACAGTTGCGTGGAAAATGGAGTAATTGTAATGTCTCATCACAGAACTGTAACATTCAACTTTGGGCTCTTAGCCAGATCTCAAGATCAAGTTTTAGTGTTGTTTCTTTCAGCATCTGCCAGGGTCTCTGTACTTAAAAGATGTTGAGGCATGTTCTAGGACTCAGTTTCATTCTCTGGGCATTGGATGTCCTGGACCTCATGACTCACTTATGTGAAATGTGTGTGTCCCAAACACCTTTAGCACGCATAAATATATAGATATACACTCACAGCAAATAAATAGTTTTGTCTGCTAATATCTGAAATTGTCCAGGAACAGTTTGGAATCCACAGCCGTAGAACAAATAAAGGAAGTAAAGAGGAAGTTTACTCATAATAGCTCAATCAAAAGTGGCAAAATAAATAGTAAATGGCTGACTTCAGACATCGCTCTAAGTCAAAATGTTATTTCTCTGGTAATGGATTAGTACAGGGGTCCCCAACCCCTGGTCTGTGGACTGGCATTGGTTCGCGGCATGCCAGCAACTGGGCCATGCAAACAAGCAAAGCCCCATCTGTTAAGTTTGGAGAATAATGGAGACCAGACATCTGACCAGTGACTTCTCCATGGGATGCAGGCAGTACACAAAACAACCCCCCCTCCAGTCTGTGGAAAAGTCTCTCTCCACGGAACTGTTCCCTGGCACCCAAAAGGTTGGGGGCCGCTGGATTAGTATGTTGTATTAATCAACATAAAACGTGCTAATTTCATTGACAGGTTAGTGTGTTGTGCAAAATGACCAACTGACTTATTCAACAAAGCATAATTTAGCAAATCATAGCCTAGAATGATGTCTGAATCCTATCAGTGTCAGACAAAGGCATTTAAAAAGGTATTCTTTTCTGAAGAATATTCAGCAAATATTCACAGTTTAGGATCAACCCAGGCTTTATTGAAAAGCCTAAAAATTGTCCAAATATCTCCATAATATGCATGTCATTCCAAGCAAAATTCTGTTTTGTAAGTTGAATGCTGTAAGGTCAAATAATTCTATTTTTTTTCAGGTGGTTTCAGAATTCTACTCTTATAGCTCCTAATGCTCTAGTTAGTAAGTAATTGTGGGGGGAAATTATTGATCTATTCTATCATCTTTGTATTTCAATGATTACATCTCAATATTTTATCTTCTTTTTCAGTTACTTACTTTTTCAGCTACTCCACTTTCATTCGATATTGCCATACCTATAAGTAAAATCTATTTTTTCTTCAACTACCAAGACATCTGGTGCACTGTGTTCTAGATATCACATAATTTGAATTCAGAAGTTCCTTACAATTCTGGGGATGGTAAAATGATATTATTTTTATTACTAGCACTACTGTGGTCATTAAGTGAGGTTCATATCATACAATAACCTGGACATGTTGGTCATATTGTTCTGTGTGCAATAGCTTTTTCAATAGCTGATAGTGCTCAGCATTGAAGTTGTAAGGTATAAGCTTTACTGAGTCTTTTTATTTTAATCATCCTTAACAGTTCTAGAGCATTTTTCAATCATATATTGAACCAGTGGTGGGATTCATTTTTTTTTATTACCGGTTCTGTGGGCATGGCTTGGTGGGCATGGCTTGATGGGCATGGCAGGAGAAGGATACTTTAAAATACCCATTCCCTCCCCACTCCTGGGGGAAGGTTACTGCAAAATCCGCATTCCCTCCCCACCCCACTAACCTGCTTTCCAGCTCCGTTTTCCTGTGCAGGGCAACAAAAGAAGACCCAGCCGATCAGCTGGGACTTGGGAGGCAGTGAATAGATGGGGGCAGTTTTAAGTATTACCAAATATGGCCATAGAGTCGACTAGCAGACTCCATTCATTGGCCCAGCCACTGGAGGGAGAAATAAAGTCCCATCAGTGGCTGAAGCTTTGGACAGTGCCGGCTACAAAAGCCAGCGCCTGCCATGGCTGAAGCAATAAAGACTTTTACCTGTTCCTGCCGTGTCCTGCCTCTTTATTCCGTGGACCCACTTAACAGGCGGGGCCAGTCAGAGGTAGAATTTGCTGATTCTCTGAACTCAGTGGTGGGATTCAACTTTTTTTTAACTACCGGTTCTGTGGGCGTGGCTTGGTGGGCATGGCAGGGGAAGAATACTGTAAAATCTCCAGTCAGAGGTGGTATTTGTTGGTTGTTGAGGTACTCCCCGTTAGGAGAATGAGTGCATTCAGGGAAACGTAGTGAGAGTGGTGAGGAATAACACACAACCAGCATACAGATATACTGAATAGTAAAATGTAGGTTTTACTTCATGTAAACGGGTAAACAAAGTCCAACAAACAGTCCAAATCATACACGGTTAAAGCAGGTAGTATTCAATACAATCAGTCCAGGGATAATCCAAAAACGAAGTCCAGTATCATAAAAAAGTTCAGTAAACGGAGTTTGCTAACAGTTTGCAAGACTCACAGCAATCCAAGCAGAATGACAATCAGGCAAAAGGCAATAGGGAAATGCAAGAAAACAAACCAGGTTTCTAGCAAATTCCATCTTATGGCCGTCGGAGGAACCTCAGCCAATTACGCAATTACAGCACTCTCTTAAAAATACAACAGTATTAAATAACTAACCTGGTTTATATATTGCCAACCCAACTGTTAGGTGACTATCATTCCTAACATTGGTTCTCTGAACTCAGTGGTGGGATTCAACTTTTTTTTACTACCGGTTCTGTGAGCCTGGCTTGGGGGACGTGGCAGGGGAAGGATACTGTAAAATCTCCATTCAGGGGTGGTATTTGCTGGTTCTCCGAACTACTCAAAATTTCCGCTACTGGTTCTCCAGAACTGGTCAGAACCTGCTAAATACCCACCTCTGATTGAGCTATTGATATAGGATCAGAGCTAAGTATAAGGGTTGCATGGAAAAGACCCCATAGCGTCTCCTGGGTGGCCTGGGGGAAAAAAAACACTTCTGCCTGAAACCTTGAAGATCAATATTCTTAGTATCTGCCTACATGGACTGACAATCTGAATCCATAAAAAGTTACTTCCTTAGGTTTCCAATCTGTCACAAGAAAGCAGCAGAAAGCTTAAACGTTCATCTCATTGGAGTGGATACTTCTGTCCTTCCACTTTGTAGGACAAGAGAGAAGTTCTGACATGGAAAGGAATGAACAAGTGTGATCTGAACAAACAAAACCCTTTCAGATATTGAACTGAACGGGGTGGGGGGTGGGGAATCAGCCTTTTCAGGTCCTGGCAGCAATTACTGAAATCTGTGAAAGACATAGATAGTTGTGGCTTTGTCTGGATTTCTTTTCCGCGTAGGAAGTTCTGAATTAGCCACCAGACCTTTGCTTATGTTTCCCAAAGGAAGAAATGTAATCGCTAACTGGGAAAGGCATCCACTCCCACATACAGATTTGCAAGTTTTAAATTTTAAAACCAGAAGCGAGAGGACTGCCTGCAAACACCTTTCCCTTTGCAGATTCCTGGGTGAATCCATTGCCCCTGGACACATTTTTTTGTTCTTTGTCAGCATAAGCTTTTGTCAGTATATGCGGCTGCCATTCTTCAGAGAGAGAGAGAGAGGAAATCTTTCTCAAATTAATCATGAGCTTTGGCTTGTAGATACAGGCCTCTTTGGGTTTTAGCCTCTCATACCAATTAGACAGTGATTTAGAGCTAGGTTAACTCTGTTAGAAAGAAAGCCTGCCTCCCTGAGAGATGGTAGGAAAGATATACGCTCTCAAACAAATGTGAAGCTAAAAGGGAATTGAAAAGGAACACATCTGCTTAAAAAGAGGACAGCCGGGGTGAACCAGTCCATTATACTAGGTAAATGCAGGTTGATTTTCTGCATTTAAGAGTTTATGTATATGTGTGTATTGTATATAAACAAGATGGATCAACGACATCAGCAAGTATTGCGGGCCCAATTGGCAAAAGAAAGCTCAGGATCATATTGGCTGGAAATATGTGGAAGAGGCCTTCATCCTGCAATGGATAAACAATAGTTAAAATGATGATGATGATGTGTGCATATCTATATGCAAAATCAGTAGCTGTTGTATATCCTGGGTGAGTTGCAGAGAATTGTGGAGCATGTGCTGTGGGGCACACATTAGTCATTTGAGCAGTTCCTGACTGTAACCGTTGCCCATTATGAACTCATGAATTGTTGAGCTATGGCCGTGATGGCAAACCTATGGCACGTGTGCCACAGGTGGCACGCAGAGCCATTTGTGCTAGCATGCGAGCCACAGGCAAGCTTACTTCACTGTGCATGCATGTGCCTCATAGCTGATTTTCAGCCGGTTTGAGGCCTTTTTCGCCTTCCCAGAGGCTTGAAAAAAACCTCTGCAGGCTTTGCAGGATGAATAATAGGCCCATTTTGTCACTTCCGGTAAAGACCAGAAGTGACGAAACAAGCCTATTATTCGCCCTGCAAAGCCTGCAGAGGCTTTTTTCAAGCCTCTGGGAGGCCGAAAATCAGCTGTGAGATGCAGTGCAGGTAAGGGGGGGGGAATTGCATGCACATGTGCAGGGGGCGTGGGGGGGCTGCACGCATAGCCTTCTGGGTGCTGGCACGTGCAAGCGCATGCACATTTTTTGGCACAGGAGCCCAAAATGGTTAGCCGCTTCTGGCGTCCAACATAAAGAGACATGCTGACTGAGACAGTTGGCAAATATAGTTAAAAAACACTGGAAAATCCATAGGTTTCCCCATCCTGGTGTAGAGTATGTCGTACATCATCAGACATTTCCTCCGTCTACTGGGAGGTGTCTGCAATTATTGGTTTTACTTAGGTGCACTTGAAATGCTTCTAAAAAATTCTAAGAATCCCTGAGACCCAACATGTAAGGTGCTGGGCTATACCAGAGCCAAAGTTAATGACTTTTGCTTTCCAGAGCACACTCCCTGATACCTTCCAAGAAGCAACCCCATTTTGTGAACAATTAATATTGTGATCAAGACCTTGCAGTTGTGCAAAATCTTGTTCTATTCTTGTGGTTTCCATAGTCAGGGGATGTCCATATGATGATGATTGTTCTCTGAGAAACGAATAAGCCATGGGAATAGAGAAAACAAACAGTGGGTGCTTTTTATGCCAGCTAATTCCTCTTGGAAGATTTTTTTTCTTTCTAGCCTGTTCAGAAGAAAATCTAGTTTTCTAATAGCTGGTCTATTATTATTATTTTCTGCTCAGTTTCATCCTTCCCTTGGCTCAGACTATTACAAATCCAGGATAATTGCAATAAATTAAGTCAGGTTATAGTTTCACCCATAATCAAAATAGCTTGGATCAATCCTGAATGTGGGCATAACTAAACAGAGGGGGCTTGCTGAATGTTAGTCTTGGTGTGAATAGTTGGAAGCCAGCAATTCTCAAATTTGAAGATGCAATTATATCTTTACATGTTCAAAACATCATTCAGATTCAAGTTCACAAAGTACTTTGCCAAGTATCTTTTATTCAATGGGAATGGTAGGAGTAAAAGATTATGGATCTGAAGACAACTCTACGAGGCACTTCAAACTTTACACAGCAATGGGCAATCAATTGCTTCATTTGACTTAATTCTTGTTTGCAATAAAAATCCTAAACTAACTGAATCTGTCTGTGAAATGTCTACAGAATATAAACCTAAAGATCTTTGATGCCCTTCCAAATCATGGTTATGACATTTCCTATGCTGAACTTTCCTCTAGATTCCCAAATTCCAATCAGTAAGTTTCTTTTGTTGTATACCTATATAATCACTGAAATTTTATCAATTTTGAAGGGAGTGGGGAGTGGAAGAATATACAATTTTTTAGGTGCTGAGAAATTTGGAAATCAAAATATGGTTTTACCACAGACTCCTAAGTTTAATAACATTCATAGCATGTTGGAAAACGGAAACAGCAAACCATTTACAAAATAAAAGAGAATTGAGTTCTCTTTCTGAACCAAAGGTGCTTTTTCAAAAGGCAACTGGACTTCCTTGTTTTTCTTTGAAGACATTTCACTTCTCATCCAAGAAGCTTCTTCAACTCTGACTGGATGGTGGGGAATGGAAGAATTTATACACCTTGCAGACAGCTGGTCATTTGCATCCTTTTTAGAGAGTCATTGAGGCCACTTGGAGGGTTACCTGAGTAGTACAAATAGGTGTGGAGCCTTCTTTGAACTCTTGAAAGGAGTGTGTTGTAGATAGATGATGCTGTATCCCTCCTCTTCTGTTGAGAGGGGATTGTTCAATTTTGACATAGATGGCCTCTTTGACCCCTTTTTCAAACCAGTGGTCCTCTCTGTGCAAAATGTGCATTTTGCTGTCTTGAAAGAAAAACAAGAAAGTCCAGTTGCCTCTTGAAAATGCACCTTTGGGACAACTAAGACTTGGATGACTGGGAATCTCTATAGCAGGGGTGGGCAAACTTTTTGGCTCGGGGCCGCATTGACTTTTAAAATTTGACAGACGGGCCGGGTCAGCACAAGATTTTTGGGAATCGCCCCCCCCCCCTCTTCTCCTCCTTCCCCTCCCCTCGGAGGCTCCCTCCCCTCGGAGGCCCCCTGAGTAAGGAGTTGCTACCGCCGGCGCGGCTCAGCGCGGCTCCAGTCCCGCGTTGCCTCGGGAAGGGAAAGGCAAAAAGGAAGAGCCGCAGTGGTGCTTTGCAACGGGAGCAGCGGCACCGGAGGCTCAGGCTCAGCGGCTCCTGGTTTTGCCTTTTCCTTCCCAAGACAACGCGGGACTGGAGCCGCAGGGAGCTGCGCCGGCAGTAGCAACTCCTGACAGCCCCAGCCGGACACCTGAGCGGAGCCTGGGCGAAACTGCCTCTTGCTGCTGCCGGAGCACCGCCGGTCGCCTCCTCCAAGCAGCCTGCCCGCCCACCGGGCTTCCCCTCTGCCGCGCGGCTCGGGGCCAGGCGCAAGCACCCGCGAGTTAAAGGAAGCCGAAAGTTGCTGGGAAGTTGCTCGGGTGCTAGGAGCAGGCTTTTAAAGTGCCGCCCGAGCAGGACCGCCGAGCCGGAAAGCGGGGCACCAAGGCAGGGCAAAGCTCCACCAGCAGCGGCCTAGCTTTAGGTGGCTTCAAGCAGCCCGCCCGCCCGCCAGGTGGAACCCTTCCCGCTCCTCGGCGGGAAGACGCTCCAGCCTGCAAGCTTTGCCTTTGCAAAGTTTAAGCCTGGAAGCCCCGAAAAAAAGGGGGATCGGCGGGGACTCACCTTCGGAGAGGTCGCACTCGAAGGTGATTTCGAACTCCCAGCTGAGGCCTTTGCAAATTTCTTTTCTTTCCTACCCTAGATCTCTCCGCACTGTTTTGCAGCTTTAGGGGCCACGTGGCACAGGACAATTATGCCACGCCCAGCGATTTTTTTCAGGGGCAGGCCGGATTGGACAGACCAATGGCAGCGATTTTTTTTCAGGGGCAGGCCGCATTGGACAGACCAACGGGCCGGATGTGGCCCGCGGGCCGTAGTTTGCCCACCCCTGCTCTATAGGGTTCTCTTTCTGAATATTTTTTATCTGAGGATTAGATGATTTGCAGATTAGTGGAGTATTATAGAGTATTACAGAGTACAGAAATGGTGCTTCTGTATAATTTTTTTTGCAACATTTGAAAATATGGCTAATCTTCAATTTATGACTGGTCATTTAACAGCCATTTGAAATTATGACAGCCGTGTAAAGGGAGCTTTATGGTAAGTAAAACACTTCTGACCTTTGTAAAACCTTGTGCCCTCCCCTCAGTGGTTACATTGTAAGATATATCATATTGTATTGTATCATATATAATCAGGTAATTATGTTGTATGACACAGACAAAACTTTTTCATTCAAAGATTGGCCCAGAGGTGGTATTCAGCAAGTTCTGACCAGTTCTGGAGAACTGGTAGTGGAAATTTTGACTAGTTTGGAAAACCGGCAAATACCACCTCTGACTGGAGATTTCACAGTATCCTTCCCTACCACACCCTCCAAGCCACACCCACAGAACTGGTAGTAAAAAAATTTGAATCCCACCACTTGATTGGCCTGTTTCCATCCTCTGCTTTTGAATGTGGTGTTAATATTGAAATTATAGCATGAACTATCAGTATTGATTATTAACACATATACGATAATTTACTTGAGTATTCACTAATATTACCATCAGAATCACTTAAATCTCATGGGAAAAAAAGAAAGAAAAATGATTTTTAATTTTTTTTAAAAAATGCAAAATTTGACTAGATCTAAAGGATATTAAACTAGTGTTGTGGGTAACCGTGTCTTTCTTTAGACATTAAAATTCCAGGGTAGAACCACATCAAGCATTCCACTTTAATGGTTATCTATGTTAATAAAAAAAAGCTGGCTTTGACCTTTGTCCTCCTTTGCTTGGATATTTAGCACAAACTTTAATATTTTCTTAGGGCTGAAGGGAATGAGAGAAAGGACAAGGGTAGGTTTTAAATTCTACTTAGCCAAGCTTGGGGCTCTTTTTGGGGGGCTGGCATTCTGCGATCAGCTCCGGGTCACGAATCCCTTTTATCATGATTATCTAAAATGTTCCTATTCAGAAGCACTAAGCAGACACTGGCCTCTCTGGGATCAGAAAGGAAGGGATTAAAAGTTATGGGAGGAAGTATGTATCTCTCATATGGAAGAGCCAGGCAGCTTCAAAGAAAAACATCTGGAGTAATGTGCCTGCCCTGAAAATTAGATCAATCAAAAGGAGGAACATTTTTCATCCTTTCAGGGAAACTTCTCCAGGAAAGAATGAATGTCTGGACTGTCAGAAATATGCAGGCATTGATATCCCACAAACCATCAATTCTTTCAACATCAGTTTTTTCCTTTGTTTGTCACTGATTGCATTTTCTTTTGGGATTATGTTGTCTGAATATCCTAAGAGTATACTATACAGTATGAAGGCAAAAGAGATTTCTTTCTTAAATCAGTTTAGTTGAAGAACAAACAAATCTACAATTCCTAGAAATATTTCATATATTATCAAAATTGTGGAAGAAGACTATATGCATTAACCCTACAGGAAATTCCAAAGGTCATAAAATGCCAAGCTAATGGCTAACTCCCATAGATATAGGCAAAAATCAAGCAAAATATAGCACAATCTTGTCAGAATAGCATTATATGGTTCTTTTTAGATACTCTTTTTTTTTCCTGACTGCCCATTGCTCTGTTGTTTATGTTTTAAAATTGTTTAAATACTGTATGCGGCAAAACTTGAATTAGGCATCTATCTTGGAAAATAGCCTTCCATCTACAAGTTTCCTCAGAATTTCACTCAGACTATAAAGTTATGAAGGTTTCCTACTGAACCTATTTATTTGATATTTTGAAGTCCAGGTAAATTCTATATCCTTCTTCCTAAGCATAGAAGCAGTGGTGTGATTCAATTTTTTTTTACTACTGGTTCTGTACTTGGTTCTGTACTTGGTACTTGTTCTCTACTGGTTCTGGCTTGGTGGGCATGGCTTGGTGGGCGTGGCAGGGGAAGGATACTGCAAAATTTCCAGTCAGAGATGGTATTTGCTGGTTCTCTGAACTACTCAAAATTTCTGCTACTGGTTCTTCAGAACTGGTCAGAACCTACTGAATATCACCTCTGCATGGAAGGAACCTCTTCTATTGGTTCTTTAGTACAATAAAAATTATTGTTGTTTCCATTCTGTCTGGCTCAATTTCAGTTTTGAGTTCAATGCTAATAGTATACTACTAATATATTTCTCATAGCATTGTCTATGGAGATTCTCAATCATCCAGGTCATGGTTATCCCAAAGGTACTTTTTCAAAAGGCTTTTTTTTCCCCCTTGAAAACATTTCATTTCTCATCCAATAAGCTTCTTCAGTTCATGCAAAATGTTTTCAAGGAAAAAAACAAGAAAGGCCAGCTGCTTTTGGAAAACCACCTTGGTGACATAGCCAGTATTGTTGGTCATGCAATTTTTATTGGAAGACATTCGGCACCATTAAAAATGTGTTTGTATCTGCTTAAACATGGAGGGGTTTCTTGGTGGTAGTTTTGTACTGACAGAGTCAACGTGATTGTCTACTATAATTTTTCAGATGTTTTTAGGCCTAGGAAGCTCTTCGAGATTTGATATTATTAATGCTTTTAAGTTCTATAGAAAGTTTATCCATGTGAATGGGAGTTCATAGCCATCTGCTGTGGCTATTGAGTCCTCAGGATATGACTTTAGATGCAGTGTTTCTGGGCATAAGCCTGGTTTAAGCTTCAGTTTTCTGTAGTTATTTTCAGTTACTGGGAATGTTTTCAATCCAGTCTTGTTTCTGTTGTCTCATAAAAGTTGAGAGATAGGGATCACTCAGCTGAAGATTTAAACTTGTGTTTTCCCAATTTCAAAACAAGATTCAAGATACTGTACTTAAGAATACTTGAACAGGCTTTGTAAAAATTCATAGTCCCAGTTTTATACCCATTGGCTGGCTATAGCTTCAGCATGAATCACAGGGTAGAGATTATTGAGAGCCTTGAGATCTAAATCTATATTTACTGATTTCCTCAATGCTGGCAGATTTGACTGGCAAGTAAATTGTCATCCAAATTACTTGACTGTGTTTCAGATAAACTTCTGCCTATAAATGCTACTTGGACTAGCATAATTATTTCAAATTAAAAATTAATTTCTTTATTCTTTACCAACAACTATTAAAATTCCAATCAAATGAATGGTCCTTTCTTAGCATGTTCACTCGGTGGTTATACTGAGTACAAAGGAACATACATTGACCTGAAAACAAATGAATGCATTCAGCTGGTAACAACAGGGACCAGTAACACTAATTCTACTGACAGGTAGGCTGGAATTAAAAGCTCAAAGTTAAAAGCTCAAAACACGGTGCTGGAAGTAAGAGCAAATTGTGTATAAAGAAAGGAAAGACAAAACAGGTAAATCAGATTCCTATAAAGATAGCAAAATGCTAAAAGGCAACAAAATGCAATAATAAAAACCCTCAGTGCTTGTTTTGGCTGTTTTCCCTGAGAAGATGGTACATGTTCTATCAGGTAACTATGAAAAACAGGATGAAGGGAAGGATTGAAGCTTTCTATTGATAGAAAGTAAGTCAGGGAGTACCTAATTTATTTTTATAGTCTGTCTTCAGGGACAGAGGAATTCTAGAAGAAATACATCTGTAGCTTGTTGATAGTCTGGCTAAATATTTTTGTTTGAGACACCCTAGAAAAGAGGTGAAGGAGGAGACAACTGCAGGAAACCAACTGTTGTCCCTATTTTTTTGAAAAAGAGAGCTACAATTTAATCAGTTTTATTTAGCTATCTGGGGTGATTCCACAGGTCATTGACAAGTCCAAGAGACATGCCAGAATTAATCTGGACTGTCTGACCATGAGTTCTGATACTGAAGCATGAATTACTTGCTTCAAGTTTGTCAGATATAACGTTCTATTTTATCAGCAGAAGTCTTCAGATAATTCTTTGTCCTCAGGGGAAAAGGTAGGCAATTTCTTATTTATATTACATTATAAAGTCTGTGTTGTGGTAATGAATTATTTTTCAAAATATTGATGACTTGTTATACAAACAAATATCAAGCACATCAAAGCATGTTAATTCAACATGGCATACCATGAGTGGTGATAACAGTAAATGGGCTATCATTTGCAGATATGAATTTAAAAATGTTTGCCACAGGATATAGATAAGATGTTATAAGTCCCAAATATCCATAATCAAACAGACTTGCAGAAGGTGGTGTGAGGATTGTCAAAATTATCCTGAGGAATTCTAATGAGGCTTCAGAAGATCCTTACCCTCTTCTTATGAACTAGAAGTCCTTTCCTTTACAATATGACATGTGTTCCCATTATCCCATTGGAAAACTCAATAAGGGTCCTTCTGTATTGACCAAAAGACACATACATTTCTTGCTACAGGATCAAAGCTACATCTTTTCATCCACTCTTCTCAAAAGTGTCAAAATAAAAGTGGGTAAGTATAGGATCTCAAACCACTGTAGTAATGTTGAAAAGTTCTCCGCACTATTATTGTGTGAAAACAACACCAGAACAGATGATAATTGTAATCAAAAACACATCTTCCAGATTAATGTATAACAGACACTGAATAATCTTATCAGCAGAGAGCTTAGAATGACTAGGATTAAAGGAGGTAACACAAAATATCTGGATGCTATTATATGAGTCAATATTCAATCAAGTTGCCAAATACACTAACTGAATAGCATTGGAGAATTTATTTTATTAAGGAGGGAAATGTGAAAAAGATGGCAGTTCCCAGAAGCTGAATTTGTGTTTTTATGATATGTCCTTTGCAATATGTTCTTTTTTGTTTGGTTCAGGTCAGGGCTGAGTCCAAGCTGATCTAAATCAATTCAATTCCATTAGCCTCATGTGTCATTTCATTCACATAAATGAAGAGCTTTGTTCTATTCTCTGTTTTAGGAGGAATTGTCAAATCTCCTTCAATGCATGCAAAGAGGAATGCAGCCAGCAGATGTCTCTGTAGTAAATAGCAAAGAGTCTTGTCTTGAAGCACCTTTCAGAGCAACCAGTTTATTATCCCAGAATCTTTGAGCCCTGTATTGCATGAAGTGAAATGTCTTCTGTAAAAAATGTAATAATAAAATGCTATATCTCTAAAATCTATCAATATTTCATTATTACTTCTAACTAGCCCAAGGAATACTGCTGAGATCACTGAAAAGGTATACAGCCCTCACTTAAAGACATTAATTGGGATCTGCAGCTCCGTCACTAAGCAACACAATTGTAAGGCACAACATCATGCAACCATGCTGACTTAAGATGGCAGATGTTTGTGGTCCTTAAATGTGATCTCTTCTGATTGCCATTTGCAACTTCATGCCAGCCTCTCCACTAACTTTGCTCATCAGAAGATAGCAGTGAAGGTCATTGATGATGATCCCATGTCAGTGAAACTCTGTAATATCATAATTGTGAGGTGTTGCCAAGCTGCCAAATTGTGATCATGTGACTGCAAGGGACACTATGACGGTTGCAACTGCAAAGAACAGTTGTAAGTCCCTAAGAGCCATCCTAACTTTGAATGGTTGCTGAACGAATGGTTGTTGTGTTGGAAGAAATATCCTTTTGGGTTCAGTTTCAAGTGGGGAAGAAAGACACTGGAAACATGATGACTGCTTGGAAAGATGGTTTAATAGTGGACAGGATCACATGCCTTGGGAGCTTCTGGGTGAAAAGGGAAGAGATGCTGAGTTTCTGCCTCTCTTCTACTTTTCTTTTTAGGGGTAATATTCTGCCTTTGTAATATTTCCTAGTGTTGGAAGAAATATCCTTCTGGGTTCAGTTCCAAGTGGGGAAAAAGACACTGGAAACATGGAGTTTAATGGTGGAGCCTTGCTGGATGATGATGCACTGAAAAGGGCTTTTGGCAATTGCTATAGCTTTACCTGGAGATCTTTGTTATTTAAAGTATTCTGGCCCAGGCCTTAATGGCCTTCCCATTAACAAAGGTGTGTGTGTGTGTGTGGAGCTTCTACTTCTGAGGTGAGTTTCTGCTTCTGAGTTTCTACTGTTTTTAGAGGAAATATTCTGCCTTTTTAATATTTCCTATGATATTTCATTTTTCTAGGAGAGGGGTAGGTGCTAACTTCCTACAGTTGAACAGCAATAGCAATATCGTTTAGACATATATACTGCTTCATAGTGCTCTACAACCCTCTCTCAGAGGTTTACAGAGTCAGCCTGTTGCCCCAAACATTCTGGGTCCTCATTTTACCCACTACGGAAGGATGGATGGCTGAGTCAACCTTGAATAAGTACTACATGTGAAGCAGCGGTCTCCAACCTTTCCAGCTTGGTGGACTGGCAAGGCAGTGGCGGAGGAGGGTCTTGTGTGCACACACAGACTTACCCATCACTTCTGCATTCTTGTTCCGAACAGGCTGCGGCCTAGCCCCGGGCCACGGACCAGGGTTTGGGGACCCTCTGGTATAGAGGGATCAGATGTATATAAGCAGCTATGGATTCTTGTTGCTGGACCCTTCCTTACTAACCAGGATATCCAGGTTCAAAAACTTTTGAGGTGGAATTTTGACCTCAAGCAATGTAATGGATGTCTTGGAACTCTACATCTGATTAGTCTATTCCTAAAATAAGATCATATGATTAGCTAAAGTTGCTATGATATCATGGAAAGTTAATGGATGTTCAAATTCCAAAAGGCCCTGGAAAACAGTACAATACTGTATTATTTCAATTCCAGCAGCAATGACTCAATTAGGCTAGTAATACCAGCATTATGAATTTGGCAAAAAGGAGGGAAACAGAAACAATGTTTTAAATTGATAGAAATATCCAAGGAGGAATGTTTTCAAATAGAAAAAAAGAGGGAAGGAGGATCTGGTCAGGATTGTTTGAATAAAGGGGGGAAAAATAATGAATTGAAAAAGAAAGATTGGTGGGGTTAGATAGGAGGGAAAAAAGCAAAAAGGTGAAAATAAAAGTGAGAATATTGTATAAAGTGAGATTCTCCTACAAACTAATTTAGGATAAGTGCAATTTCATTTAATTGGCGGCGGCGGGAGGGGGTGGGGATTCAATAATGAATAGTCTTATTTTAGGATCATACTAATAAGGGGCTCCGCGTCTACTTTGTCCTGATACCAGGGGGCGCTAGGACCTGGCGAGCATCCGGCGAAGCGAGGGCGCTTCAGGAGGCGAGTCCTATTCCGAACTTGCTTCTGGCGGGCAAGAGACGGCAGCGGCTGCCTCTTTGGCTTCGGCGCAGCGCATCCACCATGCACGTCAGGTGAGCGGAGCCCAGCCGAGTACGGGGCACCGGGGCCAGCGAGCTACACTCGGGGCCAGCTCGGAATATCGCTAATCTTTCTTTCTTTCTTTCTTTCTTTCTTTCTTTCTTTCTTTCTTTCTTTCTTTCTTTCTTTCTTTCTTTCTTTCTTTCTTTCTTTCTCTCTCTCTTTCTTCTCTCTCTCTCTCTCTCTCTTTCTTTCTCTCTCTCTCTCTTTCTTCTCTCTCTTTCTCTTCTCTCTTTCTCTCCCTCCCTCCCTCCCTATTTTTCCTTCCTTCCTTCCTTCCTTCCTTCCTTCCTTCCTTCCTTCCTTCCTTCCTTCCTTCCTCTCCCCCTACTTTCATTTGCAGGTGTTTCCCCCGGCGGCTACTGCTCGGCTTCTTTGTCTGGCTGGCTGCACCGGCGTCCCCACAGCGAGGTAAGGCGAGGCGAAAGGTGCAGAAAAGGCGGACGAGGGGCGGGCGGTGGGATTGCGCTCTTCTCCCCATCAGCCGCCTGCGGGAAGCGTGAGGTGCGCGCCTTCCCCCACCAGCGTCTTTAAGGGTTTAGCAGCCTTGCGAGCGCGGCGCGGCTGAGTTGGAAGGGTTAGCCGGTTTCCAAGGGGCTGTCAGCCCACAAAGGGCGCCGTTACTTCGGTGAGATCCGCACAGAAAGCCCGTGGCGAAAGGGAAGCCCTGAAAGTTTGCAGCTTCTCTTCTGAGGCTTCCTTTCTCCCTTTCCCGAAGTTGCATTGGACTTAGGAGTAGACCCTACTCTGGGGGCAGCGACCCAAGTAGCCTTGCTGGAAGCTCATTGCCCTGGAAATGAATGCAAGTACTTCTTGAATAGGCGCGGCCGTGTGGTTCTTCTGCTACTCTCACCGGCCAGTTGCCCGAACGCAAAGCTTGGGGTATTGAAGGGTTAAACCAAATCTTTCTACATATTCATGAGAATTTGCTAGCTTCGGTGGGTGAATGACTTCAGTAGCTCTGCTACTGTTACACGTTCCTAGAACAGACTTCCAGGAACTGATTTATTTTCTTGATTTTTGCAGAGGTTAAAAACCTTTGGGGTGATTTGGTTCCTTTCATGAAGATGTTTGCCACTGTACGGCCCCCAAATAAGATACTGTTTCGTGTTGTGAGATAAGGCAGGTTTTGGGGATTGTGGTGTTTGTTGTCAAAGAGCCCTCCCTTACCCCTCCCTCCACACATAAAGCTGTGGTCAAAATTAAAGTTAAATATTTGACCAGAAGCTGCTTCTTAGCCAGTTAAAAAGAAAGCCATGGAATCACACAGTTGGAAGAGACTAAAGAAATAATTTAGTCCACCCCTTATCCTGGCTCAGTGCAGACTGTTTCTGGAAGAAGATCATCCAGCTTCTGTTTGAAGCCCTCCATTGAAGGAGAACCAGCCACTGCAAGTGTCAGCCTCTTCCATTAGCTGACAGTACAGTCAGGAATCTAATTCTTAGTAATTTTAACCCATTAGTTCTGGTGTTGCCTTCTGGAGCATAAGAGACTTTCCATGCTTCTCACTCTTTTTCTGGAGATTGAACCTGCTGAGATCTTTTAATAAGGACCAGAAACTGATGGGTACAACTGCAAATACCTAGATTTTATTTAAAAATATGGAAAACTTTTCTGACAGTAAGATCTGTACACCAGTGAAACATTCAACCAATGGAGATTATGCGTTTCCTATCTATGGAGGTTTTTAAGAGGAGAATTAAAGGTATCTCTTGAGGATGGTTTCATTGTTTTCCCTGCACATTGCAGAAGGCTGGATGGACGAGATGATCCTTGCAGATTTTTTTTTCCAGTTTCACAATTTTATAATTCTATCAACTGTTTCTTATAGGGCTTGGTTTCTAGACCATCTGACCATTTTGGTAGCACTTTTCTTAAGTTGTTTCAAGTTATTGCCCCTTTTTGCACAAAATCCAGTCTTCCAAGTGGAGTCCTACCAGGGCAGACTGGAGTGGAGCAACTACCTAATTTGGACTCTGTGGTTCTGCTCATGCACCCAACATTGATTGCTTTATTAGCAGATGCATCCCACTGCTAGCTCATATTTAATTTGTGGTTGACCAGGACATCCAGATCCTTTCCACAAGAACAATTGCCAAACCAAGCCTCTCTCATCTACATTTCTCTTTAAGTTCTACTCTCTTCATTTCAACCCATTGCTCAAAGCTATCAAGCACTCTTTAAAACTTTTGTCTCTCTCTCTTTAAATTAAATTAAAGTGGGGAGAGCTTGGATAGCCTGCAGACTTTATTAGCATCCCTCAACTCTCTTATTCAAGAGAGTTGAGCCCTATGGCACTCTGTTTAATACCGTACTTCCCTCCAACCTGAAGCCCTCAGTGAGTACTATTTGGATGTGATTATTCAAGCCAATTTTGAGTTCTTCTAACAACAGTATCATCTCTCCCATATTTTATCACTTGATGAAGGAGACTATCATAGGATACTCTGCTGAAAGCTTTGCTGAGCTTCACATATTCTGTATCTGTGACATTCTCCTGTTCTGCTAAGCTACTGTAATAACCCCTAAGAAGAAGAAAAGATTGGTCTGACATGATTTCTTTCCAATAAAACCCCTGCTGGCTCCTATTGCTGTACTTAATAATAAGTCTAAGTACTCACAGATATGTGGTTTGAGAATCTATTTGACTGCCTTGCTTGGCACAGAGTCAAGCCGATAGGTCTTTTGCTTCCCTGGACCCCTTCCTTACCCATTTTGAAGATGGAGACAACAGCCATTTTTCCGGGACCTTATCAATCCTTTGGAAGTTCTCTGTGTGTCTAGAAAGCAGTTCCACAATCTCATTCATTAGTTTTTTCAATACTTTAGGATGTCATTTGTCTATCCCTGGAGCCTTTAATTAATCAAAATGAGCATGCTTTCCTTCCCTAGCTTTTCCAGGTCTATCCTGAGCTGCAGTGCTCTCATTCCCCAATGGTATAATAGTGTCCAACTAGGATTCCATTTCTCTTCTGGGAGAAGACAGATGCAAGATAGAAAATAAGAAATTCTGACCTTTTACCATCACCTCTTTTCACCACTTTCTCCTTGCAATGGATTTATATCCACCTTGGCTTTCCTTTTGTTTTAAGGAAAATCTGAAACACAAAGTATATTCATTACCTTTTTCTTATCAAGTTTTAATTAAAACTGCAGCCAAGGGTTTTCTTCTAACTTCCTGAAAGTTTTCAGCCTCTTGCACAAGTAGCTTTTTGCCTTTCTAGTTCATTTTTAGAGTGCTTTAAAATTTCTTTACAATCCTTGCAAATAAACTGTGAGAACCCTAAAAAACTACAGATCCTACCTAGACAGAAGATTGTAGACTGAGAGATAGAAAATTCCCCTGGAAACTTCCAGTTCAAGTAGTTTGTATCTCACCTGCAATGGTTTCAATCAATGAATTATTCTTCTTTGGACATGTCTTCTTTGGAAGTATCTATCATTCAGTAAGAACCGAAGAAGCTTATTGGATGAGAAGCGAAACATCTCCAAGGAAAAAACATAGAAAAAGCATCTTTGGGATGTCTTCTTTGGAAGAAAACAATCTTGGTCAAATTCAGTGAGAATTGTTGAAAAAAGTGCATCTTGTTGAAAATGCAACATTTTCATGCATCTTAAAGTAAAAATATTTCCCATTTCTGTCAATAGAAAAACTTAAAGAATTTTGATAAATGCCTTTGTATTAAAATTGGTTCTCTTCTGTTTTATTACCCAATGCTTGCAATTTACACATTCCAGACTAAAAGGCTTCTTTTAGCTGAGTTTTAGGAAGTGGCCCTGAGGCTATAAGTCAGAAGATCCTCTGCCTGTGTATAACCCATTGAAATTCAGTTTAAGATTGCCCTGGCAGAACAGCTTTTAATAGTACAATTGAGCAAGTGGAAAGAAATACTGTATAGAATTTTGCTTCCCTAGAGATTAACATGCTGAAATGTCTTGCAGTTGCATTAAAGGTCTTATTTTACAGGCAGTAATACAGCTTTTGGTGATCCTTATTGGACGTAAGAATTGGAGTCTGTGTGTGGTACAGCTGGTCACTGTATATGCTTCTCACCCTCTCCTAGAAATCTCCAGTTAGACAGGCCTTAAAAACTTGGGATTTTACTGAACTAACAACCAAGGTGGAATTAAAAGGATAAAGCCAAAAGCGGTCCATACGAGTTTAAAAATTAAGCATATTTTGCACTGCATGCCGAGTACAAATTTGCATAATGACCACAGCTGATTGTAAGATTTTTTTTCTCTTTTCACTTCTAGCCTGGCCTTACATTTATGACTAGAATTCTAGATTTTAAGTCTTTGGCAGTCTTATGCAAGGAGCAGTGTGAAAAGATGTATTTCCTGTGGTTGATGAAAAACTCTGTATATACCCTTGACTTACGACCACAACTGAACCCAAATTTTCTGTTGCTAAATGAGACATTTGTTAAGTGAATTTTGTCCCACATTATGACTTTTCTTGCCACCGTTGTTAAGTGAATCACTGAAATTGTTAATAACATGGTTGTTAAATGAATCTGGCTTCCCCATTGACTTTGCTTGTCAGAAGGTCACAAAGGTCTCCATTGCAACCGTCACAAATATGAGTCAGCTGCCAAGCACCTGAATGTTCATCTCATGACCATGGGGCTGCTGCGATGGTCATAAGTATGAGAAACGATCATAAGTCACTTTTTCCAGTGCCGTTGTAACTTTGAGTGAACTTTAGTAAGTCAAGGACTACCTGTATTGGCTTTTAGGTGAATGATACTAGCTTTTCACATATTTTGTGAAGGAGCCTTGACTTCTGCGTGCTTTTACTTACATAGCGACTAGTGTATAATGTTGACGAGCAGATTCAATAAGGAGGACCTCTTGAGCAGAAGTATTTGCTTGGTGAGTGTTCTGGGGCACTTTAATAATTAAAATGCCTTTGGCTCTTCATGAATATGAGTTAATAAACATCCTCGGTATCTGTATTATTAACCTGTTAAATGTAAGACACAGTCTGGCTTTGAAGCTTAAGTGTGATCGGCATGTACTACCTTTGAGTGGAATCTTGAGCGACACATTCTGTCAACAAATCCACACATTCCATGAAGCTTGTATTGACTAGTAGGTGGGAGAAAGGGAGGCCTTTATAATGTGGCTCAGTGGCAGCTTAGGACTGTTTCATTCTCTGACTTGTAAGGCTAGATTTGATTACAAGCGGAGTCAACATGTCAGGGCAAGGAGAGGAAAGTTTGCAGAGGGCAGGTGTCACTTCCTTCTTCTCAACACAGCACCCCAGGGAGGAAAAGTGTGGGGTTTAATTAATTAATACGTTGCTTTATTCATTCATTCAGTTTTATATCGCTGTCTCCTGCTGTGCCGTTTTTAAAAGTTTTTTTTTTAAAAAAATTCTGTCTTTATTATTTTTATGAATCACTCAAGATGGTGAACGTACCCAATAACCCTCCCTCCTCCTATTTTCCCCACAACAACAACCCTGTGAGTCGAGTTGGGCTGAGAGAGAGAGAGTGACTGGCCCAAAGCCATCTATATCATTACAGGCTTTATTAATATAGATGATAAACTCCCTTATGACTGGCACATTTTTGCTGTGCTGTGTTAGAGTGATCTCCCTACTAGATTTGAGCTCCGATAGGACTCAAGATTACAGCGCTTCAGAGCTGAAATGTTTCTGGAGGAAAATATGTTTCTGGATTGCAAAACAAAGTGTTTCTCTTGATACAGATCCACCTAGGTTTCCTGATCTAAAAATCAAGACTAATATACAGGCACACAAACTTATACTGTACACTAATTCACATTTCTAGTTTTACACCATTCATAATCCCAGATTTATTTCATGGAATACTGGGGAATATATTATGATAGCAGTATGGATATTGCATATAGCTAAGGATAAAAAAAATATGGTTCATATCTGCAATATTTTCACATGAGAGGCTAAGCATGGCTTAATATTACCCTCATTTAAGAAATTAAGTACTGAATATGTGCAGGATATAATGACGTATCGGTTGTTTCCTATCCTCTCTTCAATTGCCTCTATGTTGATTTGCTGACACTTTTCTGATTGCTTTTATGAAACCAAAGAAAAGCCTCTGGGGCCAGAAGCATTGTGTGCAAAAAGGTTGAGTTTCCTTCCCTTCCCTCTGTGCTCCCAGTTCACACACCACACAAACTTGCTCTATGTGGGGTGAAAACAAAGTTGGAGTCAAGAAGACAATGCTGCAGGAGTAACCTCACTGGTGCAACTGTATTTACTCCCTAAATCTTTTTATCCTGGAAGTGGCTTATAACACAAAGAAGGCATTTGTCCTGAATTGGGTAACCCAATAGAAGATGGATAAGGTAAACTAGCCAATACTAGCATGGTTGCAAATTGTGTTTATGCTGGTCTGCTTTAATTGCAATTTGACCTGTGATCTGGGTTCTGATGGCATGCAAATCAGCTGCATTATAGCTTAATCTATTATATAGAATATAGAATAACAGAGTTGGCAGGAGTCTACCCTGTCAGTATGTGCAAAAGAAAGGAAAAACCATTAAAATGAGACCAACAGACCTCTTTTCTGCTGAAAAAAGAAAGCTTCCTAATCAGTGCAACGTAGATATTGACCAAGTTTATCCCAGGTGGTTCTTGTTTATTTAGAATAGAATAGAATAGAATAGGAACAGAGTTGGATGGGACCTTGGAGGTCTTCTAGTCCAACCCCCTGCTCAGGCAGGAAACCTGTATCATTTTGGACAAATGGTTGTCCAATCTCTTCTTAAAAACTTCCAGTGTTGGAGCATTCTGGAGGCAAGTTGTTCCACTGGTTAATTGTTCTAACTATCATGAAATTTCTCCTTAGTTCTAGGTTGGTTCTCTCCTTGATTAGTTTCCATCCAGTGCTTCTTGTCCTTCCCTCAGATGCTTTAAGAGAATAGTTTGTCTCCCTCTTCATTGTGGCACCCACTTGCATATTGGAACATTGCTATCATGTCACCCCTTAGTCCTTCTTTTCATTAAACTAGAAATACCCAATTCCAACAACCATTCTTTAGTTGTTTTAGCCTCCAGTTTCCTAATCATCTTTGTTGCTCTTCTCTGCACACTTCGTATTGTGATTTTCCTTGTTACTTACCCTGCATTGTTTTTGTTTAATTTTTTATTTGTTTAATTTTCCTTAACTTTTCTTGAACTGATATCTTGTGATAGTCCTGATTTTCTTTCTGCCTCTTGCTAGTCAACCACTGATATTAATTTTCATTTTCAACCTAATGTTGAGATTAGATCTAATAGAATAGAATAGAATTCTTTATTGGCCAAGTGTGATTGGACACACAAGGAATTTGTCTTTGGAAAAAATTATTTGGAAAAAGAGCTTCATGCCTGGATTTTCCAGTTTGGCCTTGATAGTCATTGATCTGCAGCTGTTAAAAAAGTTATTCTTGTGTATATTTTACAACACAGTATATCAAGATTCAAAAATTTAGAAGCATGCTGTACTCCATTGTTGGTATATTATAGCTTATTCTCCAAATTTATTGAATAAGAAAATTTCATCCTGGCTAGTGACTACAAGTTTGGAATACAAGTTTGGAAATATTAATGTTTTTTTTCCTTGGCTTGGGTTATACCTATTCAGGATTGCAATAATTACTCATTAAACACACATATTTCCTGTGATATTATGCAGTTGATATGTTTCCTATCTCATGTAAGCAAGTGAAGACTGCCATCCAAGCCACCTTAATACAGAAGTAGCAATAATTATGGGTTAAATTGAATGTATACAGAATTTTGCATTATTTTGACTGGGAGCATTTGTACCTAACTTTTTCACAATGTTTTATGTAACCCTCAAATCATAATTGACAGAAATGTAGCTTCATGCCTATCATGGTCATGTCTTCAGCAGGTGTCAGCAAGTAGCTAAACCTAGCAAGACTTGAAAAGCTAAGTTGGATCAGACCTGTTTAATACTTGAGTGGGAGACCATAAGGAAACCTAGGCTAAGCTGGAAAGTAAAAAAAAAATCTTCAGAACGTGGCAGTCCCACCTTCTTCTCTATTGTTGCTAAGAAAATCATATGGTCACATAACCATGGAGTCAGCAGGAGTGAAGATTTATGCTTAGTCACCCTTTTTATTCACTCCTTTGCTATGGATAATGAAGAATAGCACATCAATTTATCTAAGATTTCATGACAGAAGATTGCTAATTAATTATTCTCAATCAAAAACTAGTTCTATTTGTCATAATGGTTGCTGTTGATCCTACTTTTTAAAAAAAAATAATTTTGTTTTTTTCTGTGGTATAAAATGTGAAGCTCCTTCTCTTGCCTTGCTTCTAGATTTTTAATGACTTTTTTGGCTAAATTTGTTATCTTGACAAATTATTAATGAAGAAACTGAAATGTGTTATTAATGGTCTAGGAATATTATCAATTTGTTCTTGTGTTTTTGTATAAGCCGTTAAACAAATGGAAATGAGTGTATCATTGTTTTATTTCTTATGGGTTTAAATTATAGTCCTAAAGGACTATAAGCAAGCAAGCTCCGAACTGGTAGGAAATTTTTTTTGAAACACACCACTGGGGCTTAGCATATGTGGTTAATATCCAAAAAGCAAGAATTCCTTCTAGTTTTCTTTAGTATAGAGGTTTTGAAAAATTTGGATGTGTAGAAGACTTGGAAAGGGGCATGAAATTGTAAGTGGAATAAGATGTTGCTACATAAAGATTCCCCCCCCCCACTCTATCCAAGACATAGATGAGCAGGTTGAAAAGACTCTAATCCTGAACTTCCGGTTTGAGCTTCTTCGGCGACGGACCGAAATCCGCGATCATGTGTGGTTTCGATCCATGCACACCACCGGAGCACCCCAAGCTGGATGGATTTGGGGCTAAGCCACCCCGTAGAGGTGGTGAAGAGGGAGGAGACCACCAGCAGGGTCGAGGAGAGCTGCATCTCTCCTCCCTAGCTGGCCATTACTCCCTTTCCTGAAGGCGGTTGCAGCGGTGGTCAGAAATGGCCACCTCAAAGAAGAACTCGACTGGAAAAGAATGTGCAGGAGGAAGATAAGAGAAAGTTTTGGTTGACAGGTTAAACTGAAAAAGCAATAACATAAGGTACCCTGGAATTTGAACTATTAAGAATAACATTGTTCCCAAAGAAGATTTTGAAGCGACGAAGGAGAGAGGGAAGGGAAAGGATTTGGCTTTTTTTTTCTTTCCTTCCTCATATTGACAGCTAAAATATTTAAGTAAGAAACTGACAAAAATCCACTTTGACATCAATAGGCATTCAAGCTGAAAATAAAATGTCAAAGGGATAACAAAGACTTTTGGATATTCAAAAACCTTTAAAAGAAGGAAAGGAGAGAAAAGGAAAAAATAAAAGGGCGGGATCTGGAAAAATGGAGGAGACTGCCTGGAAGTAAAAGGAATTTACAGCGAAACTTCAACAAGAATCCTAAAAGATACATCCTAACCGAAACTTTGTAACAAGATAATAGAACCCCAGGAAGAGAAAGTGATAAAAAGAAGCAAGAAGAAACAGCTTTGGATTATTTGGGTTACTTGGTGATTTTTGGATTTTTGGTTATTGGATTTAAATGACTAAAATCAATCAGGTGGTTGTTTAAAAGTGTTTAAAATGGCATCACTCTTGGAAGAACTAAAAATGGAACTTAAAAAACAGAAAGAAGATGCACAAGAAGAAAGAGGCTTTTTTGGCTTCGTATTTCAATTTTTAGAAATGGAGATCTGGAACTATGAGAAACAACAAGAAGTGCTTGTAGAACAAGAAGGGTGGGACAAGGAAGAAGCCATCTTTAATGACCAAGTAATTTTAAGTGGGGAAAAAAAGGAAAGGAGGGAAAGAGAGTGAAAAGTTTAAGATTTGAAAAAACAACCCCCCCCCAAAAAAAGAATAGTTTGAAAAGTAATTACAATACTAGGAAGAAACAGAAGAGTGGATTACAGAAGAGAGAATTAGAATTAGAGAGATAAGGGGGCAAAAAGGGGAGGGAGAAGAAGAGGGGGGAAAAAGGAAAGGAAAATAAGTTATAAAGGACAGAAACAAGATATAGAGAAACAGGGAAAACATACAAGGATTAAAGGTATAGGCCTATTTAGAAGACATAGAGATAATGGGTGAAATTTAATTGAAAGAGGGATTCTGCAAGGGTACATAAGATAGTATTGTTATATTAGAAATAGAAATAAACTTAGAAAATATGAAACAAGTGTGATTAAAATGATAGATAAAATACTTACTGTAATGTAATAGAATGTTTGTTAATAAATAAGAAAGAGAGAATGAAATTGAAAGGATGGGAACATTTTAATTATTATTAATGATTTATAAAAACTTAAGTGAAGAGAAATATGAAAGAAATATGGGGAAAATTATGGAAATATTATAAGTGTTCATAAGGAAGTAAGATATTCAATTGAAAAGAAATGTTAAAGATGTTAAAGATTGTAACTAACATTAATGATAGAGCTGAATTGGAATAGAATAAGTGTTTTATTTGCTATTGTTATATATATATTTTCTCTTTAAGAACATAGTGTGTATTTTAAGAATGTACCAAGCAGAATTCGATTGGAAGTTATGTGTTATATTGAATGTTATAAATTGTAAAGGCATAAATTGAAGTTTAAATAAGAGTTGAATGGACAAAATTAAAAGATACAAAGGTGTCATACTTCAATTAGTAACTACAGGGGAAAACTTGTTTAATGAGTAAAGAAAATATGAAATTGAAATAGGACAGACAAAAGTATAAATATAATGATTAGAAAGACATTGAAACTTAGAAAAAGATATATAATTGAATTTAGATAGGTATGAGATAATTAAAAACAAAGTTGAGAAAACTAAGGGAGTGAAAAAATTATGGCGAAAATGTTAAAATAGTAATAAGATATGGAATAGAACACAAAGACAAATATGAAATTGAGTTTGTGTCTGTATGGAGAAGTGATAACCCAGGATCATGCTATTCTCAAAAAAAGATGTTTTATTTGTATTATGTTTTGTGAAAACCCAAATAAAATTTATTTTTTGAAAAAAGAAAAGACCGTAATCCTGCTCTTGTGCAATAAAGATTTCTGGTTCCTGACTCACTATAAACCACCAAATGTGTCAAGTACTGCGCTTATTCTAATGATAGATGCCTATATATAGTGTTAGGAGCAATCAAAAATATCTTGTTTGCTCTATTTTTAAAGTAATAATTGAATTACTGCCCAAGTCTATTTTTTTGTACATATTGATTGGTAAATGGTGGCTGGGAGTGTAGGTGGGAAGGACAGCTAAGTACAACTATCCCTGAGTGTTTTCCTGTAGCACAGCTAAATAAATACTGGTTGCCTTTTGAGAAGGAAGGAATAGAATAAGAATAGAGGAGACACACCTAGTCACCAAGGTTTTTTTTTAATGTACTATTTATGCTCTGATTTTTATCTGACCAGCATGCTTAAAATAGCCAACAAAATATAAATACAGAACTAAATTGGAAACAGACAGATTGAAACATTATGTGTACAGAGAGACAGACACATACACACATAAAATCATCAAAACACGAGAAATCCATAATTAAAGGATTGCTTTGCCTTTCCTCAGAATGAAAAATTATCCACTTAAATTATGATTGATTCCATAGAAAGCAAATACCAGTGTTATCTTCTCTTTTCACATTTTACTCCTTTTTACATTTTGTTTTGTTCCTTATCTACAGGTGCTTCCTCCACCAAATATCCCATTTTTTGGAGGATACAATATGTTCTTTTTCTTTGGATATTACACAAGAGGGAAGAGCTAGATAGAGGTGCACACTGTTCTTTCTTTTGACACTTTTTAAAGGAAACATTTGCATGAAATATGTTGGCAGCATGCATTTGAAAGATGCAAGGAAACTATGCTTTGATTGCTTTTGGCAGAAAATACAAGTTTATTCTTCTGCTGGCCAAAGAAAAACCAGCTTGCTGTTTGATGTAGATGTCAGATAAAAGTAACTTGAACTTGTACCTTTAAAACAGCTTGCAATTAATATGTATTGTAGTTTTGAAGTGGACATTTGTTTATATGATTGGCATAGACTTTGCATTATACAATAGCTTTTTAAAAAAACAATTAATGCATTTAATGCAAATTTAGTTTGTGCTAATAGTTCGCCTGGTCTTTCCCAGCCTGAACCTGTCATAAAATACACTATTTATTCTTTGTACCAATAAAGAACATTAGATAATTATCTGACGTATCCACTGGATAATCACATTTGCATTTCCATGATCCAAAGAATATGTTGTGTATTAATTGGGAGAAAGCTGGAAGTTAATGCAGGTGAGTGCTTTTTTTTTAAGGAAATAAGTCTGCTATGAATTAGAAACAGATTTACAGAAAGGCAAATGAAGATGTTTGTGTATCTTGACTTTCTGTTAAACACTTCTGCTTCAACTTGCAAACATAATGATATAGCAGTGGAATTAAAAATGATTTAAGATGTATTTGTAAAAGTCCAGGTGCATAGGGAGAGCTTCCACCAGTTATAAAAAATCATTAAGATGTCAGACAAGATGTTCTCAGGAGAATCCTGTAGGGACAGGGGTTGGAAGACCAGAACCCTGAGACATAGAGGGCTTTAAAGATTTAAGGTAACATTTTATTAATTGTGCTTTGGAAACTGACATTTGATGAAGTTGACAACACTTTTTTTGTTCAACTAGAATATCTACAATCTAACAACAGTGTTTGAGACTGTAAAGTGTTCAAGCCTCTTGTTAAAAGAGGCCAGCCTATGTTAAAAGTTTATTTTTTTGTTCTTGTTAATAGCTGGATTATGGACACATTTTGTGATGATTTTATAACATAATATATTGTAACTTAGTTTTCGATCAAATCAAGGGATACTTCCATTACAGGACTAATAGTAATTTATCTTAATATTTTCCAGGCTGTAGGTCTATTGAGTATTTGAGAATCCATAAAGAACTCAGACTTTATTTGCTTGATGGTCTGGCACTGAAATTGAATGAAAACATTAGTAACACTTGTCTTTTTGTTATAATTTGTTAAAGTGGCTTTAAGAAGAAAAGGATAAATGACTGAGGTTCATACATACAATGGAATAAAAGAATAAGTCTAAAGCAGAGCTTTTCTACATTAGATGTTCGGGGATTATTGTACAAGCATAAGTGTAAATACTGTGGAGGAAACATTTTGCTTACAATCACTTTTACCGATTACTATTGCATGTGAATGGAAGATTGGTGTAACTTCAAAAAACTCTCTGATCTGTGAGGTTATATGGTGGGTAATCCACAGCTATAGAATGCATATGGCTTCTATACTTCGTTTCTGGAATCCTGGACATAAGTGCTGAAAATTAAAGATGTAGCTTAAGCTTACCATTATTTGAACGGAGGGAATACAAAAACATTGTCACTATGTGCCACCTTCAGTCCTTGGTCTCTGCACTTTCCAAATGTTGGATGTAACCCGAGCCATGCAAAAGTACAGTAGAAATAACACTAGCACTTGGACTTCTATCTCTCTCTGTAGTGCTTTACCATCATACTCTCTGAGTTGTTTACATAGTCAGCATGTTGTCCCCAACAATCTGGCTACTCATTTTACCAACCTTGGAAAGATGGAAGGATGGGTTGAAGTTGAGTCCATCAGGATTGCCTGCAATGCTGTATTCTAACCACTGCACCATCAGCAGCTCACTTATTTTATCACTTTGATAAAAATGGTCTTTATCATGATGGGTATAGCTGACTGACTGTGTAGTTAGTAACTGTGTCAGCCCTCACTAAATTGGCTGTATCTCTGCTGCATTCCTTACGCTATTTAATTATTCCATTTCCCCCTTTCCCTGCTATTGATTTTTTATTACTGCATTTGATTTGACAGATTATTTAAGCAGAAATTTCACATGATTATTCCTCTCTAATACAGCCTTATTTTTTCATTTGCTTTTTTTTAAAAAAAGAAATTCCAATGGTCTTTTCTAAATTTCTAAGTACATGTGTACTTTAAAAAGAACAAACCCAACTCCCTTCTTTTTTAAAGAGGAAAGGAATTTTAACCAGGTAACATTTCTAGCTTTCTCACCTCATCGATTTGGATACTGAAAATAAATTTTTGGCAGTCAAAACCTTAAATATCTTTAATGAGGAAAAGCCCCCTCAAACCTCTGTTAAGGTCTACATTGCCCTTCCATTATCGGAGTACATTTTAGATGTACTGGATAATAATTTCTATTGTGCTCAACTAACAGTTGATGTTAGTTATGTTAGTTAAAATTGGTCATGTTTTCAAATGCATTTTGATAGCAGCAGTTTGGGGATATTGATGCAGGTAATAAGAAAAATATTTCTGGTTCTCAGTAGCTAAAATTATGAATCTTTATATGAGGACCATCCATACATTGATTCCAGGAGGGGGATTCTACCAGTTCGCACCTATTCGCTAGAACTGGTTGTTAACCTTCTAAGCAGTTCGGAGAACAGGTTGTTAGAAGAAATTACTGGCCTAATCTTGTAAGGAAGGCAGGAAGGAAACATTCTGGTGTTGCTTACAGAAACTGCCTCTCCGTTAACCCTTATTACATTCTTGGCAGGACTGGACTTTCTGTCTCAGGAACTTCTCAGGAGTTTCCCCCACCTCCTTTGCCGGTACTTTGCATGTGTGGAGTGACCATTCAAAGTTACAATGGCACTGAAAAAAGTGACTTATGACCATTTTGCACACTTAACAACTGTTGCAGCATCCCCACAGTCATGAAAGGCCAGGCGAGGAGATGTGTGCCTCGATATAAGTGATATTGAGTTGGCCACGCCCAACTCACCAAGCCACGTCCGAGCACATCCACCCAGTCACATGACCACCAAGCCATGCCCACCAACTAAGCCATGCCTACAGAACCGGTTGTTAAAAAATTTGAATCTCACCCCTGATTGATTCTCAAAATATACATTATAATTAGGCATTTCTTGTTTGCTCCCATTGTCCTCTCCCTACCCCCAAGAATACATTATGTTCATCTCTATCTGAAGACTTCCATTGAATTGCTGTGTATATTCAGGAGTAACTGTGTAATTGCACAAGTCCTTAGACATTGTGCTTGGCTCACAAAAATTGTACTCTCAGATTTCCAGATTCAGTTTCTGCTAAGTTATCTCCAAAGAAATAAACCATATGATAGTGTAATATTGTGGCCGATTCTCACAGTATGCTTAAAAACAAATTCCAACATGTTGAATCATAAACTAGCCTCTTAAACTAGATGTAATATATTGTGTCAACCCATCCCATCTGTAATATGTCTGCGTAACCAGGAAGTTTCAAACACTTGAGAATGGGAATTTTGAAGGGAAGGAGATATAGTCTACATAGGATTGGAATTATTTGCAGTCATGCTGTTGCTTTTTTCCCCTTCTGATCCTTTTCAGATCCTTTTCAGCTGCTATGCCTGGAGGAAATAATACCAACACTGCAAAGGATGGGTGAAGGGAAAACAGACATGATACTGGGAAGTAGTAGTACACTCATCCTCTTGAAATGCTTAGAGATGGACCATATTGAAGTGAGCAGAGCATCAAAACATTTGCATCTTTTCAAAAAATATTTCAAGTAAGATGCACATTCCTGTTGAAAAACAATAAATTAAATTGGCATTATTGTTATCAATATCAAGAAAACACCTTTTGCCTTTTCTTTTCCATCCTTGTTCTGGACACCATAGATCAAGGATCTTCAAACTTGGCAAGTTTAAGACTTGTGGACTTCAATTCCCAGAATTCCTGAGCTAACATGACTGGAGGAGGAATTCTGGGAGTTGAAGTCCACAAGTCTTAAAGCTGTCAAGTTTGAAGACCCCTGCATAGATGGACAGACACAGCCTCTTTGCTTAGTTCAAATGCAGGAGGAAAGAGCCTGCTCTCCTCATGGAAAGAATCGGATTTCCTTTAATTTATCCAGGCAAGCAGCTCCTGAGGACTCAGATGGATTCATCTATTAAGCTTTCTTGGCATGATGTCAAAATTTTGTGATTGCTTTCACCTTTTTTTTTTTTTTTTGCACTTTCCAATCTAGCCAACTGTCTTGATTTTATGTGATGGTTTTCCATCCAGGAACTTACCAGAACTGATTGGCTTTCTGGATCAGCTGAATTACCACTCATGTGAAATAGGATATTTTAATGTGATGGCTTTCAACCTCCCTGCATTCCTGGAGGTACTTCAGGAGCAGGAGAAATGTGAACCCAGCAAACCTAGGTGCTTTAAAAGTGATGACTAACTAGCCCAAAGGTTTGTTGATTTTAAAAGCTCAATAAAAGCGAATTTCCCTTGTTTGCCAAACATGGCAAAATGTTTAGTTTTATTGAAGTCATTTTTCTCAAATAACAAGAACAAAACAGGGAAAAAGACAAGTGAGCCATTTATTTGGGGACAATATTGCACTAATATAGTGAATAGGCTCTAGATTTGTGATCTTAGAAAGTGTGTATATTTCCCAACAATAGACTCTTTTTTATATATATATATATACCATATATATACATGTATCACTCCTTTTTTTCTTCCTGGGAAATATATGTTTACCCAACTCATAAACCATGACTCTGGACAGTGTGCAACAGTATTCTTTACATTGGTATACTCATGCCTTATTTTTAATAAAATTGGGTAATATGCAGGAAGAGAGCAGAAGAAGATTGAGAGCAGTAGCTTTTAATTTTGCTTTCATTTAAGTTGAAAAGTATCACCTTGGGTTTTGACATATAAAGCTATTTCTATCATTTTAGCATCGTACACCATGTATTTAGCCCTACTTGTTTGCAATTTGCAAATAAGTCAGGAAGTTTGTTTTATGGAGAGTCTGAGAAATTTGAGCAGGGAACAGGTCATATTATAGAATTAAGGTTATAAAAGCTGATACAAAAGCCAATTACCATTACAGGGGGTTTATAAAAAGGATAATCTAGTTGCTTTATTCTTGGTTAGAATTCAAGAGGTCCTTCTGTATTCAACGGTACCAAGTATTTCTCCTTCAGTAACTGGTTTTATGTTACTATTGACAATGAAATTATTTATTTTAAAGGAAGCCCTCAACCTATGACCACAATTGTGCCGAAAATTTCTGTTGTTAAGTGAGACAGTTAAGTGAGTTTTGCCTCATTTTACAACCCTTCTTATCACAGCTGATAAGTGAATCACTGCAGTTGTTAAGTAAGTAACATGATTGTTAAATGAATCTGGCTTCCCCATTGACTTTGCAAAAGATGATCATGTGACCCTGCAACCATCATAAATATGAACCAGTTGCCAAGCACCTGAATTTTGATCATGTGACCACAGGGAATGTGAAAAACATCAATGAGTCACTATTTTCAGTGCTATTGTAACTTCAACTTGTCAGTAAAAAAAAATGGTTGTAAGGCAAGGATTACCTGTATTAATTTTGCATGTGACTCCAGTTATTGCTGACTCTGAATACCCATCATCTGTAAACAAGATTAAAAGTAAAAAATATGAACATTTACAGTAACAGTGCCATAATGGGAACACCCTTTTTAAGCATGAGGGAATATCACAACTGAGCTGAATGAACATTTCTGTGGCCTATCTCTTGCTTTATGAAAGTCTTTAGAAATACGAATAACCGATTAAAGGCAACATAATCCTTACATGCACTTGTCTGGAGAGAATGTTTTGGGATTGACTATGTCACAGGATGATATTGTGTCAGGTAAAGGACATGCTCTTGGTGCCATTTATTAGTGATGACCTAAGCCACCTGTCAGTGATGCAGACTATCAGCCAGATTTTCATGCAAGGAGCCTCACCTTTTTTGAGATACGCATTAAAGAAGCTTTCTTGATCTAGTTTATTTGAGGAGACTTCCAACTTGCTTTGTGATCTCAGGTAAAAAAAAAGGGGGGGGGGGATCAGTATTATTTGCTAGTTTCAAAATTTGTAGTTCAAGAGCTCATTGTAATGCTCTGCATTATGTCTACTGATGCATTCAATGCTTATAAAGTGCTGCAGTTGGCAAATTGCTGCCTTTTATTACTGCTTAGCAGCGTAACAGTTGGTTATCAGCCCAAGAGTAGAAGGCAATCAAATAAAAGCTATTCTGAATGGCCATAGTAATGGGAGGGCAGTCTTTTTCAAAATCTTTTAAATGTAAGAGCAGGCTTTGAGGAAGGTTATATTGAAGAGACATCCTACCTTCCAGGTTGTGCAAAACATTTTGACTTAAACATGTTTTGGTGCTCAAAATGCTCGTCAGAGGTCAGTCAGAGATATATTGATATACTTCCTGGTAAATATTTTGAATGTACAATGTTTTGCACATAAGGGATTGTTTATAAGCTTGCAGGTTCAGAGGCAGCTGACCCCCTGAGCACGAGTTATGAAAAAATGCCTTTGTGGTTGGGACTAGGACAAGGGACTGTTGCCTTTATAATTTCTTGTTATTGCTTTTGTTTCACAGAGGCATTATTTTGACAAGATGATTTAATATGATATCCAAGTTCGTAACTTCTTGGGTGTAGAATTAAAAAATAAGGTGCACAAATGTTTTCTTGAAACCTCTCTTATTATATAGCAAGGGACTCTTTCAGAGAAAAATGAGTGAAGAAAGTTAGGAGTGTGTGCCAGGAAGTTGGGAGTGTGTGCCACTCTCCAGAGCAGGGGTCTCCAACCTTGGCAACTTTAAGACTTGTGGACTTCAACTCCCAGAATTCTCCAGCCAGCAAAGCTAGCTGAGGAACTCTGGGAGTTGAAGTCCACAAGTCTTGTCAGGGTTGGAGACCCCTGCTCCAGAGGATTGCACAAGGCATGAAGGTAATTCTTGTCTGCCCAGCTGTAGGAAACAGACACCTGTATTGGGTAGCAGTGATACAGGACAATGCTGGAGATGGATGATCTTTTCAGTGACAACCACAAAGGCACTGTTTCACATGACATGGAAGAAAGCAAGGTAAACCACTCCTATATTTTAGCAAAAAAACAACAACCCTCATGGATAAAGTAAAGTGACTGATGATGTATAACAGTGTTTCAAGTTGGATGATGCAAAACATTCCACTGAGGAAGAACTTAGAATCTTTCAGAGAACTAATTGTGTTTCTGGTGTGGCTTCAGGCTATCTAGTTGCTGATGTTGCCATATAGGAAGAAAAGTCTGAAACCGCTAAGATAGTACTACAGTGAGAACATGGAACATAAGAAGCATGAACATGGGGAAACACGATACAGTGAAAGATGAAATGAATCAACTATATATTAACTATATTCTAACTTCTTAGCAAACTGAAATAGCTTGGAATTGGACACTTTCAGAACTACTCAAGGTCAGCAAAACATGAGGAGGAGCAGCATTGATTTCATAGTCAGGGAGAACGTAGGAAAGATAATACTTGAGTACAATGCAACTAATGACCAAAACAACAATTAGACTTTGTGCACAACTCTTTAATATGATATTCAACTTCATATTCCAACCACTGATGCAGAAGAAGAGGAGGCTGATACATTTTATGGTTAAGTTCAATTAGAAATTGAGAAAACATGAAAGCAAGATGTGCTGCTTGTGGTTAGAGACTGGATTGCCAAAATTGAAAAATATTAAAGAAGGAAATATAAAGTAAGTAGACTTTATATTGATGTAGGAAATCAAAATGAAACAAAAAAAGTTTCTGCAAATCCAAGGATTTCTTTGTTGCTAATGAAGTAATCAGACAACAAAACAACACATATAAATAGACATCACCAGATAGAATACACAGAAAACCATTGACTGTATGACTGGTACAAGGAAGTGGAAGAGCTCAGTTATAATAGAAAAGACATTGCCAGAGGCTGACTGTGGAACAGATCATCAACTGTTTCTGTGCAAGTTCCAAGTCAAGCTAAAGCAGGAGAAGAAAGCTAGCCAATTTCCATGGTACGATTTTGAGTACAGGCCCACCAGTTTCAAGGAGAACATCAGGCATCATTTTCAAGTCTTTACCTCTTATTGATAAGGAACCAGTGGAACTGTGGAATGAAATCAAAGCTGTTGTTAATAAAGAATATGAAAATCAAATGGCAAAAGATCAAGACACAAAAGAAAGTAGTCTGGATGTCAAAACAAACAATGGAAATTGTCAGTGATAGCACGAATCCAATAATTGAGGTTGCTCTACAGCACAGTTCATAAATCATTGCTCTGGTTTTTGCTGTTGAGTTAGGTGGGACAGGATTATCCTCAATCTAAATGTAATATTTAGGCATTAATGTATGTGTGTATAGCATGTGTATGCAAGGGGGGATCTATCTGCTCTTTTATGCCTTGTTTCCATTCAAAATATTTGGGAAAACTTTATATATATACAATGCAAATACATACATACATACATACATACATACATACATACATACATACATACATACATACATTTTGAGAAGGTCAAAATGAGCTCACACAGCACAAAGGGATTTAAATTTGTAAAATATTCATTATAATGGGAGAGAAATGGCTTCTGATCCTACTGTGAAGCACTGTGGTAGGTCCTAATTCTAGTGCTAATGACCCATAGTCTTTGCTTTCGCATGGACCATACTGTAAAACAATGGCTGTGGAATTATTTCCAAAGAGGATGATTCATAGCACAAATCCCAAAGCACAGGATTTCCCTTTGGGTGGGAAAGTGCAGAAATTTTGTGGTTAGAGAAACATTCTTTTTTAATTCTTCTAAATAAATAAAATGGGCTCTGGAATCTCTGAAATGTATCCATGTCCCGGAGCATAAATGTTCCATCTTGTACGTAGCCTTTTAGATTATTTTCAGATATGTCGTCTTTTTTTATGTATGGAGCATGAAATAATTTCTGTGGTGGGATCACTTGTACTTCCCACTTGTACTTCCCAAATATCAGTCAGCATATTTTACATCTAATCTTTTTTAATCCAAAATTGCTAATATAAAGACTAGCTTAGTTGTTTCCTCTTCTGTTTTCTGCTAAGAAACTGGGTAATTCTCACAGAATAAAACATTTATTTTTATTTTAACAGCTGAAATTTATATTTCTACAAATGGTGGTCTTAACACTTTTTTCCTCCCTAGTTAGTTTTGGGAGGCCCTGATGCAACCTAATAATAATACTTTGAACATGAAAAGAACCAGGTTTCATATCTGAAGGTTTGTTGTCCTAACAACTAGAAATGAAATAGGTATAGCTATATATAAAGATTATATATATAAAGCTATATATAAAGATTAGTTGTGTTATTACTCCTGCCCTTTCTTCCTGACTTCTCATTTTCCTGATGAAATTTCTTGGAAATTTGAAAACTTGAAGTTTAAGCTTCAATTGGTGTAACAAAATGTTCTTCCCTAATGGCCAACATGTTTACTGTAGCTTTTTTGTATTTACAAACACAATTGTAAGGATTTGAATCTGGATATTTCTTTTTTTTCCAAATTTCAGAATTTTCATTGGAGCTCTAAAACAACTGTTCTTTCCATTATGATTTAGCTCA
The DNA here is from genome assembly GCF_049901735.1 of Notechis scutatus. Lineage (NCBI taxonomy): Eukaryota > Metazoa > Chordata > Lepidosauria > Squamata > Elapidae > Notechis > Notechis scutatus. Next base: position 230,175,092 of record NC_142009.1, read on the forward strand.
GGTTCAGATGTTATATGGAAGCTGAAGGCACTACCTCTTCCTAGGTATGGCCAGGTCCTTTCCTTATAGACTTTGTAGATAACTTTGAAAGTTCTTTTTTATCCATACTCTTTGCTTCTGTGGGTCTGGGGTAATAAAAGAAAGCAGAAAAGGATCAAAAAATTAGCTCAGACTCTAGCCAGTTGATCTGGAGAACTTCTATTCAAAGCTGAATAGTTAAGTAGGGTCCTTGGTGATATGGCTTTCTACTGGATGAGATTTCTCTGTCTTCTGTTGTCTGCAAGTTGATCATAGCAACTGGATTTCTTTTCTTTTTGGTTTGAAACATTTTCCAGCTTATCAAAATAGCTTCTTCTGTTTTTTCAAAAGCTACTCGGATAAGCAGTGAAACATTTCAAATCAAAAAGAAAAGAAGTCCAGTTGCCATGACTCAACTTCCAGACAACGCTGCCTGGATGACTGAGAATCTTCATCAACATTTTCTCTTTGGCTGTTGCAGAATAGCAGGTTAGCACAGTGGAAATCCTAATGGCCAGAAACAGACCTGGGGAAATGGAGTGGATCATCTACCAAAATATAATAGTAATAACAAAGGGGTAGAGTCAAGGAAAGATAGAATGCATGTAAGGATTTGGCTATTGTATAACATATCAACAAGAATCTTAGAAACTATTCTGCTTAGTATATAAGCAGAATTGATTGCATGGTTTGTGTTGCATAGTACATAAAATTATTTTATTGACCATTTTAGCTTTTGAAATATGTAGCTTGTTTGTGGGATTCAGTTCTTCTGCACAAAAATATTTTTTGCTCAGCATCTTTGCTTCCCCTTTATTGGAACCACACTAGAAATACTCTGCAGGATTCAATCTACTGCTTGAAAATATTTGGGACCTGAAATATAAAATATTCTTTGATAGTTTTCTGAGTTTACCCACACATACTATATCTGCACTTGCTCTGTAATTTACTCAGTTAATGCAACATAAATAATGATAAAATACTCCATCTCATTTCATCTTGCTATGTTTTGGAGATTCATGAAGTACCAGGCACTGGCAAAGAGATGACTGTTCTAATTTAGATTAAGTCTAGGAAAGAAAGCATTCACTGTAGCAGGTAGTGAAAAGAGAAAGGTGCGTTGGAGGTATTAAAGAGTTTAGATTTCACCCCAGGCATTTGGAGAACAAAGGCTGTGCTGTTCATTCAGTAGCTGATGTATCATCAGCTGCTAGAATCAACTATTACTGGGTGAAGCTGCAGATCTTGCAATATTACTTTCTGGCAGCCTTCAATTCATTATACGCTTGTGTTTGTTGCTGCTACCATATTACAGCTTAGGGTTGAATTCTAAGGGGAAAAATTCTTATCCACCTATTTTAACAGTTATATTTAAAAAAAATACATGTGACTCCTTTTTTGCTCATTCCCAAGTTTGAAAAGTAGTACTTTAATAATGAAAGCACCCAGTGACATTAATATTTTTGGGGAGAATAAGAAACTTCATCATGGATGGTATCCTTCTAATATTTGAGTTCCATTGTATTGTAACAATAATTTCAAAACTCAGCAGAAAATTTGTCTTAATGTTCTTTATGAAACTTAATCACTTTTTTATTCAATAAAAATATTTTTCTACTCACATAACAAAATCCATGAAATTATTTGTGCATGTCTTCTGAACAGGAAACTTAACTGTTTTCCTATAGCATTTAAATATATACTGTATATTTATAAACACATACTAAGTAATTGTCATTTTTCAACAGCCTTAAGTTTGAATTGTTAATATCAGTATAAACATATTATGAATCACAAAGCATCCCTACTTCCTGTGTTCTAAATAATCAAGGACTGCTTGATTTGTGTGCTTTAGATTTCTTGGGTCATGTTTAACATCTGTTGCCCATACTAACAAAATTTATAAACAAACTTCAAAGGTTTAAAAACATCACCCTCTTCCCATCTGATGTCCTTCAGTCATATTGGATATCAATTTCCAGCCAATGTTATAATGCACACTAAAACTTCTGGAGCTTGTAATTTAGCACATCTGTAGATTCAAAAAACTTGGCCTATAATGTGAAAATAATGGGAAGTGCTAAAGCCTAGTCTGTCCTGCTCCTTTGCCATCTGAGGACATTTTCCCATTTCTAACTTAAAATACTCCCTATCCGTTTTTGAGCTAATTGAAAGGCAAGATATGCAGTAAAATTATACCTGGGTAAAATTTTCTATTTTCCCCATTATCATTTCTTGTCCCTGCATCTATGACCCTTGTTTACATTCAGGCAAATGTAAATCACCTCCAGGGTATCAAGAAATCAAGCTAAAAAGATTTTATATACTCATAGACCTTATTGAAATAAGAGGTGCCTCTTCAGGAATCAAATGAAGACATTGTCATGGGAATATGGCAGGAAAATGATGTTGCCAGTGCACATTTGTATGATGATCAGATGCAACAGGAGAGCGGCCTTCCATCTTACCTTATTATTATTTTAAATCTGCTCCTTAGTCTCTAGCTGTGTAAAATATAATAAAAATCTACTTACAGATTTCTGGGAATGAAACTCTGCCATTAAACATGCAAACTATTTGTTTGTTTGTTTGTTTATTTAATATCCAAAGTATATAATTTATAGCCTTATAGTGTTAGATGCAGCAGGTAAATAGAAGGCCAGATGCAAATGGTTAGATGAAGTGACCTGAAGGCATTTGGAGTGAGATATTGCATGCAAATTCCACAATCAACCTTTACCTTCATTTCTCAAAATTGCTAACAACTGTGGTTCCTCCACCCCCCCACGCACACACCTGCTGAGCTGCCACTTGGAGAGAAAAGTTTAATTTTATTTCTTTGTGATTTTTTCCCCTATGGAATAAAATAGTTGTGGTTTGCTTTTTTATAAAAGTAAAAAAGCCTAATTGGGATCAGACCTAAGAGAAAGGCTAAGTAAGATGTGATAGTCTCAGTAAAAGTCTTCATTTGCCATATTTTCTTACTGTGCAGCTGCTACAGGATAGATGAGATCAGCAGATGTTTTGGAAACACAAAGAATCTCTCACTGGCTAGGAATAGATAGCAATTATGACTGAAGGGCCAAGGATCCCTGACCTATAAAAGATAAAGGTTTTCTTATCCAGTTGTGTCCACCTCTAGGGTGCAGTGCTCATCTTGGCTTCTTGGCCATGGGAGCCAGTGTTGTCTGAAGACAATTTCCCTGATCATGTGGCCAGCTCTATAGTACATGTACATCATCTGGGCCAGAAAGAGCAAAAGCATCCCAATGAGTCAGAGTATATTTTATAAGTTAGAAGTAAAAGAGATGGTTTCCTTGCTCCATGTAGAAGGTTTTAGAGCAAGGGCCTTCAAAATTGGCAATTTTAAGACTTGTGGACTTCAACTCCCAGAATTCCTGAGCTAACATGACTGGAAGAGGAATTCTGGGAGTTGAAGTCCACAAGTCTTAAAGCTGTCAAGTATGAAGATTCCTGTTTTAGAGGATTAATTAATCATTGTCACCTTCTGTTAAATCTACTAAAATGTTGACCACTTAGGTTGACAAAAATTATAGCTTCTTTCAAGTCAGGATCAGTTTCTAGTGACCATGTAGTTTTCCTGAGAGTGCTATGAAAGTGGTTTGTCATTCCTTCTTTTAGGGGTGTTGGGTCAGTCTAGTCACAAAGCACTATAATTCCCAAGGGGTTCCCCCACCTGTGTTCAGCATGTCTGCACTGAGAAAATATTCACGTTTCTCTATGGAGTAGTCATTTCTCCTAGGTGTTATAACTTTTTAAAAAAATAATATTTATCTTTACCAGTACAGGTAGTCCTCAACTTACAACAATTCATTTAGTGACCATTACAACGACACTGAAAAAGTGACTTATGACCAGTGGCCACACTTACAATTGTCGTAGCATCCCTATGGTTCTGTAATCAAAATTCAAGCACTTGGCAAGTGGCACGTATTTATGCAGTGTCCTGCAGTCATCTGCTCAGTATATGTGACCTTCTCAGCTTGCTTCTGACAACCAAAGTAAAGGGGGAAGCTAGATTTGGTTATGATCATGGGATTCACTTAACAGATGTGGCAAAATAATAATAATCATCATAAAATCAGGCATGACTCACTGAAAATTTCCTTGCTTTGTAATAGGAATTCTGATCCCAATTGTGGTTGTAAGTTGAGGACTTTCTGTAAAAGAAAGGCAGTGAAGGTTCACATGGGAGGAAGTGATCCATGAGATATCTTATTTCCAAATCATTTGAACAGACTATTGTAATCACAACTAATTTGAATCATGCCCAGAAGCAGCCTGAATGCCAAGCAGTGCAGATGATGTAGGACTAGAGCAATGTGGTGTTATGTATGTACCTGTTAGCCAATTGCCACAGCTCCTAGAGCCTCATCACAGGTAACTCCAGATAGAGTACATAATAACAAATAACAGAGTACATAATAACAAAGGGCTGCACTAAAGATGCAGCTCAAGAGGATATCTCAGTACGGAGCTGATAGAGGTACCAAATAGTACCCATCATTTGTTGCTAGCTATAAGACTTTGCCATATTTTTCTTATCTTGTAAAGAGAACCCAGTGGTGTAGTGGCTAAAGCAGCATTTATCAATCTTAGCAACTTTGAGATCGTGGTCTTCAACTCCCAGAGTTCCCCAGCCAGCATGGGAATTATGGAAGATAAAGTTGTCATATTTCAAAGTTGCTAAATTAGAAATGCTGGGCTAAAGTGTTGGCTTAATACCTGAGAAACTCAGGTTCAGATCTGTCCTTACCAGGTGATACCAGCTAAATCATAAGCAGGATCCCCAGTAGGATCTATCACACATCTATACCACTTGTCAAGGGAAAATGGCTACATTGATATATTAAAAATCTTCTTGGGTCCCACAGAAATACCTGGAGTGCCAATTAACGAACTAGTATAAACATTGGAGCTGACAGCTGCAGCAAGGTTTGGAGGTGCTGGCAGCATGTCTTTCAGGATAGTTGTAGTGGAAACTTACTGCTTTAAAAAAAGCAAAACATGGGCCTGTTTTGTTTTCTAAGATAGCTGTTCCAGCCTTCCTGACTTCCAGGTGTGTTATGCTTTCACTGCTTGTAATTTTGGGCCAGTGGCGAGGCATTGGGCATGCCAGCAGTAGATTGATAATGGCTGATGCTCATTGGAGTTAGTGGAGCTGGTCAAAGGATCACCACTGATGGATACCTACTTCTTGTTTACTTTCCACTTTCTTGTGAAGTAAGGGCTTCACTTGAAGTCCAACACACCTGAAACTCACTAGATTAGGGAAAGTACCTTTACGATCTCCTGGCAATCAATTTTGCTGCAAGTCAGAATTCAAGTCTCTTGCTGTCCAGAATCTGAAGCTGCAAGTAGCAAATAATGCACTGTGCTCAGTACACTTGGATGTGAAAGTATAACTACACAAGAAAAAGCAACACACTAAGGTAAAAATGAAGAATAACAAGGCAGTGTTGCAGTGTCTTGCACTTAAAAAAGAATAAATGAAAATGGGGGAAAGCAATTATCCCTCCGCAGAGCACGGGAGGTAATAATCTTCTTTCAGTTTCTTCTTGGCTAATTGAAGAATTGACATTATCCCATTCAGTGAAAGGACTCTTTGTCTGAGTTGGTTGCTGAGCAAATCAAAATCTTGGCAGTTGGATTGTGAGGCCTGAAATTCTTCTCTGGACATCACTTGTCTTAAAACAGGTAGTTTAATGGCCTTTTCATCTTTGATAATTTCTCCAATCAGCCCTGCTCCCATTTTGTCCTAGAAATAATTTGCTTTTCTTAGAATGGTCACCAACTCATGAACCCAGAATTTTTTTGCCAATTATATCCATCCAAGGGAAAGGTCAGGCAGTCTAGACGTTAATCCAAAAGTATGACATTTTTCCCCAGCTAGTTGCATAGCAACATGGATTAATGTTTAAGAATGACGCTGACAGTCATTGAATCTTGCTCTGGTATGTGGTGCCAGTGTTGTACCTCCTCTTGATTTCAACTTGTGCTCAGCTTGCAAATAGAGTTGCAAAAGCCTTGTCTTGATCTTAAAAAAAATGTTAGTTTTCTGTAACTTCTGGTAGTGGAAGACAGGCAAATATGGTCAACAAACTGTCTCAGTAGCTTTTTTTTTTTTTTTAGTTGAGAGAATTATTTGCAAAGTACTATTTTTTCATTGTTTAGGTTGTTCCTTTTTGTCAAAAAATAAATAAATCACAGTGACTCTCCAAGAGTTTGCTCCAGAGCATTAGTGCTGCACAAATGTCCCTGAACAGTACAAAATTAGCAATGCATGATCACTGTTCTTACTATTCAGAATTTTCAGAATTGCTTTCCTCAATTCTTGAGGTGTTTTCTTCTTCACTTATTTCCCTATATCTTAGAATGGCATTCTCTATGAGATTGGGCTGAAGAGAGAGACAAACACTAATCCTTCAATGTCCAGATCTTCATGGCTAATCTCTCTCTCTCCCTCTCTCTCTCTCTCTCTCTCTCTCTCTCTCTCTCTCTCTCTCTCTTCCCCTTACTCTCCTACTGTGGTGCAAAACAAGAAAATTGATTCAAAAAGGGGAGTTTGAGTTCACCCAGATTAGCTTTCTCCAGCCTCCTCCTCATCCAAAGTGTAGTTTGCTTAAGCCTTTATGTATTAACCATGTCCATATGCATATGAAAGTACCATCCAATGTCTATGGTTGAACTGTTTGATTTTTTTTTTTTTTAATTTAATCATTTATTGGAAACAATGGGCAGAGTGTTCAGTTCATGCTCATAAATGAAAATAAATATTGGCCAAGTAATCTGAATACTTTAATGAATTCTGTTTGGACAAGGGGATGTACCTACTTGACAGTCAAAGGAGGTGATGTGTTGAAACCACAATCCTTTTTAAAACACCTTTCATTAATTTTGTACTGTATCATAACTAACCTGAGATTTGCTCTCTCCCCCTCAAAAGAGGCGTAGCTCAGCATTGTATCTCTGACAGGGCCAGCCAGTTGCCTCTCTAGCAAGTCCACAGAAGGAAGAGGAAAGCAGCAACATTCATCAGTATGTTGTTAACAGCTATGAATCAGTTTCATAATCCTGCCTCAGAGTTTTCCTGTATTCCATGGCTGAAATCAATAGATTGAATTTTATAACCTTAATTATTATTACAAGCGACAAACGTCAGCCTGAAATACTGGAAGAATGAAACGACTTGATTCAGGGTGCTGTCAGGATATAATCTTAGGAAAAGAAAGAACAGTTAGAATGACCAGCCCCACCAGTGGGATTCATGCCATTGGGGTGCCGGGTGGTGATTTTATCTTCTTCAACCATTTGTACAACTCATATATTGTACAACTCATATATTGTTGCCACTTTTCCACTGAGAAGACAAATATGTGGTGGAGAAAGCTAAGATAAGAATAATGGATAGAGTGATAGCTGGCCAATTTTGGCATTCTCTGGCTGGTCAGCTGGTGGAAGCATTAATTAGGTTTGGTAGGTTCTCAGGCTGGCTGCAGTGATGCAATCACATGGCCCTTGAAAGATTGGCTCTCATATTCAGAGAGTGATGACAGAGGCTGCATGGAAGGACCAGGCAGAGGATCAACACAGAACAAAATGAAAATAAATGCACATGTAGATTAATTTCTACATAGACTGTCCTTAAGAGCAGCTTCTTAAGGAGAGTACCTATAAAATAACAAAGGAATCATAAAGGTCAAGGCTGTGTTCTCCTACGCTGTTAAATCAGAATTTGTTTTGATCACAAAACAAGCCAGATTCAGTCCTGCAGATGAGTGAAGCCATTTCCTGATCCATTAGTTCATTTAATAGATTTATAACCCTCTGAAATATATTTAAAAATATAATATAATACTTGGCACCAGGCCCCAAAACTCTGTTTTTCTGGAAGGTAGATAATGTCAGAGATAAATGAATTCTAGCAGGAGGTCCCTGCCCATCACAGAAAACAATCCTTTTAGGATTTACCTCTTGTCTTATTCCAGATGGGGAACAAGCAGCTGCAAGGAACAAGGAAGTGGCCAGGGCCAACTCTAGTATGTGTTACATTCCTGCAAGTTACATGGAGCGGTGCCTTAAAGTTTTAAAGAAGGCTTTAAACAGGGGTGTCCAATCTTGACAATTTTAAGACTTGTAGACTTCAACTCCCAGAATTCCCCAGCTAGGTTGGACACCTCTACTTTAAAGGGTAAAACCAGCCCTTTCCAAGTACTTTGCCTCTTTCCTCCTTTCTTCAGTCAAGAGACTCAATATTAATTGGAACATAGAATGCAAATTAACCAATAATTCCAGGCTCAGAAATAATGACAAGGCATTCTATTTTCAAAAAATTTGTAAACAGCAAGAATCTGTGTACAGATTGGTTTGTTGCTCCAAACAGATCACATTTATTTCTTTCACAAGAAGTTCAAAATGAATACTGTTATGGCATAGAGACAGGCAAGAATTGTGCCATTGTGCATGGTCAGTTGGGCTGTGGTCATCCCAGAGAGAATTAATATAATGTGCTCTACATGAACTGCCATTGAAGAACAGTTAGATGTTGCAATTGTTGCAGAAGGTGGTGATGTGCATAATTATGGGCATATCTTGATATGCACATGTTGCATCTTTTCTATGTGAGCTGCACTGGCTCCATATATACTTCTGTGTACAATTCAGTGTGCTGGTTGTCATCTATCAAAGCCTTCATGGTGTGGCAGGCAGCAGGGTTTCCTTTCTCCAGTTGTTTCTGCCTGTTCCATTAACTGGAGAAGTGGGACCTAGTGGGACCCAGGAAGCAAGACTTTTCTATTGCCTGCTCTGTGGAACATCATCATGTATAGAATATCATCAAAATAGAATGAGCTATACCCAAACACAGATAAATTATGTTTTCTGATCTCATTAATAATCAGAAGATATTCCCATATTTCTGTGGCTAAAAGTAAGTTGAATGGGATACAGTTTTATTGTTGTTATAGATGTATATGTTAGTTTAGAAAATAATTATCCTTTCATATGGCACCAGGCCATTGACCTAGTATGTTTGTCACTCTTTACGGTGGGCTTACAATTTAGGCAGAACTGTCTGGGGATGCTGATTGCATAAACTTTCCTATGGCAGGAGGAACAGCAGCTGTAGTTGCACAAACTTAGATGCTTGCTTATATTATGATTCCAATGTTGATACCATTTGCTGCATGATCCTGGGCTACTCTGAAGCCCACCAACAACTGTGATTCAAAGACAGTAGTTATAGAATTAACTTGGCAATCTAGTTTGTTTGTTTTTTGGAGGGCTATCACAAATAAACCTTACATGAACTGGATCCAGTCGCTTTACATTCTGCTTTCATCATACAGTGTGGAATTACATCAGTGGTGGGATTCATTTTTTTTTACTACCGGTTCTGTGGGCGTGGCTTGGTGGGCGTGGCAGGGGAAGGATACTGTAATATCTCCAGTCAGAGGGGGTATTTGCCGGTTCTCCAAACTACTCAAAATTTCCGCTACCGGTTCTCCAGAACTGGTCAGAACCTGCTGAATACCACCTTTGAATTACATATTGCAGTGCCTGAAAAGCAGAACTTCATAAAGGTCGTCAGTTAGTTGCCATGTCAGTCAAATGCTAGCCTTCCTAGAAAAGGAAAATATGAAGTATGCGGCTAATAAATAATCTGGATTTTTGTACCTTCAAATCTTTTAATCCCTTTGGCCTGAGTCATAATGTGTCATTCTGAACATAAAGCAGAAAAATAGGTGTATCGTTTAATTATTTTTTAAAAAGAAAAAAGTATATTCATTAGAAAAGTTGGGCCGGTTGACGTTCAGCACAGGTGCTCTTTCTCTTGTCCCCTCCCCTTTTGGTTGCTCCTAAGACCTTATTTTGGGGGCCTTTATTTTTTAAAAAATATTTGTTTTGACTATTTGGATGGCATATATGGGAATCACTTCTTGTGTTATGTTCTCAGCAGTCTCATAATAAATTCCAGACAATTTTATAGAACTAGTAGATGGCATCAAAGAGTGGGAGGTCTATGTAGCTCTTTGCTGCCAGCTGGCAATCATCTGGATTTTTGCAACCCAGATCTGATCATCCTACATGTGAAGTAGATGGGATTGAAAGAAAGTGAGTGACACCCCCCCCCCCACAAGTTACCCAGTGAGCTCTATTGAATGAGTTCTATTGAACCACATCTCCTCAAACCCAGTGTTAGTTTTTAAACAGTACAACATGCTAGCTCTAGAATTATTCTAAGAGTTACAGATCCAGGATATCTGAAGAACCTGGAAAGCAAACTCATGGGATAGGATAAATTCCTATCCCGTGTTCAGCCAAGGTATTCCTTGATCTCTATCCACTATATGACTAAACTCTCCCGTTGCTTGTTTTTAAAAATTCCTGGTGATTCTATATAACTAATTGTGGAAACTTCTAATGAAGGTAGGGGGAGTTATATATTTGCTTTTTCCCACCAATTTAATAAATTTTCTACATGTGCATAATATTACTTTTATAAATAAATTTCCTGATATATAAAATCATTTAATCATCTAAGAAGCATATGGTACCCAGTTATTTTAGATTTTATTTTAAGGATTTTTTTTCATTTTCTTGAGTTGCTCAAATACTAACAATGCATCATTAAAATACCCTGTTCATGATAATATTAAGTCTGTCTTAGAATTAAAATCCTCATTATTTGAGGAATTACATTTAATTCTTTCTAACTTCCTAATGGCCAATGATCAGCCTAGTATCATCAGATTTAATTTCCTCAGAGAATAAGAAAATATATATAAGTATGGAGAATTCCTGGTGAACAGTCTCAGTGATATCATTACTTAAGCAGAATGGGCTGAGCTGATGAACTGACTTTTTCCTCAGTCTTGAGCAGATTTGACACCCTTCAGTTGCACGAAAAAGAAATCTGCTTGCATAATCTTGGATTTAATCCAAACCTGGATTTTCCAATTTTAAAAAAATGAAGGTGAAAAATATTGCTAATTCCTTCTTTACCTTGAATGTATCTCCACAAAGTTGCTTCAGTGGGATAAAGCAATGCAGGAAAGTGCAGGTTGAGAAGTGAATACATAAAAAAGTTGTCCAAGGGAGGCCATCGTTTCTTCTGTGGGTGATAGAACACTTCTGAATCCATTTAAGCTATTTTTCTATTCAGTAGGCTTTTGTGATCTTGTTGCCAGGGATTTCTGATCATCCTCAATATTGCTTATAACTTCCAATGTGGAAATGGAGATTACTAGGTTATGTCTTCCCTGGTTCATTAGTTCTTTTCTGTTCTGTTTTATTTGTACAATATTTAGAAGAGAGATTTTCCTCAAATGTGAATTAAATGGGAGTTGTTTTTCAGAATAGTTATGGAAAATAAATTACTGCTGTGGAAATGGAAAATACTTAAAATTGAAGATTAGCCTAAAAACTAAACCTACTACAGTTCAAAAGGAGTGGTGAATTTTAACTTTTTTAAAACAACATTTTGCCCTTCCCTTCCCTTTCCCATATATCCATATGAGGAAAAATTACTTTTATAAATTCCAGTATTTCACAGGAAACCATTATTAATCTGAGTTATTAACTTAGTAGTGCTCTATCTCTTCCGTTGTTTGACTTCTGAGTGGTGACAATACGCATGCACATGATTTATAGAAAACATCGGTCATCTGAAACTGAGTTTAGAAACTGAGATTCCTAGCCTGACAAATTGAGGAAGATGGCCATTGTATAGATTTTTGTATCTATAATATAAATTGTTTCCTTTCTTCTTGGGGGAGGCATCATAAATTCAAGGCTAATCCTTATTTTTGAGTAAATATTGTGAAATCTTTGCTTCTGCTTGAGGGAACTCTGTGGGAGAAGACATGTTACAGATGTTTGCCTTGGCCATCTGAATTGGAGGAAGAAGTTAACCCTATCCTGTTACCCTCCTACCTATTACACATTTTCACCCTTGAGTCCAGTTTTCCATTTTTGTAGGCTGGGAATACCACAGCTTTTCAGTTTGTTAATAATTAACAATGGAGAGCAGAACAACAGTGTCATTGTAGCATAGAAAAAGAAGATCTAGGAGGGAATTCCTCTGTGCAATATTACGATTCTGTTTATGCTGCGGTAATTTACAGGATGAATATCCTTAGGACTCTTGATGCCTTGATTGAAAAGCCAGTGTACATTTGTCATGTACACATACTTATTATTAATTTGTGTAATCTTCACATTTACTTTCCATAATTGGTAATATTTTTACTAAGATTAATCAAAATTTCAAATGATACGCAAGTTTTTTTACCTCTTCAGCCTCAACCATGATATATCATTGCTATCCTCATTTTATATATGGAAAATAATGGATTGTGTTAGACTCTGAAAACAGATCACCTGTTTCCTTATGCACTAAATTAAGTGCATGTTTAAGTTAGCAGTGAGGTCTCATCTCACTCTGGGTTTTTAATGAGGAAACTATTTCCTCCCAATAGTATTTTAATGAATCCCTTCTGCCTGTATACAGTATATTGGAATGTACATGGTTTTTTTTTCAAATTTGGAAAACTAATTCATGATTACTTATTTTCCTAAGTCACCTCTTGCTGACACAGGCATTTGGGAGAATTAGCCTCATGCTGACATAAGAGAACTTTCTCCAGTATAGTAATAAGCATGGAGCTCATCAAACTTCCCAACCCCTTAGAAATATTATTTATATTCAGTCTTTCCTAATTGCAATGATAACATAAAAAGTAGCAGTAGAAAAAAAGGAGGGAACAAAACCAAGAAAACATTATTTGAAAATCCAAAAACAGTTTAATCCTAACACCCTCAGGCAGCAGTTTATAGCCCAAATAACTTTATAACTAGAAAATGTTTATTTTCTTCTATTTTTTTCATATCCCATTGAAAAAAGGTAAGGTCAATTACACCAATCAAGTTCAGTGGTGGATAACTTAATTTAGTTTCATAGTTTTGTTAAAGAATCTTTCTAGCTGTCCTATTTTAGGACTCTTTTTCTAAAGAATTTTCATTGCCGTTCACTTGAAAATACCTTGTTAGCTTTCCTCAAGATTATTGAATTTGCTAGCTGGCCTAAAATAATATGCAGCAAAATAGCAAACAGCATAGCCTAATAATTAGTTATGTGGATGCAAATATCATAGGAAATCATTGAAAGCTGGTTCTACAGGTCATTACTTTGTGTGATCTGCATCAGTGTTTATTCCAAGTCTGGTTTGGGGGGATCTGTGCTGGACCAACAACCCTCTGTGACAATTATTGGCCAATTCTATGTAGAAATACTGTATTAACTGATAGCAATATAATAACATTTTTTCTTGGAATCATTGTCATTGGTCGATGCCCTTTGTAATGTTTCTCATTGTGCACATTCTGATAATAGCATGAACATGGGTCATAGAAGAGGAATGGAACATCCTATCTCCCACCCAATGCCTCAAGGCAGGATCCTATTTATTATTAGTCCCCAAGTCCATGACTTGGTACTTTGTACTACTGAATTTTAAATAGAAAAAGAGCAGTTACAGAAATCCTTCATATTGAGCTTTAGGCACAAATCATGAATTACTAAATTCATGGTTGATTTTCACTTCTCATCAAGGGTTTAAGAATACAGACATAGAAAGTTCCAAATAGAGAAATTGTTGTTTTATTTAAAATTATGTCCTTCCATATTTTTGTCTCGAAGATGATGATAAATTTTACAGACAAAAACCCATTTCCTTTTTAAATAGAATGGCTGCATAAATGGAAGCCCAATAGCGAGCAACTTTCAGATATTCAGCTGGCCTTTTGTGTTCTGTAAACAAGTTTAAATGCGTATGTTTTTTTCTGCCTAAGTGTGGGAAGAGAGGGAATATTTTGCAAGTCTGTGGGTTGCCCTTGGAACAAAAAGATCTCATGGAAAATTGTGCTGCAGTATTTTAAATTCGGTCATGCTGTCTTAATCTGGAGTAAAAGTAATGAGAACCTATTTAAGTAGCAAATCTATTTCGTTCCTTGATTAAGGTTACTTGATATAATGTGTGTGAACCTTTTGAAAAAAGAAGCTCTACTCAGTTAATTCGGTTCTGGTATTATTATTATAATTAGTTTTATATCATTTCAAATTCTATATTTAAGAAGTTCCCAACTTTTGGAATAGAGAGCACATATGAAATTTTGAGGACTGTGAGGGAGGTTGCAGCAGAATGGATCGCCAAAATGGAAGCAGTCAATCACATATATGCATTTACCAGAAGGAAAACTGATGAGTTTGCTCCTCACAGACTTATCTTGCCTCCCTGAATTGTCCCCAGTAGCCAAGTTTATCTTTGTCTTTTGCTTGGGCAGGCAGGTTCCTGTGACATTTGCGGACCTAAACACAAAAGTGTGGTGCAACCTCCTCCACTTCCCCCGCTCCTAAGAATGCCTCTTGAAATTGTGTAGGGTTGAAACTGTGTAAGGCCCATTGACACTGACAGAATTACAGATTATGTTGAAGGTTGGTGCTCTGTATAGTACAAGGGTGGGCAACTATGGCCCCTTTACGACCTGTGGACTTCAACTCCCAGGATTCCTGAGCCAGCCTGGCTCAGAAATTCTGGGAGTTGAAGTCCATAGGTCATAAAGGGGCCATAGTTGCCCAGCCCCATCTTAGTAATATGCTAGCTGCTCTAAATAAATAAATTGTGAAAGCAATCAGGTGGGGCACAAAGCCAAGAGAAATTGTTTAGACTATTAACACTGCTGGGTGCTGGCTTGTGATCCAAGCACAGTTTGAAGCAGAACAAGGCTCTGCCCCTGTGAATTATAAGGAGTGTGCAAATACTAAAATATCTAAAATATCAAGACATTGCATGAGTGAACAATAAAGCCGAGGTAAAAGAAATACAATATGTATCCACTGCTTGGAGCTACAGTACAGAATTTCTAAAGGATTAATACCATAGAGAGGTTCTTCAACTGACCTGTACATTTTCAGGATGGACTGAGCCATGGGGAACATTTAATCTTTATTATTGGAGATTTAAGAGATGAGTTGAGAGCAGAAAGGGGAACAGCTGGAAAATATACTCTCTTGGGAACATGTGAAGGACAATACTTAGATATGGAATTTGAAGGCTACCAATGACCAATTTCCTCTTGATGCTTTTATGGGTCTTAGATAAGGAAAAGAGAAATCATCTTCATTTCTCTAAAAAAAAGTTTGAAACCTTCCCAGGAGAATCTTCTCCAAGCTACATTTGCCATATACTTAGTCATTCAAACATCAGACTCTTTGTGTCATGGCCATAAGCCTTCTGGGTCAGAAAGGAAAAGATAAGCCCAAGCTAGTTGTATGGCCATAAAAGCAGGAAATGTATTGAATGCCTGCTGGGCTCACAGGCATGACTGATGGGAGCTGTGTTTGGCTTGGTGGCTACAAGCTAGGCAGGTGGGACTTAGGATGCTTTTGCCATAGAATTCTCTAAAGAACCTGGGTGCCTGAGGGTAGAAAGGAGCAGAATATTTTGAGTTTATCACACCCTCTTGCTATCACGCTCCGATCTGCATGGAACCGTCTCTGAGCAACTGCGGTGCCTATGGAATGCATTACTCATATGCTGTCTAGATCACCTGTACAAAACATGCCTTTCCTTTGCCAGTTAATTTTCCTCCCAGCCATGATGCATGCTTCTTCCATGAACAGATCTTTAGATAAAGGCTTTCAGATCGCACTGAAAAGTTTCCTGTATTGATAGGCAGTTTTTGAAGAAAGAAATTAAGTTGATGAATCTCATTCCCCCACTGTGTCTCCTATCTAAATCAGACTAAATCTCTGTGGCTGGCCTTTTTGAGGAAAGGAAATTACATTAGGGAATTCCAATTATGGCACTTTACTGAAATGTACAGTTTGGCTGTAAGGAGCCAACAGAAAGAATTAAACATCTGTTCAAAAGGCCTGCAGTATAGATGGGTGCCTAATAGCTTTGTTTGAAAAGACGGATCTTTTGTTCTGTTGTCTTAACTTTTGGATCTTGTGTAACGTCTGGATTATTACATTTTATTGCTTTTTTTCTTGGCTTAAATTTAATATGGATTTTGACTTAGGTCTGGAGTAGAAAAAAGTGCACTGCACACATGTTGGAATATCAAGTGAGGTTATATCAGGTAATACAATCTAATACCGTTAAAATGTCCATGAATAAGCAGCCTCTAATCATGCTTTAAGTAAAATAACCAAATGTTCATAATGTTAATGGTGTGTTTTAATTTTCTTTTAATGATGATCTCTTGAATTGGTTTTGCAATGGAAACTAGATCTCAATAGACCACAATACTGTTCACAGGTAATCCTCATTTAGTGGCCACAGTTGGGACCAGCAACACCATTGCTAAGCGAAGTAGTTGCTAAATGAGTAATCACAAGACCACAGCTGTGATTTCTGATTCAAGATTGACAAGACTATTCAGTTTCACATCTTTGTTTTTTTCTTGCCTTCTAACCATTCACCCTGGCACTGGGATAATTAGCAAAAAGGGAATTGGTATTTGTATTTACTTTCATTGTAGAGGAAGAGATTCAAAGACACTAAGCAGGAACACACATTGAAAGTAATGCACTGTTGCTGGCTGTTTGCCTAGCCCACTCCCTCATTCCATGCTTCCAGTCCGTTAGGAGACAGAGAAAAATGGTGTGAAACTGGTTAAAGTCTTCTCAGGTACAGGTAGCAGCTGCCAGCCAGCTAATTAAGGTCACAAAGCTGAGCTACTTAATTTGACACTTTTTAGGGAGGGAGAAAATCAGCTCAAGTGAGCTTGTCTAAGCAATCTCTATGCTGGGGTGGGGAGAAAGAAACAAAAACAGTTCTGGCACAGGACATAAGCAAACACATAACCGAGAGACTGAAGAGGTAAATGTGTGCCTTGGTCACAAAATTATTTTTTCAACCCATCTTAACTCTGAATAGCTGCTGCATGAAGCAATCAATAAATGAGGTCTACCTGTATAACCACTTTAAGTTGATAGTCCTGCTGTGCTGATTATACATACTTTTGGCCAAGGCAAAAAGTTTCATTTTTTGAATGCAGACACAGAGCAATGAATGAATGAGCAAGAAGGAAGGTGGAAGAGCAGTTCTTTGCAGCTCTATCTCTCCATTAAGTAGCGGCTAGGCTTGCTTACTCTTTGCCTTCTGACTGAGAAGCTCCTAGTGCTCCCTAGTCAATGGAAAAGGACAGAGGATGATTTCATTCATCCACTTAGACATATCCATTTTACACACTTTTGGTAAAGACGTCACAATATTTATTTACCAGAACTACAGTGATGTACAACATTCAGATTAACTAAAATTATAATTAAATAGTATGACACACAAATTAATAAAAAAACATTTCTGATGTTTCAATGATTCTATACTGATCAATCTCCAAAGCCATTCTGGAAATGAAAGGTTTTGAAAATAAGAGCTCCTTCATCTCATATGGGAAGGGATCCTCAACAGGTCTTCTCAACTTTAAAGAACAACTACAATGCTGGTGGGAAAATACCGAACAAAGCTATAAGGCCATACATGTAAGTACCATGTAAACTTATGTATGTATATATATATATATATATATATATATATATATATATGTATGTATGTGTTGGCTTGTATGTGTATTTTCCCAAGTCATATATATATATATTTATAAGTTATATATATATATATTATATATAGAATCTCATCTGCCATCATCAGGCTTCTATCTATCTAGATTCTGCTATCTAAAGAGATATATATATATCTAAGAAAGAACTACAATGTGTGTGGGTGTGTGTGTGTGTATGTAATGTGTGTGTGTGTGTGTGTGTGTGTAACACCATATATATATATTATTCAGCTTTTTGTTCAGGTATTTTCATTATAGTTGTTCTTTTAAAGTTGTAGCAACGTTTCGGCAGAATCTCATCTGCCATCATCAGGCTTCTGTATTATGTTCGTCTGTGAGTCAGACTTTTACAGTTGTTTCAGTTTTAAATTTGGGGCTAGCCTACTGCTGTGCCAGAATGGTTTTTTTCTTCATCCTGATTGGTTGGGAGTCTTGGTCTGTGTTTATTGGTCTTGGAGTTTGCTGTGTTCTGCTTGATTGGTGTTTCTAATATCTTCTGTCTGTTTTGTGGCTCTTTTTGTGTCTTGATTGGCTGGCAACATTGTGTTCCTGTATTGGAGGCTTTTAGTGCAGCTTGACTCCGAGTAAATGGATGGCTATCATTTGTTAGGAAGCTAGGTTTCATCTGGGTGCCTGGTTGGGGTGTGTTTGAGCTGGAGGTATCAGGGGGGATCTGTTTGTGCCCAGGTGTTTGCCTGGCTTGTGGTGTGGAGATTTTTTTGTTTGTGAGTGCAGGCTTCCAAATAATTGACAGTCTGGTGGAATCATCTCTTCTATTCATGCTTTCAGGTCTTTTTTCAATCTCTATGGCTTCTCTGATAATTCTGTGGCTGGGGTTTTCTATAGTGGCTAGGGTTTTGGTGCCATTGAAGTTGATGCTATGACCTGTGGCTTTCATGTGTTGGACTAGTGAGGAAGTGTGTTCCAGCTTTTTTACTGCATTTTTGTGTTCATCCAGGCAGGTACTAATTCTTCTATTGGTCTGTCCAATGTATGTGGCCAGGCATGATGCACAGGGGACTTTGTATATGCCTTGGTTTTCCAGGTCAATTTTATCTTTGGGGTTTCTAAGGATGGCTGCTATTTTTCTGTCTCTTTTGAAGGCAGTCTTGATGTGATGCCTGTGTAGCATCTTACTGATTTTGTCTGTAGTACCTCTTATGTAGGGCAGGACAGCTGTTCCATAGGTCTGTTCATCTTCTAGGTCTCCAATATGTCTCAGTGTGTTTTTGTGGATCAAGCCCACACACACACATCCAAAATTCAGGACCAAAGCGTCCTTCAGTCAAGCTTAGTATCTAAGGTCAACATGATTTGTTATTTTGGTGATCTTGTGGTTTGGGGATGGGAGGCTTTCTTTTTCTTGATTGTACTCCAGTCTCAAGACATGACTGCACCATCTCTAGTTTAGTACATGATGAAGGGATTGTGAAAACAGCATTATTGATAGAAGGACTTTATGAGACTGAACTTCTAATGTCAATTGTGGCTCCTTTAGTTTTGTCCTCAGTTGCTTTGTTAAATATGCAGAATGGGAAGATCTAGTGGAATGACAAAATAAACATTTCCCCCTCTCTTTTTTTTGCTCTATTGAGACTGTCTTCTGTTAAGTTTGGCTGCTAGGTGATTTTTGTTTCAGTTTAGGACTTTCTTGTCCTAACTGGAGTTGAGAGAATTATTATTTTGCAATTCTGGCTCATTAACAATCTTTGTTGGAGGGAGCCAAGGTTGCTTATTAAATGAGAGCTTAATGTTCTTGCATCATGTGTCTGGATGCTCTCCTAAGTTTTTCCCAGCCTCTAGGCATTCTTGGCATTTGTGGCACTTTTGTTTGAGCTTGTGTTGCACCTTTTGATGATTGTAAACTGCATGATGCAATCTGACAATATCAATGTAATCGGATAGTGTTTGAAGCAAGGACCCCAGTTTGATGCCATCTCCCAGTTGGATTGGCCTGCTGTTGCCCACAGTCACTGGGGATGCTGGGAGTTCAGTTCAGTATATTTGGAAGGCATTACATTCTGTGACATAGTGTGTTGTTGAAATATAATATTCTGGTAAGTAATGTGCTGTCAATAATAATAATAATAATAATAATAATAATAATAATAATAATAATAATAACAACAACAACAACAACAACAACAACAACAGAATTCAAGAAAGTGTAGATCAGCAAGGCCACTGAATATGGCTTTTAAGTTCTCTATTTAAAAGGAACCCAGAAATATTTTCAGGGAGGAAAAGTTGAAGCAAAATTAATTAACGTTAGGTTGAAACAGAAGTGATTATATTTTTATGTACTGCTCACCCTGAGAATACCTCTGAGAGGTATCCTACCTCTTTTTTCTTTTGCAAAAAGAAAAAGAAAAGAAAAAATATTCCTTGGGTAAAAAATGAGCTTTTGATTCTGGTGTATTAAAATAATTAAAATACAGTATATTTGGCTTATTTCAGAAGCTTGATCAAACTATGGCTGTGTAATATCCTCTTAGGTCTGTAACCTTGCAAGGTTCTGATCTTGCTGTACTATAGATTTCATTCTGCAGCTTATTAATCAGAGACCTTTGCAAAGAGTTGTACTTGGATTCAACTCCTTCTATAAAAAGGTAAAGGTTTCCCCTGTCCAGTCATGTCCAACTCTAGGGAGCAGTGCTCATTTCTGTTTCTAGCTGAGGTAGCTAGCATTATCCGAAGGTGTTTCTGTGGTCATGTGGCTGGCATGATATACACTGAGGCGCACGGAATGCTGTTACCTTCTTACCGAAGTGATACCTATTTATCTACTTGCATTTGCATGCTTTTGAATTAGATTGGCAAGAGCCGAAGCAAGAATGGCAGCTCACTGCTTCTGTACCAAGGAATTAATTCTTTCACAGCAGTGGCATAGCCCAGTTTTTCACAGCAGGAAAGTCCACCAGGAGAGATCCATTTCAGATATGGAAACATGGAGTATTGCATATGAGTGTGTTTAGTAGCTGAGTAGACACATAATGTACAATTCACAGTAATTTAGAAATGCCAGAGAAATGACATGATCACAGTACACAACATAGTCTCTTCTAACTGACAAAAGGATGTCAAAGGCTCTGAAAATACAGAAAGGCTGATCCTGTGCTCTTTGCACTTATGAAAGAGTTTTTTGACACAGAATGTCTTGGGTGAACTCAGTGGTGGGATTCAAATTTTTTTTACTACCAGTTCTGTGGGCGTGGCTTGATGGGCATGGCAGGGGAAGGATACTGTAAAGTCTCCAGTCAGAGGTGGTGTTTGCTGGTTCTCTGAACTACTCAAAATATCCGCTACCAGTTCTCCAGAACTAGTCAGAACCTGCTGAATATCACCTCTCTGGGTGAACTGTACGGTTTATGTATTTATTTCATCATACAATATTTATAAGGACATCCATCTCATAGATTAAGTGTTTAAATTAAAAACAGATCTTATTTTTGGCTGTATATTTATTTGTTTTAGATCTTTATGAAATTTATCCAATATTATAAGTGAATAATATATTGTTTGTTTCAAATGTCTGTAATACATACACACACACACACACATATACTATGTCAGATAGATAGAGAGACAGATACATTTGAAATAATATATCTGTTACTTATTGTTATACATTTGAAAAATATCTGCATGTGAGTCTCTAGGTAATGCTTTACTGAGGTTTTAAATGTTTTAATTATTATATGAAGTGTGACTACAATCTGTTATATGTATCTCTCTCTCTCTCAGTCTCTCTCTATAGATAGATAGATAGATAGATAGATAGATAGATAGATAGATAGATAGAATGTCTGTTGTTCACACACTTATAGAAATACTCTTTTCAGTTTGTTATACATGTACATATTCTTCTATAGCTGATTGTCATAACCATATTTATAAGTGATTGGTTCATTACAGTACCTTTTTAACTTCAGGAGTTTTCTAGAAACACAATTGATTTGATGTGTTGCTTCATTATTTATTCAGAAATCAAAGCTAAGGCTTTCCAAAACAACAACAACCCAGAACAGAACAGAAGCAGGCAATGACTTGTTTGTTTGTTTGAATTTGTTTCTTAAAATGAACCCCAGTCAAGAGACTTTCACCAGATTTCAGTTCGGCCAATAAAATGTCCATAGTATGATATATATTAAACACACAATGAAATAAGCAATAAATAATTAACTAAAAATCATAAAAACAAGCATCCAACAGGGAAAAAAAGAAAGATGAATCAAAAACTCCCTTTGGCCTTATGAAATAGAAACTGTTCAAATCTCCTTTATATATTTGGAGATCTAGCTAAAACAAAAGTCTCAGATGGAAAATCCATTTTAAAACTATTACAGTATTGACATTAAGAACTATCTTCAGATGTAACATTCTTTGATGTACTGGGAGGGAATGGAGATTTTGCAGTATCCTTCCCCTGCCACGCCCACCAAGCCACACCCACAATACCAGTAGTAAAAAAATTTGAATCCTACTACTGGGTGCTTTAGAAAATAGCTTGACCCCTTCCTCTCGATTTCATTGAGGACCACATCAGAGTTGTGTTTGACCTTGGGGGGGCGGGGAGCTGGGTGTGGCCAGGTTGGGCATGGCCAGCTCAACATCACTCATGTCGGGGACACCTGTGGTGGCCTGAGTGCTCTGCCAGCAAAAACGGGCTCCCAAGCTCCATTTTCAGCTGTGACAGCCTCCTGCAACCCTCTGCCAATGAAAACAAGCTCGGGAGGGCTGCCTGTGGCCAGGACAGCCCCACAGGCCAGATCTAAGCACCCATAGGCCAGATCTGGCTCTTGGGCCTTGAGTTTGACACCCCTGGTCTACTAGAAAGCATAGATTATACATCTGTGGAATTAGATCCCTCTACAATTTTGTGTTCCCAAATTTTGCCATGTGTCATAATGTACTGGGTCAGTCACGCACAATTTAGCAGTACATCTATTCTTGGATGAATATAAGCACATGACTTGCCAAATGGCATTATTTTCAAGGGCGACAAAGAAATTTCATACAGGGTTTTGAAAAAGAAGTGTCAGCTGGCTGTAATAACTATTATTTTGAATAGACTAATTTTTAAGGATTTATTTTAGCTTTGTTATGTGTGTGAAAGAATTGGAAAGCTTAATTGCTAACATTTTAGGTCTATGCTGTAAATATTTGGTTTTTATCTATCTACTGTACTTTTGGTATGCAAATACAAATAAATATTTTGATTTCTATAATTCTGAATGAAACAAATTCATTTTGTTTATGAATACTTTAAAAAATATATTATTATAAGATAAATAAGCCAGTTTGGTCAAGTGGTTGAGACACCAGGCTAGAAAAGAAACTGTGAGCCTTAGCCATGAGAGCCAGCTGGGTGAGCTGGTCCAGTCAATCACTCTCAGCCCAACCCACCTCACAGGGTTGTTGTGGTGGGGAAAATAGGAGGAGAGAGCTGTGTTGAATATGTTTGCCGCCAGAGGTGGTATTCAGCAGGTTACTACCAGTTCTGGAGAACTGGTAGTGGAAATTTTGAGTAGTTTGGAGAGTCGGCAAATTCCACCTCTGACTGCAGATTTTACAGTATCCTTCCCCTGCCACGCCCACCAAGCCCCGCCCACAGAACCGGTAGTAAAAAAAATTGAATCCCACCACTGTTCGCTGCCTTGTGTTATTTATAAAAATAATAAAGGTAGGATATATCAACAAACAAACAAAGTCCCAACTGCAGGCAAAGAACTCTTGCATAACTGATGCTGTGACCCTCAAAATGTTATGCAAGAGTTTTTTGTTGCTTTACTTGGGGGATTTCCCCCCTCCCCAAAAAGACCATTTTCTGCAAAAGCCAATTGATAATTTTGGCTCAAGTACAAATTATTTTCACAAAGGTGTCCAATCAATGTAATTCCCACTTTTGCTGAGAACGAGGTGTATCCAATGCCCATTTTCAGTCTCTCTGAAAGATTTAATGCATGAGTGGAGCTGCACAGCATGGGCGAATAGATGGAAAGTTAAATAAACTATCTCCAGCTCTCCTAGCAAGTTAGTTAGTTGAACATTCTCAGATCCCATTCTGTCCTTTTCCGTCTTGAAGGTAATTTATTAATGGGGAAGGGGGCTGGGAAGCACTGTGTGAAGAGGTCACATTCCAGTCATATCCCCCTGTCACCTTATCTCTGGTCTGTCAATTAGCCCTAGGTGAAGTAAAACAGAGTCAATTTATCATTCAGTGAAAACTTAGAATGCTGGAGTTCTTCCTTTCCCTCCCTCATCCACTCTTACCCAAACTCCCTCTGTATTACTTCAATTAAATGTCTAAAAGGAGATCTGCAAATAGTATGTCTAAATTGTTCAGATAAATGGCTTATAATAACCCATTAACTCAAACTGGGTCCAGAAAAGAGAAAAACCGGGGCACACAGAGCTTACTTTTGAATAGACATGTATAGGATAGTGCTCAAATACAGATGTTAGTGATATTTTAAAAATAATATTAACATACCTTCATATGTGTCTTCATGGTATGTCATTTTGGGTATAAGCAACATTATGCAAAGAGCAGAAAAAGAGAACAAAGAAATAGCCAAATAAAAGCATGAAGTCAGAAAAAGAAAATACAGAGATCTGGTTTACACTAATACCACACCTTTGTAAATTATTCTTGTTTCCACCAAATTCATATTTGCTTCATCCATTCATTGCCTTTTGTTCTTAACATTTTCCATCCCTCCCTTTTAAGCCATACATCATCTCCTTCCACCCACAGTGTTCTCAATTTCCCCCTTCCATTTCCCCCATTTTTTTCTTTGTATATTTGATTTGTAATCTAATCTTCATTCATTTTCAAGATGACTAAACCAGTCAAAACAATCATTTCATTATGGTCAGTCACTTCACATTTCTTTATCACCTATTCATTTTGACACAATCTGCTCTTTTAGCACATGTAATGCTTAACTACGCCAAGCCTGTTGGATTCATCTTATTTCTCTCTCCTTGACACATACAACTCTCACTTCTATAGGCAGAGGTGAGTTCATTTTTTTCCCTTTTTTGACAAACATGTGAAAGAAGAAAGCAGCATTTGTAATCTTAAAATTTCTCAATTTCCCCAGTAAACTCTCAGGTAAACATTGTACGAGGTATTGTATGATATTGATCTACTTGCAGTAATGTTTCACCATTTATGCACAACTATTATTATTCACTCTATATTCTTTGTTGAATACAATTTCCTTTCCTTTCATTTGTTTTTGTTTTCTTTTTATTATGTTGTTATAAATCTTGATACATTGTGTTGTTTTGGTACAGTGGAGAAGAGAAAAAAACCATTCTATCAATATTAATTACAATTTAGGACATCAGTATTACAAACATGAAATTATTTGACTTTTTCACCCAAAGTTGAGCATCACATTGAAAAAATGAATTGCTTTGAATTGCATCAAGGGCTTTGTTGTATGATAAAGGTTTTGATCTTAAGCTGATTATTTGGTATTAAAGTCTCCATTGTATTGTTATACAGTATGTCAATAGATTAGGTAGATAGATAAAGCAAATTTAAGAAGAAATATCAAAAAGTAGAAAAAAAGGGGAAAATGAAAAAAAAAACATTTGGTTTTCTGTTTTCCCCTTTTTCTACATCTACTAATTTGTAATGTTTGTAGGCATTTAGACTCCCTTTGGAGTCAAAGGGATTGATATAAGTGATTATTTTTTTGCCATTTATATATTCATTTATTTGCTTGTATTCCACCTTTATTATTTTTACAAATAATTCGAGACAGCAAACATATCCAATACACCTTCTTCCTCGTTTTTCTCTAAAACAATAATTTTGTGAAGTGACTTGAGCTGAGAAAGAGAGTAAGTGGCCCAAAGTCACCCACCTTTCATGGCTAAGATGGGACTAGAACTCACAGTCTCATGATTTCTAGGCTAACCACTAGATCAAACTGGCTATGCTATATGAAGTATGGTAATAATTCTTGGTTAAATTTGGTTAAAATTCTGTTGTGAATATATACTGTTAGTTTTGCTACTGCTGCATATTATCTACATTAATGTTCTCAATCAAATGTTGTCAGAAATATATCTTTCTTCAAGCGCAGAGCAAAATTAATTCTTGCTGCCATGTTGTCTAAGGAATTCTGGGAGTTGAAGTCCACATAAACCCTTTTCTATTTTGCTTTGGGAAAGCTTTAAGTACATATCCAGATATATGTAGATAATTCTCAACTTACAACCATGGCAACTGGCATGAATTTATGATGGTTGCAGTGTCCCATGGTCATTTGATGACCTTGTGCAATCTTCAGACAAGCAAAGTCAATAGGGAAGCCAGATTCGTTTAAAAACCGTGTTACTAACTTAACAATTGCAGTGATTCATTTAACATCTGTGGCAAGAAAGGTCATAAAATGGGGGCAAAACTCACTGTGTTGCTTAGTAACAGAAATTGTGATTGTAAGTTGAGGACTACTTATAACTGATAATTGGTAAGCTTTGCAATCTGGTGATTCAAATTACTGTCAATATGTTATCAAAAAGTAAAGTACAACCTGTTTCAAAAGTAGCAATTTCCTCCAGTGCCCAGGGAGAAAAAAGAAGAAAATGACTGGTTTCTGAAATCCTGACCTATTATTTCCGGGCTCTGGCCAAACTGAGATTACCATCAGCCCAAGTAGTAAAGTTTAAAGATACCATCTGTCTCCAGATTTCAGCTAATTATTTTAGTCCTTCCTAGCTCATAAACATGCTTAACCTCAAGCTTTCACTTTATCTGTTTGACTAATTGACGTTAGGCACTAACACAGGATCTGATAACCTCTGTTTTGGACAAAAGCAGCTTGATTAGTGGAAAAGAATTTGTGAGGTTTGTTATCCACAACATTTGGTTATTTGCCTATCTTGGATTATTGGAGTTATTTAATTGTATTTCTGGGTAGTACTGTTCCTTTCAGTTGTACAGTTGTGCTTCAAATTTCCCAGGAAACCAAAAAAGGGGGGATTCCCCATATATTTGAAACAAATGCTTCTTTGTTTAGAAAGTATGGCTCCCAGCCTTGGACTGCAGAAATCTAGACAACAATTAAATGCCAGTAAAAGTGTTTTATGTATCTACTTGCTGCCATCTTGTGTCTGTCCCTATTTTTATAGCTGAGATGAGAAGTGCAATCAGAAATCATACTGCTATCTGATAAAAATGATAAGAGATGTAAAAGAGTTTTTTAAAAACTAAATTTGAGATGATTATGATCATGAATGCATTGGCTTTCTTAATTGTGCATTCAAGGTTGCTGTGTGAAAGGCAAAAGAAGAGTGATCATCTACCTAGAATTAGACCAATGTTTAGCGTGTGAGGCACACATGACCCTCCAGGTGTTACTAAATCCCATTAAAATTGAGGGAAGCTGAGAGATGTAGTTTATACAGATAATCAGAGTTGGAAGGGACTAGTCCAACGCCCGCCCAAGCGGGAGACCCTACACCATTTCTGACAAATGGCAGTCCAATCTCTTCTTGAAAGTCTCAACTGATGGCGCTCCCACAACCTCTGAGGGCAAGCTGTTCTATTGGTTGATTGTTCTCACTGTCAGAAAGTTTCTCCTTGTTTCCAGGTTAAATCTCTCCTTGTTCAGTTTCCACCCATTATTCCTTGTCTGGCCTACAGGAGCTTTAGAAAATAGCTTGACCCCTTCCCTCCCTGTGGCAGCCCCTCAAATACTGGAAGACCGCTATCATGTCTCCCCGGTCCTTCTCTTTACTAGACTAGCCAAGCCCAGTTCCTGCAACCGTTCGTTGTATGTTTTAACCTCCAGTCCCCTAATCATCCTGGTTGCTCTTCTCTGTACTTTTTTATAATGTGGTGACCAAAACTGGATGCAGTGTGGTCTTACTAAGGCTTTATAGAGTGGCATTAGTACTTCCCTTGATCTTGACTGTATCCCTCTGTTAATACAATTTAGGATTGCATTAGCTTTTTTGGCGGCGGCTGCACACTGCTGGCTCATATTTAGCTGGTTGTCCACTAAGACTCCAAGATCCCTCTCACAGTTACTGCTATTGAGCCTGGTTTCACCCAGTCTATATGGGTACTTTTGGTTTTTCTTGCCTAAGTGTAGGACTTTACTTTTCTCTATATTGAATTTCATTTTATTAGATACGGCCCAGTGTTCTAGTCTGTCAAGATCCATCTAGATCTTGAGCCTATCTTCTTGGGTGTTAGCTATTCCTGCTAGCTTAGTATCATCTGCAAATTTGGTAAGTTCCCTTTCTATTCCCTCATCTAAGTTGTTAATGAAGATATTGAAGAGGACTGGGCCTAAGATGGAACCTTGTGGCACCCCACTGCTTACTTCCCTCCATGTAGACTTAGATCCATTAAGGACTACTTGTTGAGTACGGTTTGTCAGCCAGTTGCGAATCCATCTAGTAGTGGTGCTATCTATTCCACTTTTTTCTAGCTTACTAAGAAGTAGGTTGTGGTCTACTTTGTCAATGCCTTGCTGAAATCTAAATACATTATGTCCACAGTATTTTGCTGGTCTACTAATTTAGTCACTATGTTGAAGAATGAAATAAGATTGGTTTGGCATGATCTGTTCGTAACAAACACATGCTGACTGCTAGTTATTACTTTACTTGTTTCTACCCTGTTTGATGTTGGCAGATCTGTTTTTTGTTGATTATCTTTTCCAGTATCTTCCCGGGTATTGATGTTAGGCTGATTGGTCTATAGTTTCCTGGGTCTGTTTTATTTCCTTTTTTGAAGATGGGAACCACATCAGCTCTTTTCCAGTCCTCTGGTAGTTCTCCGGTGCTCCAGGATTTTTGAAAGATATGGTGCAGTGGTTCTGAGATGACCTCTGCCAGCTCCTTTAAAACTCTGGGATGTAATCCATCAGGCCCCGGTGATTTGTTTTCATCAAGATCAGACAGGTGTTCTCTTACTATTTTTTTTTTTTTTTTTGCTTATTTTAACTTTTATTTCTGGTCTGTCTTTTACAGTTATGTTTTTGGTGGGTTGAGCTTCATTTGCATGTCAGGTACCAGATTTGGTGAAATTGAATTTTAATATCTGAACAGTATTTTAATTGGAAAATCATGTTAATTATAATTGGGGAGAAGACAATCGATGCTCTGTCAGCCCCTTCAGAGGTTTCTTTGGAACTGAGAGAACCTTGGGTCCTACGTGTTCTGATGGGGAAGAGGGTGAGCAGCCTTCTTTTATTCTAGCCTTTGTAGAAGGAGTTATAGACCCTGGGGTGTGATTTACCTTGCTTTGGGTTGCCTATCTCAGACATGTAGTTATATTCCTGAGAGAGCCTACCTGTGATATAGAGCCATGGTGGTTTAGTGGTTAGAATGCAGTATTGCAGGCTACTTCTGCTGACTGCTGGCTTCCAGCAGTTCGAGTCTCACTGCCTCAAGGTTGACTCAGTCTTCCATCCTTCTGAAGTCAGTAAAACGAGGACCCAGATTATGGGGGCAATATGCTGACTCTGTAAACTGCTTAGAGAGGGCTGTGAAGCAGTATATATAAGTCCAAGTGCTATTCTTATTGCTATACAGTAAAAGCATGTTGCGCTCCAAGGCTGAATGATAGAGAGCCAATATTCCTCACAACTGGCTCACTTGCATTTGTAACGCTTGAGGTTTTTGTTTTTTTTAACTATTGTCTCAGCTCTTAGGTAGAGGAAGGCATTTCCACTCTTTACTCAACTGTGGTGAAGGGGCCCAGATATCCAAGGAACCATATCAAGTTATATATATTTTTCCTCTCCTTGACCTAGGACTCAGAACTTGCAGCTTATAAGAAGGCTGAATCTTTTGAAGTTGCCCCAGTCTGAGTCCTCCATCAGCACTGTGGTTTTTCCAGGGCTTTGGGATGTTAGCATATTTTTAAGAAGCTGAACTTCATAGAGGCTTTTGTCAAGTATAATAGATTAAAAACCTATTGCAGATGCCTGGGTATAAATAATAGAAGAATACTTGCCAATCAGCACCTGCTTTTGAAAGTGGATAAAGGTGTTGTTCTGTTGTTTAAATAGCTGATCCTTTAGTCTGCCTGCTTCTCTTTCTTTAGGAATGGAGAGTCTAAAATGGTTTGCTAAGTGACACATACAGTTGTGGGAAACAGCTGTTTTGCATTTTGCTGATTAGCATGAAGAAAAATCTACTCTTCTGAGGCCAGAAATTAAGGGTGGTATCCAACAATATGCAGTGGCCAGCAGGATGGAGAATCTGGTGAAATGAATTTTTTCCTTCTTTCAGAAAGTTTCTTGAGATTTTTAAAACTCTCCTATGGGAATTGAGACTTCTGATTGCCATGATATATTAAGTGCATGGTACCCATAGCCTTTCCAGGTGCACCTTAGTAACTATCATCTCTTTTCTGAAAAATCATGGCCCTGTGCAAACCAGACTTATTTCAACTATGGTATGTAAAATAAGATCCAAAGCTGCACAGGTTTCCTCTTCATACTTATTCATAAGCTTCCTAAATATGCTCTAGAGCAGGGGTGTCCAACCTTGGCAACTTTGACACTTGTAGACTTCAACTCCCAGAATTCCCTAGCCAGCATAGTTGGCTGAGGAGTTCTGGGTGTTGATGTCCACAAGTCTTTTTCCAAAAGTTTTTTATTTTTTAAATTTTATGCATCTTTCCATGTGAGCAACATGTTTCCCGGTTATAACACTTGTATATAGTCATATTTTCATTTCCATTAATCTTATATAATATTAACTCATATAATTATCCATTTAACTCATCTATCAAACTCGCGGTGTCATGTTGTCATCATGTGACTTTTCATGATGTTTTTTTCCCCTTTGTGGAGCTGGGGTAGGCGTGGCCTGCATGTGACGCATCTGGCCTGCAGGACACCCTTGCAATGTTTCCCATCCTTGGCAATTTGAAGAGGTGTGAACTTTCAGCTCCCAGAATTCCCCAGCCAGTTGCTAGCTGGGACATTCAGGAAGTTGAAATCCACACTTCTTCAAATTGCCAAGGTTGGGAAAAGGTAAATGGAATGCCACTTTCCAGAAGGGGTGTCCCCCCTCCCCCGGTATTTAAAATAGCAAAATTAAAAGATTACCACTCTGCTTGCTGAAATAAAGAAAAGATGAGATGGGACAGGATTGATTTATGTGAGAAAAGGCTGAACATTCAGTTCTGGCAAAAAGAAATTACTGGACTGTGTTCTGTGCTCAGGGAACCTTTCCCTTTCTTTACTTTTTGTCCTTCCCACTGAGAGACTGCTGTTAGTGAATGTTCGGGATATTTATTGGTGACCATTCAAATAAAGACAAAGGAGATACCCAAAGCCTGAAGTCTTCCAATTTGTGGTTTAGAGTTATGGCCCATTCATTGGTTGAGATAAACTGTTTCACAATGTCACCCTTGCTGAGACTAATTACATGCCTACTTTTACTAGTATTTCTTTTGTTCTAAAGTGAGGGTAAGGGCAAAAGGAGAGGGTGAATGAACTCAACTAGGATAATGTTGTAAAATAGACAATGTGTTTAGAGGATGACTTTGGTGATGGGAAATCCAGACTCAGTTCTCTGGTCAGTTGGAAGTTCATTGGGTAAGTGGCCTTGAGAAAGTCTCTTGGCATAAATTAGTTTACAAGATTGCTGTGAGATTAAATATCATTATGGAAGAAGGTCAGAACACAAGCATGAGAAATAGAATAGTAAGAACACAGAACACATAAGATGTTGATGGTTAGATTTTGCAGAAATAGTTGCTAAATCTCTGCAATACTGTTGCTTTTTATAGACATTTCCTACCTCTGTTTTCATTTGTTCAGTGAATACTTTGCTTCACTTGAACATTGCGGCACAGAAAATTTCATATACATGTTTGTTAAGATTTTATCAAGTTTAAAAATACAATGAAACTGGTGGTATTTATTCATTGTTATTATTTTTTGAGTTGACTGATCCAGTTCAAAGTCAGATGATCTAGAACAGTGATCCCAACCTTTTTAATGCCGCGGCCCGGTACTGGCATCAGCTGGGCGCCGCGGCCTGGCACCGCATCAGCTGGGTGCCGCGGGCCGGTACCGGCATCAGCTGGGTGCCGCAGGCCGGTACCGGCATCAGTTGGGCGCTGCGGGCCGGTACCGGCATCAGCTGGGCGCCGCGGCCCGGTACCGGCATCAGCTGGGCGCCGCCATCTTTTTGATGAAAAGTGCTTCCGGTGACCTCACCGGAAGCACTTTTTCATCAAAAAGATGGCGCGCTAACGCTCGTGAGCTTTTCCGGATAGAAATGGCTTTCTACCGGAAAAGCTCACCGAAGCGTTGCGCCGCCATCTTTTGATGAAAAAGTGCTTCCGGTGAGCTTTCTACCCGGAAAAGCTCACCGGAGGCACTTTTTCATCAAAAAGATGGCGGTGCCCAGCAAACCAGCGGCCCGGTGGTTGGGGACCCCTGATCTAGAACAGGGTTTCTCAGCCTTAGCAACTTTAAGGTCAGTAGACTTCATTGAATTGAAGTCTACTCATCTGAAAGTTCCTAAGGTTGAGTTGAGAAACACTGTTCCAGAACATTGCAGAATGGCAGCAAATGATTTGCAAAGAGAGATAAGACTTAACAGTAAAAAGTCAGAAGTTAAGAAATGATATGAGCTACATCAGTGATCCCTAACCTTTCCAGCTCTGTGGACCGGCAGTGGGGGGGGGGGGGGGGGGAGGGGATGGTTTTGTGTGTGCGCCTGCTGCTGGCACAAATGGAGCTTTACATGCTTGCCTGCCACTTGCACGGCCCAATTTACAGCAGGCCACAGACCGATACAAGTCCGCAGACTGGGGGTTGGAGATCCCTGAGCAAGAGGATCTTTTTGGGCAAAACCCAAAAACTACAACCATGTTGCTACTTAATTTATTGAAAGTTTGGTTGGTCTTAAATACTGACTGTAGATGCAGGCTGGATTGTCTTGCATTCTGCATCTAAGTCTGAAGATGGAGGAGTGGAGGATTCAAGGAAGCTGTTGGAGAGCCAACAGAAGAAGAGACTGACTGGTTTTACAACCAACCTCAAATGTTGAGGGGGTCAGAGATCATGATATGGATAATGAACTTTTGCCCATGTAATTTCCCTCTCTTAAGTATACAAACAAGACAGCCGCATTAGGGATTATATAGCCAAACAATCAGTTACTCAATAACTTCTTGGTTGAAGAAGATAATACAGAACTTTAACCGTGGGAATGAAAGAAATGGAGTCATTTCTCAGAAAGGAAGAATAATTTCCTTCCTCAGTCATCATGATAGAAACCACTAGTATCCTTCAACCAGCAGTTTGGAGGAGGAGAAGCTGCTTGAGGGAAAAGAGTGGGAGAAACCAAACAGTTGGTGGTGGTGGGGAATCCTCTTCATTCTAATCACCTAGTACAGTAGTAGTAGACTAGCAGTAATAGTAGTCAATTCGGTTGCATTTATACCTAATGTTTCCTTAGACTACCTATGAAAATGATCATGAGGGCAATCGAAAGAGTACTCCTCTCACCATCTCCCCGCACATGATGTGGAGATATTTCTTCATATCTTATGGGTTGGAGGAGAGCATCACAAGACTGTTAGTGTTCATCATCTGAAGTAGGATTCTCCTGTATCTTTTTGTTTTCAGATCTACCAAATTGTGGAAGTGATTTTGTTTATATTAGTTTGAGGTGGTATTTGAAATCGTTGTCTTTTCTGTATCTCTTTGCTTTCTGTTTTTTTTTTTTTTTGACTTTGTTATGAGAGAATAGACCCTTTTATAATAATAGCAGGGCGAGATACAAGTGTTAATGAGTCTGGTACATTCTGGCAGGGGTCTTAAGGATTTGAGTGAAAAGTTGCTTCTCTCCAGGAACAAACACACATCATCCCTAGGCAACTTGGTTAATGGTTCTGGATGAAACCCATAATTTCACCTCTGATTAGGAGCAGAGAAGCAGAATGTGGTTTAATTGGATTATAGACATCTTGTTACTTATAGTTCATCTGAATCTTCATCAAACTTTTCTTTTAAGTATGCTAAGAATTGAAGCTACCTATGAACTGTAAAGAGAGATTGTATTGTTTCCAGGGAGAATGAGTGGAGAAAATACTTCTTGGAGCTCAAATGCCATTGTGTGGGGCTTCAAAAGAAGAGATTTGTACTACATTCAAGATCAGTAGATGTTTTCTTCATTTTTTAAATGTTCCTAACTGCTTTTTGTTATACTTATTTATAATTCTTGAAATGTTTGTGAACGAGACCTGTCAATTCCCTACTAAAATTACATCTGCTGCATCATGCCACGATGCATTTTGTTATTCTTTTAAGATTGATGAGGCCAGCTCTTTCAGGTAAGCCATGCCAGGAAGCAGTCACCCAAAGGACTACTGGAATTCTCCTTTATGGATGCCATCTTGACTTAGAAAGGCAAGATAGAAATATAATAACAATAATATCTTGAAAACTTGCCAGAGTTTCCATCTGCCCCATTTTTGGGTCTGCTTCCTCTGCCCAAGTGTAATCAAGACAGTGTTATCTTGAGTCTCTTTCTCACCCTCTCTTCTTTCCCAGGGCTATGCTGATGTTTATTTAACTGTTCTTTCAATCCTCCTTCAAGTTTATCTCTTCTCCAGATGATAACCAGGTTCCATAAAGGAAGGAGACAAAAAGAGGTCAAATGGAAAAGAAATGACCAGATGCCCAAACTGTGCGTGCTGTTCCTTTCCTCGACACCAGAGTTTGTATTACATTGTGAATGCTGTCCCTTTGTTCAGTTGCCATTAAAAGACTACCCCCCCCCCCTTAAAAAAAATGAGACAGTCTTTGTATCTGGCCTTCCTGATGTTGAATTCTAAAGGTCAGATCAGCGGTAAGGAGAGCAGTAATCCCCCTTGTGTTGAAATGAATTTCCTTTCATCTCTTTTTTTGGGGCTGCATCTCAGGTTACAGCACAAGAGGGGTTAAAGGGCATGGCTGCCCTGACTTAATTCCCTTCTGCAGGGGAATCCCTTTCTCAATAGGAAGAGAGTGTGGTCCAGCAGTTAACGTGTTGGAGGACAGATTTTGCCCCCCCCCTCCACCTGCCTTGATGTTGTTGCACATTGCTTAAGGACATGAAAAGAGAGAGTGTCAATCATGCTTGCTTTCTCCCAGGTGATTTGCCATTTGGGTTACTGCCTTACTCACAGAACCATCTCTCCCCAACTGTTTGGATCCTTTTTGTGGGACCCAAAGGGAGAGGCATGGACTCATTTGTTAGGGAATGCCCTCTGGCAGATAGTAGAGGGAGTGTGGAGTCTTTTCTGTTATGCTGATGGCCCTCTGCAACGTAATTCCCCGAAGATTAGACTTGCCCCAGCTCTATTGGCTTCCCATAATATTTTTTTAAAAAAATCTGGCTTTGTTGCTTTGTTGATTGTGTGATTGAACCTGTATCTTGGTTATATTGATGGTGTTGTTTGGTTTTATCTTGGCTTGTTATTTATTATTTTTATAATGTTTATCTGGTGTTTTTTTATTTCTATCTTTGAGATGGGCAGCCATATACATTGGATGTAATGAATGAATATTCTTACTTTGAGTCAAGGGATTGCTCATAGGACTGTTTGAAAGAGCTTACAATTCCACCAGTTTCATCTTCCTGGATATGACTGGCTGGTCACATCCAGTTGCTATTAAAAAAAAATCAGCATCCCAAATGACCAATAAATAGTAGGCCTAGCAGGAATTTTGGGCAATTATCCCTTGGAGATGACAACAGCATTGACAAATGGATCGTGTTTCCAGATCTGCAGAGATCAACCCTTTTCCTTTCATGGAAATAAGGCTGTGAATAAGTGAAGGTCATAATCCAAGGAACATGAACAATGTCAGGGTTTTTGTTGTTGTTGTTGTTGTTCTGTCTTCCGCAAGTCTCAGTGGAAGATCTGTAAAGTCCAATTTCTATGTTGTATATGGGACTGTTTATATGGAAGTCTAATGGAACAGGGTCTGGTTTTCTGTTCTGGTTTTGTAACCAATAACCATAATAAATGATGAGACATTATAAGATAATCTTAGATGAAAGAAAAGAAAGGAAGGATAAGGAAAAAAGAAGCAGATTTAGAGACAATGGGAATACAAGCACACTCAGAAGAAATCCTATTATTTGGGCAGTAGTATGGCTTAAGTCCAAGAACATAGAGTTGCCTAATTATTCTTTTTAAAAGTAGCTGATCTGATATTTGATTTTATTTTGGGTGTGGGAGACTGTATTAGCAATGTTTTAAGCAAATAATCTTGGTTTATGCTGAAACAATTTTAAAATGCCACTAGCAGTTAGGCAATATAACTTTTCACTGGACGCAGTACTTCAGTTTGGGATGTGGCTGGGCAGGAAATTACCTTCCACTGTGAATTCAGTTCACAGCAGACTGTTGCTCTCTGTGTGGCCAAAAACTATGCCGAGTAGGAGTATGTTATGGTAGGGTTATGAGTATAAATAAACCCCATCCCACCTGCTAAGATAAAAGCAGGGAAAGGATTGGTGTATATTTGTTAATTTTGGTGTAGTTACATCTGATATTTCTTTCTTTTAACATTGCATTTGCAAATGCTGCACATGATTGCTTTTTCAAGGTCAGAAGACAAGACTATTTTTTTAAAAAGAAAAACTCTAAAAACGTCCACTAAGCCTGATATGTAATAAGATCCTATTGTTTAATGCCCTTTTTCTCTGAAACAAACTTTCAAAATACACTATATTTATTTAGCTTCTACTAACTTGCAGTGTGCTGCTCAATGACTACAGCGCCATCTGGTGGTTCAGAATATATTTCTAATTAACTTAGCTTCTATTCTCTTGTTTTTATTCTACTGTTACTGATACTGAGAAATGGATCGTTTCCTAAAGAGTTTTGCTGGAAAAGGAGGAAAACAAAGCCAGGGAAATTCACTGATACCCATACATTATTCTAGTTGCAGGAAAATGCTGTGTTACACACACAAATGTAAATGCAGTGCATATCTTTTTGTGGCCAGCAGACTTACTTAAATTTTTCTTCCTGGTGTCACAGCAGCAATAGTCTTTGGAGGAATGGGTCAGACAAAAGTTTCATCACAAAGAATCCCCAACTAAGCTACACCTCAATCCAGTGAGTATAGCAATAGCAGTAGCACTTGGACTTATATATCGCTTCACAGTGCTTTACAGCTCTTTCTAAACAGTGTTCTGAGTCAGCATATTGCCCCCAACAATCTGGGCCCTTATTTTATACACCTCAAATGTATGGAAGGCTGAGTCAACCTTGAGCTGGTCAGGATCAAACTCCTGGCAGTGGGCAAAATTAACCTGCAATACGGCATTCCAACCAGTGCGTCGCCACTGCCTTGTATAGCACTCACACCTGCCTTATGCACGATGGGGAGACAACAAGTCCCATGTAAGAATCATTATCTGGATCCTGCTCAGTATGACTCTCTTTGGGGCACCTCAGTGACTTCCAGATCCTGGAAACTCTAAGGATACTTGTAGCCAGAAGAATGACCAGTACAGCAGCTGAGCTATGGACAAAGAGTGATGTGGACAGTGGATTAGGGTGGCTCTGGTGGATCTTCAGCAACAAGAGGAAAATGTAGCAGCAGATGGCAGCAGAAGTACAGGCATGCTGGTGCCTTCCAAAAGACCTCCAAACTGAGCTACCAGTTGAATATCAATACCCTAGGAATATCCCATGCAGCACTGATCAACACTGTCTATCTGTGGAAAGTACCTTCTGGAGGTACTTCAGTGGTACTGCTACAGGCTGTGGAGAGATGTTTTTCATTTTGTTCTTCTCTATATCAGGGCTGTTCACAACAGCTACAACATTTTCTCCAAATAATAGAATTGGAAGGGATCTTCTAGTCCAATCTTCTACTCAAGTAGGAGACCCTATACCATTCCAGCCAAATGTCTGTCCAGTCTCTTCTTACAAACCTTCAATGATGGAGCACCCACAACTTCTGGAGTCAAGCTGTTCCACTGGTGAATTATTCTTGCTATCAGAATTTTTTCCCCCTTAGTTCTAGGTTGGATCTCTCCATCCATTACTTCTTGTCCTGCTCTCAGGTGCTTTGGAGAATAGGTTGACCCCCTCTCCTACATGACAGCCCCTCGAATATTGGAAGATTTTTGTTACGTCACACCTGTTCCTTCTCTTTGTTAGACTGGATAGACTCAGTTCCTGCATCTCCTAATCATCTTTGTGGTTCTTCTCTGCACCCTTTATTTAGAGTCTCAACATCTTTTTTTTATCATAGAGCCCAAAACTGGACACAGTACTCCAAATGTGGTCTTACCAAAGCAGTATAAAGTGGTACTAACACTTCACATAACTTTGATACTATTCCCTCTATTGATTCAGCCTAGGACTGCATTAGCTTTTTTTGGCAGCTGCAGCACACTGCTGGCTCACATCTACCAGTAAGTCTCATGGTGAAGATAGATCCATGGTCCTATCCATCTATGGCTGGTGCTTCATACCATGGGCTTTGGCACCACACTAGTTGCCCTATACAATGAGATGAATGTGATAGAAATATGGGTAGGTAGTTCCATGACTGAGTGTTGTCTTTAACAGTACACACTTATTCCAGCCCAAGTGTCTTTAGTTTCATACGGCACTTTGTGGCTGAGTGATCATAAACCTTGGTTTGTGGGACCTCTGCTATCTACCTGACCCCATCAGAGTTCCTATAGCCACAATAGATTCTCTGAGTCTTTGCCTAAACTTGGTGTGTTTTTTTCAGGTGGAGCTGATTTTATTTCTCCTCCATGTGGTGCTCCATCCGCAATGGTAAAGAACAGTAGAAAAACCCAGAACTTTCATTAGTTTCAAAACTATGTTGAGAATTGGAACAGGAATGTTTGGGGCTAGCTTTTGGGTTGAGGCCTATTTGGGAGTGATACTATTGAGAGAGAAGGAGCTTGATGGCTTTGTCTCCGACAAGGTCCTCCTCATCAACCAATGCCCTGCAAGGAACTGATCTGCACTGAATGTCTCGAACACACAACAGAAAATGAAACAGTAAGCATAGCAATGGAACCCCTGCTGATCATATAATCCTATATAGAAGGAGTGGATCCCCATTGAAAAATAGGAGGCAGTGGAGTTCTGCAAAGAGCTGAACCACATGTGTCATAGCGCCTGCCATTCGCTAATATTGGTCCCTCAAACAATGGATTCAAAACTGAAGGTCATGTGAAAGCACTACCAGCATGGACATCAGTGGGCACTAGACAACACTTTGTTTGTGTTGCAGTGTATTAGTTGGTGGATCAACCATGTGGTGAATAACAGTGGTGTGCCACTAATTCTTCCATTTCCACCACAATGGCACAACAGAAGGGGAAGTGCATAGCTGGGACAACCTGTGTGAAGGAAAAATTTAAACGAATAAAACGGGTGAAGGAAGAAGCACCAGAGGAATAAAGCAAAAGGGCTATGAGAAACAGAATCTCTATCCCTTGTCTGGTTGCCTGGGCAACTGCGTAGGCTAAAAACGAAGAACAAAAGGAACCGGGGATTTCTGGTGAAAAGTGCAGACAAAGGAAGGATGGGTAAGCAGAAAGGCAAGGACTGGGTGGGGGGTGGTTCTAATGTTCAGAGGTAATACCAAGAAGAAGGGACCTTGGAGGTCTTGTAGTCCAGCCCTCTGCTCAAGCAGGAGACCTTATACCACTTCAGACAACTGTCCAGTCTTTTCTTAAAAACCTCCTGTGATGAAGCACCCACAATTTCTGAAGGCCAGCTCTTCCACTGCTTAACTGTTTTCACTGTTCGGAAGTTTCTCCTTAATTCCAGGTTGCTTTTTTCCTTGATTAGTTTCCATTCATTGTTTCTTGTCCTGCTTCCCTAATGTTCAAAGGCAATACCAAGAGGAGGCAGCAGAAGAAGGAAACTGCTTGAGCTCCCTCTCCTCCTGCACATTATAGCATCAAATTTGCTCACATGGAGTGACTCAAAGTGGAATGAGGGAAAACACCACTTCCAGAACAGAGCACTGGAACCTGCCTTTAGGATGTTTCATCTGCAGGCTGCCCTTAAAATCAACCGATCAACCAACCAACCAACCAACCAACCAACCAACCAACCAACCAGAACAGAGTGGAAGGGACTTTGGAGGTCTTCTAGTCCAACCCTCTGCTCAAGCAGGAGAACTTATACCATTTCAGACAACTGTCCAGTCTTTTCTTAAAAACCTCCTGTGATGAAGCACCCACAATTTCTGAAGGCCAGCTCTTCCACTGCTTAATTGTTTTCACTGTTCGGAAGTTTCTCCTTAATTCCAGGTTGCTTTTTTCCTTGATTAATTTCCACCCATTGTTTCTTGCCTTCTGGTGCTTTGGAAAATAAGTTGACCTCCTCTTTTCTGTGGTAGCCTGGAATATTGCTATCATGTCATCCCTACTCCTTTTCTCTAGACCTAATTCCTGCATCTGTTCTTCATATGCTTTTGTTTCCAGACCTTTAGTCATCTTAGTTGCTCTTCTTTGCATTTTTTCCAAAATCTCAACATCTTTTTTTATAATGTGGTGACCAAAACTGGATGCAGCATTCCAGGTGTGGTCTTACTAAGGATTTATAAAGCAGTACAGATACTTCATATAATATTTTCACCATTTGTGTGATAACAAAAATGAATTTTAAAATGTTATAAAACTCTAGAAAGTTTTGATTTGGAAAAATCCCTGTTTTTTCCCTTTTCCAAGGTACACAAATGCTGAAAATCTTGATTAAATGTTTATGACTGGCCCATAGATGGCGCTAAATGACCTTGAAATGGAAAACTTACAGCACAATTGTCTGTGACAGCCCAAACTCTTCAAAGTTATAATTTTATCTTGAAACTTTGTTTTGGTAGTTGCTTTACTTTAGTCCTGACAGAAAAAAATGAAATTGTGTCCTGTCCTTTTAATTGCTAAAGGGTAGGCTATGGCTATCAAGACTTTTAACAGGTTCCTGGAAAGTATGTTGTTGGTCTCAAGCTATATAAGTCTTCCTCATCAATTCATAGCTGTTTGAGCCTTTCACAATCATTGCAGACTGAACCACATTTGCTGTATTTGTTCAGATGAATAAACAGAGTTGGAGTCCATTAAATCTGAGTAAAGTAAACTGCAGTTACCACAGTGGCAATATATTTTTCTGGGTGACGGTGACCAAACGCGAACAGCATAGAACTCTGTAGCAACTTGCTTGGCTTGATGTGGAGGATCTCCAAAAATAAACCAACTGTTCATGATAATTGATCGTGTGTGTCACATAATCCCTCAATCAGAAGCTCAGCTATGTGGTTCAATAGTTGTTTGAAGCTCCACAAGGAATAATAGTGTCCAGAAGTAACAGCCCCATAGAGTGATTTTTGTTACCATTTATGAGGGTAACCACATGGGCAATTTGTCACATATCCATTTGAAGAACTATAGAGAACTACATTTAAACTACATTTAAGCTGGAATTGCTTGATTCTCATGGGAATCCATGGAGAATAGCAAAACAGTTTGAAATAATGATAAAAAGTTATATGAGAATCGCAAAAGAGTTTGAGGTCATGATGAAAAGTCATATGAAGCACAGTTGCTATATGTTACTTTGCAAAAAGAGAGCCAGGAGTAGGAAAGTAATACCAAGCTACTAGTACTTAAATGGCCTTTATTTGCACAAATATTTTGCTTTTTTAAAAAAGCAGTTTTATTACGATGCAGAAATATTTTTCATTGAGAAAGTCAGAAAGTCCTCATTTCATGCTCTTTGGAAGTAGAATTAAGATAATAGTAAGTTTCCCAAAGGTGACATTGATTAATTATGGGCTATGAGTTGTGGGGGAAACAACTTTTTAGGGACCACACAGATTTTCTTCAGAACAAGATACCATACTGAGCTTCATAAGAAGTGTTTCTTCATGGGTGGGTCTGTGCCATGTCCAAATCTAGTAAAATGCTCATTGTATTGTACTCGAAGCTCTACCACCTGAGAATTCTGCATTGACACAAAAGCAGCTTCAGATCTTTGTAAGGGTGTTGGCTGTGCCCAAGGCTGAGTTTGATAATTTGTAGCTCAGCTGTGAACTGCTCTAGTAAAACTGGACTTCTTTTTAAAAACACACTTCAGCTTAATGGAGACATTAGATGCTCATATCCCCCTTTACAGAAATTCCTACTTCTTTGCATTTCCTCGGGTTATTCAAGGGGGAAAAAGGTTTTCAATGTTTGTTCATTGAAACCACTTTTTTGCATATTATTGGACTAAAAAATGGCACAAAATAAGGATGGAGATGGGATAAAGCAATTAATTTAACTTTCCTTTGATACGAAGGAGATTTGCTTGCTGTGAGGTCTGTAGCAGCTCAAGCATGACAGTGGTTTTGCTTCTTAACATCCTTGTGATTGAAAGATCGTTTGTGGGTCCTCTCCAAATGCCTTTGATGGAAAGGGTGTGGATGTAGTACTGTGGCAATCTGGAAATGCTCTTAGAATCATACAGTGGGAAACGTTCTTTTAGACTAAAATGTCCAACCTCCTCCTCAGTGTAAGAATTCCAGTTAAGCATCACCATAAGATGCTACGAACAGAGGCATCTGCAGGACAATAGCCTTTCAGCAAGATGACAAAGCCATATTGCTATGGCAGTGCAAGCTCCATCTCTTTTGTATGCGTGTACAGGATCACAGTGCATGTACAAAAGGGCTGATGCTACTTTTCTCCCTTGGTAGATGCCTCTGCCTGAATACTTCTAGCAAAAGGAAGCTCCCTGCCATTCATTTGGGATTCATTGATCTATTGTTGAAATAGCTTTTATTG
The DNA here is from genome assembly GCF_049901735.1 of Notechis scutatus. Lineage (NCBI taxonomy): Eukaryota > Metazoa > Chordata > Lepidosauria > Squamata > Elapidae > Notechis > Notechis scutatus. Next base: position 230,217,572 of record NC_142009.1, read on the forward strand.
TTAGGATTTTTAAAATAACATTCAAGTAGATCTATCTTCTTGTGATTTAAGACAGTTATTCCATGTCCTGCATCAGGAATGATGGACCATCAGTTGTGGCTGCCTTCGGTATTTTGTCATTTGAAATTGCTGCTATATGCTTACCTCTTCCTTCGGAATTTGGAAAGTAGAGATGGGAGTTAGGAAAATACAATTATAGTAGATAGATAGGAGAGTAAACAATGAAAACCAGATGTCTTATCTGAACTCCTCCAGATATTTCCATCATATCTTGTGTTTCTCAGCAGACACTGAGGTTGCAAGATTGCATAATTCAAATTATGAAATTATAAAATATAATTATAATTTAAAAGGGGGCCTGCATAAGCGCACCAACGTGCCTACCGTCCCTGTCCAATTGTTTCTTTTATTTTTCTTATATGTACCCATTTCATGTATTCATAACTATGTATACACTTATACTTATTATCTTGTAAACAATTGACAAATCAAATAAATAAAAATAAATAAAATGTCATTTCATTCAATGGACTTTTGTTGCAATCAACTCCATAAGCTTCTTTGTGTAGCAATATTTGACGTACCTGGGAAAATCTGATGCTTTTTACGCTTAGGCCTTTTTGTTAAAATAGATGTTTGCGATCCATAGATTTCTTCCCATCTGCGGCTGCATCTGGACTTATTTTTGCAGGTGGAAGGTTTTGTTTAGGAAAACAATGAATGTAAAAGTTTGAGGTTATGAAAAAAAGCAGGATTGTTCTCAAGCCAAGGTTAAGTTTACCATGCTGACAGGCTGTCAAAAGAATATGCATTCTAACACCTTTTTTTATAGTATTCAGAATTACAATCTTGGTAGTTTTGGAGAACAATAGTGGCTCATTTATTGTTTCCAGGATAAAAGTTATACTTTGATCTAAAGACTAAAGCAGATTACTATTCTTTCTAAGAAGGATAGAAAAATGGGGGTCACAACTTGTTTAACAGATGATTTAACCTAACTCTAGGAATTAAAAATGGTTCTGATGTTGAAAAATAATCATGGGGTATAGGTTACTTAATCCTGAGAATGCACTCATTGTTCAGCAAAACTATCCAGATAACCTTTTTTAATTAAACTGGAGCAAGGAACTAAAATAAACTCTGCACCCCACGGAAAGAAAAATGCTAGAACAAATGTGGGTCTTCCAATGTGGTTGGAAACATTGGGTAAGTTTAACACTGAGAAGATTAATGAGAGACATGTCTTCAAGGATCCAAAAGGCTTTCAGATGAAATATATACAAGGTGGACTCATTCGAGGTTGTTTCAATAGTTAAGACAAGAAACAATAGATTTAAATTAAAGGAAATAAATTTTGATTAGACATGGGAAGAATTGTTTAACTGTTAAAGAGGTTGCTTGAGAGGTTGTAGAATATTTTACTGGAAATGTCTAAAGAAAGTTTGGATGGCTGTCAGTTGGAGATGTTATATCAGAAAATTCCTGCACTAGATAGGGGACCAGACTAGATAATTTCCAAAGGTACTTCCAATCATTATAATCTATGATGCTGTGGTGTTTTTCAATCATAGCAATGTTATTTGCAGCAAAATTCAATGTGCTTCATATTCAGTGCTGGGTTGAACATTTCTTCTGCATTTTTTTTTCAACCATTCTTCAATTAGATGTTCAGAGGAGAAGAAAATAGAATAGTTGAATGGAATGGAATAGAATAGAATACTTTATTGACCAAGTGTGGTGGACACACAAGGAATTTGTCTTGGTGCAAATGCTCTCAGTATACATAAAAGAAAAGATACATTCGTCAAGAATCATGAGTTACAACACTTAGTGATAGTCATAGGGTACAATAAGCAATCAAATCATACTAGGAAATAGTCAATACAAATCGTAAGGATACAAGCGACAAAGTTACAGTCATACAGTCACAAGTGGGAGGGGATGGGTGATAAGGAGTGATGAGAAGATTAACAGTAATAGTAGTACAGACTTTGTAAATAGTTGGACAGTGTTGAGGGAATTATTTGTTTAGCAGAGTGATGGCGTTTGGGAAAAAACTGTCCTTGTGTCTGGTTGTTCTGGTGTGCAGTGCTCTATAGCAGGGATCCCCAACCTTTTCGACGCCGTGGCCCGGTTCCGGCGTCAGCTGGGCCGGCCCGGTTCCGGCGTCAGCTGGGCGCCGCCATCTTTTTGACGAAAAATCACTTCCGGTGATGTCACGGAAGTGATTTTCAAAAAGCGGCGCCAGCGCTTCTGGTGAGCTTTTTCGGGTAGAAATGGCTTTCACCCGGAAAAGCTCACCACGCTGGCGCCGCCATCTTTTTGATAAAAATTGCTTTTTTACCAAAAAGATGGCGGCGCCAGCAACCAGCGGCCCGGTAAGGCTTGTTCCGCGGCCGGTACCGGTCCATGCGGACCGGCGGTTGGGGACCCCTGCTCTATAGTGTCGTTTTGAGGGAAGGAGTTCAAACAGTTTATGTCCAGCATGTGAGGGGTCCTCGATTGAAGGCAGGTTGGTAGTAATTGTTTTTTCTGCAGTCCTAATTATCCTCTGAAGTCTGTGTCTGTCCTGTTGGGTTGCAAAACCAAACCAGATAGTTATAGAGGTGCAGATGATAGACTCAATGGTAATATTTGGGGGTGGGTAGGATAGAAGATTTTTCTTTATTTGTGAAGTCTGCATCCATTCATACATGCATCAGCATCCTGTCTTTATTGTGCAGCCATTTCTTCACCAGCTTGTCTCTGTGGTTTCTCATGGTTTATATGTTATTTGATAATTCCCGTCAGGAGACCATTTCACATCAAGAATTAGGGAGTTAGGGTAGTTGCAAAGTAATTAGAGGTGTGCAAAATACAAAACGATGACCTCTAGCATTCTAGGCTAGAAACAAACCTATGGAAAACACTACAGGAATGATAAAATACTTCACAAATGAGATAAACAGATGCAACTGTTTATCTGTTTCACAGAGAAAGAAAATAGCTCAGGAAGCCGAAGGATAGGTTTTGGCATAGTTGTACTTCTGTACACAAAGAGATTTAGTTGTGATTTCGACTTGTATACCAACTGCATAAGGTCATTCAGGTTTTTATGTATACAGACATACCCACACAATATACATGTGTAAAGTCCTATCCTTTGTGATGCCTCAATAATATATAGTATCTTATATGTCTTGAAGATGGATAAGGAATTTAGAAGCATGAACTATTTCTGATGGAGACAGAATGTGGCAAAAGTTGGTGTGATATCATATTTTGCTTCCTAGTAGAGGTTTTGAAACCCCAAAGAACATGGCTTCCTTGGACAGCTACTAAAGTTTCAGTGTCTTCAAAATCTTGTGGCTGCCTGCTACGAAAGCTTCTTTGTCTCAAAACAACCATTTTGATTTCCCATTATGCTCTGGAATAATACTGTGTTAGGGAGACAAGTGATTTAAAAGGGTAGCAGGTTGATTTCTATCCACACCAATGTTGTCATCAGTGTCAGGAACTGGAGAAGTGGAAAGGCTGGTGATTATGATAGATGATGTTGGAAAGCTGGGCTGAACCTCAGGCATGCTTTTGAATAGCTCGAGTAAAAACAACCAGTGCATTGTCAGTTGTTTGGGAGGAAAACCAAGCTTTATCCTTATAGAAGCTCGTTTTATACTTTTGTGGCTGAAAACATGTAAAATGAGAACCAGTGGGTTGCAATATAGAACTCTGACATCATTTGTTTTACTATGCCAGGCAATCTGTGGAAGGTTTTAATTGAAATATGTGGGAAACGAATGTGTGGATTGTTCACACAAAATTTGTCATGGCACTGTGGCTGATAAGACTGTTAAATAGACTCAGAAACCATTAAGTTGCTACTGCAGTAGGAAAGATAATGTAAAATATTTGTAAATCAATAGCCATTAGTATTGGACAAGGCTGAAGTTCTCATTAGCAGCACCAGTGTATCAGGCGGCAAACAAAATTACAAACAGACAAGAGTTTCGTAGAAGAAAAGGTGTGATTCTTGATCCTGATGTTCATCCAGCTTCATTCTTGTAGCTGGCGAGCACACCAAAGAGACCATTTTAAATAAAGCAGTGTAGTAGCTAGTAACATTGGTACCTGTATAGTAGTTCACTATGCAGCTTGTGAAATAAAGCAATCCTTTATATTCATATGTATAACTTCGGCATACACATACTTCTTTAGAGATAGCTATACAGTGGTTGTTTGACTGTGGCCATCGTGTGTGAACTGGCATTTTGTTATGCAGCAAAATATATCAAATGCTCACTCTTATATCAAATGCTCCTATATCAAACCCTATCTACATCTTGTCACAGTGCCCTTGTAACATTCTTCCAGTAACATTCTTCCAGCCAAGATTTGTGCAAGGCAAGCCTCCTGGGCAAAGACCTTTCTGAGGATTTTTGAATATTTATTTATATAGATTAAAAAATGACCAATTTTGGAACCTTCTAGAGATATATTTGTGCAAACATAAGAATTCCCTTGCTGACTCCAAATAGCATTGGAGCATTATAGCATTATTGCATCATAGCATTATTAAGCAGCCTTCTGTTGCTTAGCCAAATGTTTCTTGGAAACTTATAAGACCGGATATATTGATGTTGACCTTCCCAACTTGTTTGCTTCCTGATAGTATTCAAATATATGCTAATTCTTTACACGCAGTAAATTTTCTTTATTGTTTGTAACAGAGGTTGGCAGGTCCACTTAGCAGTTTTTTCAAACAGCCATGTTAACCTAATGACATTTATTGTTTCCAATCTTAGTATCCGAAGAGAGGGGGAAAAAACTTTCTGCTTGTCTGCATCACACTCAATTTATTTTTAAACCTCTATTGTGCCTCTAGTAATTGTTCTCCTAGGTGGTAGTACTTGGTGAAGCTTGGCTGATCTTGAAAGCAGCTGAGAAAGGTTTGACCTGGTCAGTACTTGGATGGAAGAACAGTGAGCAATTCCAGGATAGGATAGTAAACTTGGAAAGTTTCAAAAAATATCCTGGATGAAAATAGTTGCAAGTAAGCTACATTGAATGAGTTCACGTAAGCAAGATAAACTTAATTTAAGGAATTGGTTCCTTTGCCACAAACTACAAACACTTTGGGCTTTGATCATAAGTAATACCTTGTTTCCAAAAGCTTTTTGACAGTATTTTGAGTCAAGTGAGATAATTGGATAATTATACACTGCATTTTGAACAAAGTTGGACTATACAGCTTTTGTTGCTTTTCATGATCAGCGTTCTGTATCTTCTGTCATAACTTGTGATAAACAAAACTTATGTGATAATAAACACGTTAATTTTTAAGGTTCTGTTGATTTTAAGACACTACAAGATTCTTTTGCAACAGAATAACTTCCTGGTTTTTTGGCTTGGTTTTTTGGCTTAATGGTTGTTAAGTGAATCTGGCTTCTCAATTGACTTTGCTTGTCATAAGGTTGCAAAAGGTGACCCAAGGACACTACAACTGTCATAAATATGAATCAGTTGCCAAGCATCTGAATTTAGGATCATGTGACCACGAAGATGCTTCAATGGTCATAAGTGTGAAAATTGGTCACCAGTCACTTTTTTCAGTGCTGTTGTAACTTTGAACGGTCACTAAGTGAACTATTGTAAGTCGAGGACTACTGTACTTAACAGATGAACAGACTGTGGCAAGAACAGGTCTTTTTCCAGCTGATAACCAGGTTAAAGGTAGTTTTACGTTGAATTCATTTTAATCTTAGGTTCTAGGATTCCTGGTTTCTTGCAGCCAAGTATCCAAATAGTTTACCTTTGTTGGATTTGATTTGGGATTTAAGTACAAACACTTCAGGATGGATTGGTTATAGATTTCCTCACAATCTTTGCACCCTTTTCGGATCTTTCCAACTGCACTAAGTTAACATGATCATTATAGTACTTTAGGAAGAATAGGAAAAATTTAGTAAGATGCATATCACTATGCAAATCCTTTTCATGTGGATTGCAAGACTTTATTTTGCTACCTAAGGAGTAAACTAGGTTCAGAAAAAGCTGAATATGATAGTTCTTCAATGGCACAAATTAGATTTATTTATAAATAAACCTAGGCTTTCTTAACCATGCACTCCTTCCCACAGTCTCATGTGCTTAGAACATGGAGCAAGGCTAGTTCCTGGAGAACACATGAAGTCTTTTGAAGCTAGTTCAGGAAATCCAGCTCTTTCAAGTTGAAATGGGATCTTGTTTCACCTGTCTGCCTTATATGGTTTGTATAGTCTGCTAAACTATAATACAAGCTAGATAATGATACCAGTGTTTTACATTGAGATATTCAAGCCAAAATAAAGCAAGTGGTACAGTGCTATTTCTTTAATGGTGAACAATAATTGGTATTTCTTTAAAAGAATATGCTTATACCCAGATTGTTGGGAGCAATATGCTGACTCTGTAAACTGCTTAGAGAGGGCTGTAAAACACTGTTAAGCGGTATCTAAGTCTAAGTCTATTGCTATTGCTATCCTAAACAGCATATTTCAACCTCAACAGCTGTATGACTTGTACTTCCAGAATTACCCAGCCAGAATGCTAAAACAATGTATAAAATGATGTGAGAGCACAATACGCACTCATTACAATGCATTGATATATTGTTGGTTATCCAATTGCTTGGATCCTCTGTGAACAATACTTAGAAGCAATGACACAACTTCTGGTTTCATTAAGCACTAGCACCAAATACTTAAACAACCATGCAAGAATCCAAATAGCCGTACAACAATTTCTATGCTGCCAAGAATCCACAGGCTAGACAAGGGATTAGACACAAATGGAGTTCTCTTCAGAGGGGGAAAAATGGATTGGCACCATCCAGGATGAAGTATAGCAAATGGTCAAACATTCTACCTAGTTAAAATGATGGGTCTGCATTTTTCTTTTTGGTGCCCATCTTCTAAAACTAGGGTTAATGTGAATTTGGTAAAGTTTAAACACATTTTTGCTAATCATATGATTGACCATAGCAATGATAATGTATAAGCGCAGATTTCAAATGCATGAAACTGGGTAAATTTTGTTTTGTTTATTCATTCAGCTTATATTGCTGCTCATATTAAGCAGGCAGCTAATAGAGAAGAAAAAACAAGATAAAAACTTCATTTAAAAATAATAAATATAAGATAAAACTAAGAAAACAATCAGCACAGCAAGGTATGGGCTCCATCACACAAACTGAGTCCCAGATTCAGCAATAAAGTCAGTTTTAAGAGCCTATGGAAAGCCAGCAAGTCTGATCTCCAGGGCAATGATGTTACAGAAGATGGGCACCAAAAAGAAAAGTATCTTTTTCTCAGGACCTACCAAATAACACTCCCTAACAGATGGAACCATATCTCTTCCACTAGAGCTCATTAAATAGGTAGGTACAACTGGGGAGAAATGGTACTGGAAATATCCCAGCCCCATGCCTTGAAGGGTTTATAGGTCACTACCAGTAGATTGAATTGAACACAGAAGCAAACTATCAATCAATGAAGTTTTCAGAGCAGAGATGTTACAAAAGCAAAGATACCCATAAACTGTCTGTTCCACTACATTATGCATCAGCTGAAGCTTCCAGATGCTCTTCAAGAGCAACACCATTTAGAGAGCTTAGCAATAGTTTAATCAGAAAATAATTGGGGTATCAGTAAACTGTGAGTAGAGCCTCTTGGTACAGGAACACATACAGTTGTTGCACAACACAAAGCTGGGTAAAGCACCTTCTAGCCATAACTGCCACTTGCTCTTCAAGGAATTATGAGTCTAAGAGGACCCCAAATAGTGCATAGGTATTAGCCCTCATTTGTACATGTAGGAATTCTAACAATAAACTATATTACTCACAGGATTTGTTGTGAATAGATACATTTATTTTCACTCGTTTTCCTTCAAACACAGCAACAACGGATATACTGGATAAAGTCAGCACTGAGATCATTTGTCTCTCAGCGCAATTTATCATGCAGCTCCACCCTATGCAGCTAACTAACATCCGCCCTCTCCATTAGTCCTATACGCCTCCACCCTGCAATTCTAAACGCAACTAATTACCAAACAGAATGTGGTTTCAATTCCCAAGTTGTGCTGTAACTTCCCCAATGATTGTTTGTGTTTGGTTTCGGATAATGAGAGGAGTTGGAGTGATAAACCTTCTCCCACCCCATCCTTGTCGCATGTTCATGCTGATACGAGATAGGTCGAACCGGGATGGGATCTTCATAAGTAGGAGACATTTTCCGATCAAGTTGATATATTGTAAACGGCAGGATCGGACTTTCATTCCCCAACCAAGATAATGTGTCGGGATTAACTCCAGGAGATAAACTGGTAGACTCTTTGAAGCCCGACAGGCAGCCCCTCTACCATTGTTCTTTCTGTAACAGAAAGGTTATTATTAGTTACATGTATACATCGTACTTCATCCCTCCCACCTGGCTTGGTAGAGTTTTTTACATGGAACTGTCATCTCAAATGAGATGCCGATATATCTGTATATGGTATCCATGATGCATCAGCTAATGGGTAACCTGTCCACCGGACTAAATATTCAGACATGATATTCTTCCGATTAAAATCGGAATTCCGATTTTTTTGGGAATGCCCCCCTTCCCCCTTCTCCTTCCCCTCCCCTCGGAGGCCCCGAGTCAGGAGTTGCTACCGCCGGCGCGGCTCTGCGTGGCTCAGTCCTGCGTTGCCTCAGGAAGGGAAAGGCAAAAGGAAGAGCGCGGCGGCGCTTTGCAATGGCAGCAGCGGCACCTGGTTTTGCCTTTCCCTTCCCGAGGCAACGCGGTGCGAGTGGAGGCCGGGCGGGCGGGCAGGCGGTGCGAGCGGTGCAAGCGGAGGCCGGGCGGTGCGAGCGGCGGTCGAGCGGGCGGTGCAAGCGGCGGGCGGGCAGGTGGGCGGTGCAAAGGGAGCTGGGCAGCGATTTCTTGGCGTGCGGTGGGGGGTCTCTTTTGGCCGGCCCCGATTTTTTTTTCAGAGGGGAATATCATGCCTGATATTGCAATACTCCACGTCTATGACGTGAATCGAGTATTTCATTGATTTCGTAATGGTCATCATGGACTGGTCCTGGGGTATGCAATCTAGGCTCTTGTCGTGTCATATTTGCAGGTTTTAACAGACTGATATGAAATACGGGGTGAACTCTTTTGAACCGAGAGGGAAGTCGAAGACCAACTGTCCAGTGTATTTTGGACCTAGTTTTTTACTAGTTAAACCGAGATGTAGGTATTTAGTCGATATATATACCCAATCTGCAATATTATATTGTGTTTGTGCTGATCTTTTTTTATCTGCTTGGACTTTATACGTTTCCTGCGCTTTTTTCAAAGCGAGACGAACTGAGTTCCATTGCTTATGTATTTTATCTGCCCAGGTATTTGTAGTCTCTATATTGAGTTCTTGTTCATTATAGGGCCATTCGGGTATGGGTACAAATTCCATACCACTTACTATTTGGAAAGGGGAATGACGAGTACTGCTATATACTGTATTGTTATATGCTATTTCAGCATACGGTATCAGATCTGCCCAATTACTTTGTTGATAGTTAACGTAACAATGAAGATATTGTTCGATGGCGGCGTTTGCTCTTTCAGACGCTCCATTGGTAGCTGGGTGATACGCTGTACTTAGTCCTTGTGTTGAACCAATCAAATGAATAAACTCCCGCCAGAATTTTGAGGTGAACTGTACTCCCCTATCGGATATTATTTTTCGAGGTACCCCATGTAAGTGATATATATGTTTTATAAATAATTCGGCTAACTTCTTAGCAGATGGTATTCCTTTACATGGGACAAAATGTGCTTGTTTGGAGAACAGATCAATAACCGTCCATATCACTGTGTAGCCATGGCTATCCGGTAGATCAACTATAAAGTCCATTCCAATGTCTTGCCAGGGTTTCATTGGTTCAGTCACTGTAATAATCCTGCTGGCTTTCCAATTTTATTTTTATTTATTATACATACAGGACAGGATTTCACATAATTCTATATGTGATCTCATGCCTGGCCACCAAAACTGTCGTTTTGCTAAATGTAACGTTTTTTAGGAACCCACAATGTCCTGCCTGTTTAACATCATGACATTTTTTAAATACTATTGATCTTAATGTGTTCGGTACATATATTTTAGTTCCCTGCCAGTTGATCCCATCTTTCATTTCTATTTGATTTTTATTATTTATTAACCATTCATCTTCTGCTAATATTGTAGGTAAGTCGGTTGTAAGTATTGTGGATCGTAAAGATTCTATTCTATTAGTAGTTGGTATCAATGGTTGGATTATATTCTCTTGTACACTATTATACTGAGGACTAAATTTCCTAGATGTATACGCACATGGTTGTAAATTACCTTCTTTATTTCTTTGCAATAAAACAGCTCCTACCACTACATCGCTGGCATCCGCTTGAATGATAAATGGTAGAGTTGTATCTGGGTGTTTCAATACTGGCTCTTTTGCAAACAAATTTTTTAGGTTATCAAACGCTGTTTGACATTGGTCAGTCCACTTTAACATAGCACTTGGTTTTGGATTTTCAATACCAATGGATTTAGTTCGTAATAAATCCATTAGTGGTATAGTGACATCAGCAAAACATGGAATAAATTGTCTGTAAAAGTTTGCAAAACCCAAGAAACTTTGCAGTTGTTTCCTGGTTTTTGGAGCTTGCCATTTTAATACCGCTTCCACTTTTTGGGGGTCCATTTCCACTCCTCGTTCTGAAATATGATACCCCAAATAATCTAATTGTTTGGTGTGAAATTTACATTTTGATAATTTTACATAAAGTTGGGCATCTAATAATTTTCTAAGCACCTGTCTGACTAATTTAATATGTTCTTGCTTCGAATTAGAATAAATTAAAATATCATCCAAATTAACTAAAAAACCTTTATACAAATGTTCATGTAACTTCATTTACACTTCATTTAACAATTGCATGAATACTGCTGGAGCTCCTTGCAATCCAAATGGCATAACATTATAATAGTAACTACCAAGAGGGCAATTAAACATGGTTTTCCATTCATCCCCTTCTCGAATTCTTACTCTATAATAGGCTTCTCTTAAGTCTAGTTTCGTGAATATACGTCCTTTGGCTAGTGTGGCTAGTAAGTCCTTCATTAATGGTAATGGATACAATAGTTCTAAACATGCTGATATGAGATAGGTCGAACCGGGATGGGATCTTCAAAAGTAGGAGACGTTTTCCGATCAAGTTGATATATTGTAAACGGCAGGATCAAACTTTCATTCCCCAACCAAGATAATGTGTCGGGATTAACTCCAGGAGATAAACCGGTAGACTCTTTGAAGCCCGACAATAGGTTTCATTTTGGATAGTGCAATCCCATCCAAAACAGGAGATTGAAGATCCTCCGAACTGTGGCACTCCAAAACCCAAAATTTCTTACTTGCTTGGGTTGAGTAGAAGCCTACTCTAGGTCATCTAACAGTGTGATTAATGCCATATCAATCTTATAACTGGATCTGAATCCTGACTGGAAGAGTTCCAGATCATCCAGAGTTCCTTGGAGCTACCGTGCAACTACCTTCTTCACAACCCTCCCTTAAAAAATGAACTTGTTCAGAATGCTTGAATCCAAAATGGCCTCATGAGGAAAGACAGACATTGTGTGCTTAAGAGCCAACAGAACTATCCTTTTCCTTAAAGAGAAAGGTTGTCACCACCAAGACCAAACCTCTAATCATGAGGGACATGGATCTAAAACAAAGGTGGCCAAGCTATGAGTTGTAAGAACCCTGTCCTCTTCCTCAACAAGATCAAACTCTTCCCAGGTATCCAATCTCCAGTAACTTCTACGGGACCTGCTCCAAGGCCAGAATCCAACCTGTCATGAATCTGAGCAACTTTATATGGCATTTGCTGAACATATTATTCAAAGTAACCTTGTAGGTGAAACTGCAAACTACATGATGTGATAAGAGCAAAGAAATATTGACATAACCTTAACCCTAACCGTGACTCTAGCCCATGTTCAGTCATATTCACTCTATGTTGCTCTCCAGCAACGTTCCAGACATCTGTTATCCCATTTCATCCTCCTCATCTCTTCTATAAGCCAAGTGGAGTTGCAGGAACCCCATAAAAGGTGATGCCACATAATGTGACTTGATCCAAAGCCCCAGTCACCCTGCAGTTCCAGACAGCCACAGGACTTCAATTGTACCATGCAGCAGACCATTAGGAACAAACCCAAATTCTATTTGGAAGCCACACGAATCATTAATTGCCTGGAGCAGACAGTTGAATGGAGTGGGTCAAGTGACCAGCTCCTTTCAATGAATAGCAACCCCAGAATACATGAGGACCAACAGAGGTAGGCAGGGAGGTTGCTATGGAGCAGGGAGGCTGGAATAATAGCAACAGTCCCAAGTGATTGTCCCAACCTAGCAAACAGGGTCTGCTAATTTGTGGAGTAGTGTTGCTGAGGCCCAACTAATTATCTCAGATGACAATCACTACACTCAACCCTTTCTCAAGGGTCATGACTGATGCCACATATGAAACCCAACAGGGCACATCTCTGATAGGGGGACAAGCCCAGCTAGATGTTAGCATTCTACAATAAGCATTTAATATCTGCGTTGTTCTCTTCTAGCTCACGGTTGCTTGTGTTACCAGTAACATTTTCATTTTGGAATTTGCTGGAAGTTTTTTTTTAATTAGATGCAAATAAAATGGGACAGCTGTACAGCAGTGATTCCAAATATTTTCCTTGCAGTATCAGAAAGAGCAGCAACATTTCCCTTTGGTCTTTGACTCATCAGCATGAGAAATCAATTTGGTTCTCTTTTTGAAGAAAAGCCTTCTTGTTAATGCTTTTGCATGACCTTGAGAAGAATGAGCTCGAATGTTCACATCCTTTTTCTTTCTGGCCCCTGTTCCCAAGCTTTAGGCATTTCACTTAAATGAAGTTTATTGACTCAATATTGAATATTGAGTGAATAAGGATGTTAGTAGAAAGCATCACAGCCCTGATCTCGTCATTAATCAGGCTGGTGCTTCTAAGAAATGGTAGCCCTGATCTTTTGTGCATGTTAAGATAGTTAAACATCATAATTGTCATATGGGAGTAATGAAAAATGAAAGAACAAATCCCCTAGTGCTCAGGGAACAGTCTTTCAAATCCCAGCCTCTTCCTGGTCAAACTGATTAGTTAGGGGGGGAATTTAAAATTACTTAGATGTAGTGGCTCAAGAATCCTAGATTAGCATCTTCAAATGAATAGAGGAGAGTTTTTAAGACCATTTTATGACATTAATCCAGGATACTATATATTCATTCTTTGGAAATAACTTTATCTCATTAAGTAGATAGCTTGTAGCCAAGAAATCATTTTGAATCCATAAAAATGGTTGAAAAGGTGATAGTTAAAAAGAAGTTTGCTCTATTGATCTTTGGCTGATTCAGTTCAGCAAAAGGCCTCCAAACTGTGATCTGGACATTACTAGATGAGACAATTCTACTAGCAAGATGCCTTTGTGAAACACGTCTTTCAAATGTGCTTTTGTTTTTTTAGCAGCTTAGCTTAGGTAGTTCTGAGGTAGTTCTTGTCTTGTTTTATGTCATAGGAGTTGAGTTTTGTAGGAATTCTTTTTTTAATTGATTGGGGAAAACCTGCTCAGGAAGAAAGTGGTGAACAAAACAAAACTGGATGCAGTACTCTAGGTGTGGTCTTACTAAGGCTTTATAGAGTGGTATTAGTACCTCCCTTGATCTTGATTGTATCTCTCTGTTAATACAATTTAGGATTGCATTAGCTTTTTTGGCTGCTGCTACACACTGCTGGCTCATATTTAGCTGGTTGTCCACTAAGACTCCAAGATCCCTCTCACAGTTACTGCTATTGAGCCTGGTTTCACCCAGTCTGTATGTGTACTTTTGGTTTTTCTTGCCTTAAGTGTAGGACTTTACTTTTCTCTACATTGAATTTCATTTTGTTAGATACGGCCCAGTGTTCTAGTCTGTCAAGATCCATCTGGATCTTGAGCCTGTCTTCTTGGGTGTTAGCTATTCCTGGCAGCTTAGTATCATCTGCAGATTTGGTAAGTTCCCCTTCTATTCCCTCATCTAAGTCATTAATGAAGATATTGAAGAGTACTGAGCCTAAGATGGAACCTTCTGGCACCCCACTGCTTACTTCCCTCCATATAGACTTAGACCCATTAAGGACTACTCGTTGAGTACGGTTTGTCAGCCAGTTGTGAATCCATCTAGTGGTGGTGCTATCTATTCCACTTTTTTCTAGCTTACTAAGAAGTAGGTTGTGGTCTACTTTGTCAATGCCTTGCTGAAATCTAAATACATTATGTCCACAGTATTTTGCTGGTCTGTTGAAGAATGAAATAAGATTGGTTTGGCATGATCTGTTCGTAACAAACCCATGCTGACTGCTAGTTATTACTTTACTTGTTTCTAGATGTTGGCAGATCTGTTTTTTTATTATCTTTTCCAGTATCTTCCCGGGTATTGATGTTAGGCCAATTGGTCTATAGTTTCCTGGGTCTGTTTTTTCCCCTTTTTTGAAGATGGGAACCACATCAGCTCTTTTCCAGTCCTCTGGTAGTTCCCCGGTGCTCCAGGATTTTTGAAACATATGGTGCAGTGGTTCTGAGATGACCTCTGCCAACTCCTTTAAAACTCTGGGATGTAATCCATTAGGCCCCAGTGATTTGTTTTCATCAAGATCAGACACGTGTTCTCTTACTATTTTTTTTTTTGCTTATTTTAACTTTTATTTCTGGTCTGTCTTTTACAGAGCTATAGTTTCTTTTTGCTTGAAGACCAATGCAAAGAATGAGTTAAGTAGTTCTGCTTTCTCTCTGTTGCCTGTTATTTCCTTGCCGTCTTATCTCTTTGGTGGACTGACTGTTTCCTTGACTTTTTTCTTGTTATTTATATGTTGGAAGAAACTTTTTTTATTATCTTTGGCTTTTGTTCTGAGCCTCTGCTATCCTGACTTCGTCTTTGCAGATTCTGGCTAACTGCTGATATTCTGTCTTAGTTGTATGTCCTTCTTTCCATTTTTTTGTACTTGTCCTTTTTTTCTTTAAATTTGCCAAAGTGATGGTCCTTTCTCCACAGTCCCATAGTCCTGATCCAAATTACTGTATTTCCTAACCCAGAGTCATACTTTTCATTAATAATTCTCCTGCACAGCATTTAATTTGGACCTAGCTGAAAGTCATGGTTTATTTTATCCTAACGGTTCAGTTGGCACGAGGAATATTTGGAACATATAAGAAAGGAAACAGTGTCCTGGCACATTCCCAAAGCAGCTTGAGCAGATTGCCAGGTTGTTGCTTCATAGTGAATTCAACTGTGTTTCCTTTCATGTGCAAACAAGCTCAGAAATCCAAAATACAATAGCATCTTAATGCATATCCTGACAGGAAGGAATTAATCCCACTTTTAAGGATATTTTTGTTGATTGCGGGCACCATGTTCTCTGAGCTATGACTATAGGAGGACATCCAGGTCCTTCAAAAAATGTATTGGGGCAAAGTCATGAACAACAAGTAAAAGCTAAGAATATATTTCTATGGAGAAGAATGTCCTTTTACTTAAGAGTGGGAGGCAGGGAAAAGTTTATTTAATCTCTGAGACTGAAAGAAACCTTGCATACAGTAGAAGCAACTATTATATCATCTAAAATGAAATAGAATAGGGAAGTAGATACTGTCAATAGCAACTTCCAAAGACAAAGTATAGTGTGAAGTCTAAGAAAACATCCAGAAGAAAAGGGAATCCTACTTATGTTATACTTAGGAGACATAAAAAATGAGAAATGTTTCAGAAATAGGCTTTTATTCCTTTCTATACCACCAATCAGGGGTGAGATGCTACCAGTTTGGCCCGGTTCTATAGAACAGGTAGCTCTGAAGAACAGCAGACACCGAACCGTTCAGTGTCTGCTGCTCTGTTTGGCCCAACCGCCCGCTGGGCTCTTGGCTATCCTTTATTTCCTGCTTTTTCAACCTCAGCTACTTTGCATGGCATAGCTGAGGTTGAAAAAGCAGGAAAGAAGAGTAGTTTGAAATGCTGTGCATCCGCGTGCAGAGCTTGTCAGCTGTCCAGGCGTCACAGCTGAGGTTTTTAGGAAATGGTCTACACACACGTGCAAAACACACTCTCACCAGGGGTGGGATTCTATCTGCCGGAGAACTGGCAAATCGCACCACTGGCTGGCCCCGCCCTGCCCCACTCACTTACTCCTTACATGGCATGGATGCCATCAAACTTGTCTGCTAAGTTGCTATTTTTCCTTCCCCCCCCCCCCAACCATCAGCTCTTCTGCTGTGCCAGGAGATTTAGATCAGCTAGAACGCAGGAAATCATCAGATTTCTTGCTTTCTAGCTAATCTAAAAGCAGAGCTAAGCCTGAAGCTTCTATTATTCAGTGCAGACTCAGGTAGCAGATGGCAGAAACACAGATGTCTAAGTGATTCTGTGATTCTGTGAGCAACTCAATCTACCTACCTGCTCTGCCTGATTTTGGGTAAAAGTTGCCCTTTTTTATAAAAAAATTCAATATTTACATATATGGTATGTTGTGAGTTAATTTTGTGAGTTTTCTTGCTAGCAAATTTTATGAATTTGCTTGCAAGCAAATTTTATGTGACAGACTCAGGTAGCTGATGGCAGAAAGATACATCTCTGAATGAATCTGTGATTCTGTGAGCAACTCAATCTGCCTGCCTGCTTTGCTTGATTTTGGGTAAAAGTTGTTTTTTTAAAATAAAAAATTCAATATTTACATAAATATTTATAATATTTACATACAAGCCATGCTCAGCCAGTCACATGACCACCAAGTCATGCCCAGTTAGCAAGCCACGTCTAGCCAGTCACATGACCACCAAGCCACACCCACAAATTAGGCCAAACCTAATGAACTGGTTGTTAAGAAATTTGAATCCCACCCCTGCACCAATCACTTATCTAATGTAAATGATTTTCAGCCTTGAAAGCCAACTTTATTCTAATGGTTGGCCATCTTTTCTAGACCTTGATGCTATCATTCATTCTCCAGATTGCCTAGAAAAAGCATATAATGCTTGGTAAAATTTTGGTTATTTATTAATTGTTTGTTTATTCATTTACTTTTATTTATGAAATTTATATTGCCACCTACTCGCACATGATGACTCAAGGCAGCTTACAAGGATATAAAAATACCATATAAAAGAAATAAAAATAATAAAATTAAAAAACCCCATCCCTCACCCCAGCGACAACACACATTCATACCAGCCATTTAATGGGCTCCATCCCACTTTGGGTTTCCCAGGCCAGCTGACAGAACCATGTCTTCAAGGCCTTCTGAAAAGGTATTAGAGTGGGGGCCAGTCTAATCTCTGGGGGTGGGGGTGATGTTCTACAGAGAGGGAGCCACCACAGAGAAGGCTCTTCTTCTGGGTCCCACCAGATGTATCTCCTTAGGGGATGGGAACTGCAACATTCCTTATATTTCAAACCTTTCTGAAAAATAGATACAATTTATTTGGTACATGAGTCTGCTGTTCCAAAAGCACCCTCCATGGCCTGCCCTCTGCTTTTACAGTGCCTTGTGCAACACAGTTAAATTTAGCATGCTTCACAATGGGGGAGATGGCATCCCATCTTCCTCCTGGAGCCCATTACGATGGAGAGCATCGGCTGCAGCCAGGTGGGGCGAGTGTCTCAGGGTGGAGATTATTTATTTCTGAATAAATAATCAGATTGTGCAACTTCATCTTTTACTCTTTCAATCTCAGATTCCTTTTTTAATCATATAAAAATAAGGTTGAAAATTGATTTTTATTTTTATTCTTTTTTAACTAATAAAACTTGAAACAATAAATCCCGCTTAAGCAGGGGGGGGGGGATTCAAAAATCCCAGCAACCGGTTTTCTGCCCAGTTGCTTGGTGGGCGTGGCCATGGTGGGTGTGGTCTGCCGGAACTTCTGGGAGGGCCGTTTTTCGTCTTCCCAAGGGCCCAGAGGCTTCCCTTGAGCTTCTTGGAGGGAGAAAACGTCCTCTCTGGGCTCTGGAGGCCCTCCGGAAGCCAGAAACAGGCCCACTTCCAGACTTCCAGAAGGCCCGTTTCCCCCCCCAGACCCTGCACTTACTTGCATCAAAAATAGGCTGCATGGAGACTCCTGGGAGGGGAGGGGCAGGGTGAGTGGGCCCAGGCGGTCAGGTGAACCAGATGCAAATTTAACATCCGGTTCTCCCAAACCAGTCCGAACTGGTAGAATCCCCTTCCCCGCGCTTAAGGTTATTTTGAGTATGAATATAAATTAATATGAATCAATTACACTACTCCTATATGCATAGAAAACACAGGCTCCTAATAAACTCAACTCAAAGTAGTTCTTAATCAACCTTATCAAAGCTGGCTAGGACATTGTGGGAATGAAATCCAGAACATCTGGAAGATATTGAATCAAAGTACAGCAGATTTAAATTTAATCCTTCAGATTTTCTATAGAAATTAATGATTTAGAGTATAATTTAGATTACACGCAAAAGCTGTAGTCCCAGGCCGGAAGGCAGTTACTATTAAATTCAATGAACTTTAGAGAAGGCATTTTAGGAGCACATTACAGGTTCGTATTAATAGTCTATCTAAATGGAGTAACATCTAGCCAACTTTGCCGATTGCAAAAAGCTAAGCAGGATTGGACATGTTTAATACCTGGATGGAAACAACCAGGAAATCCCACAACCCTAGAATGAATTGGGAGGTGAAACACTTCTGCTGGAAGGAAGCAGTGGTAACTGATTTTTTTGAAACTCTTGTCAAGAGAACAATATGGATGTGTCCAGGAAGGGAGCTCAATTTGAAGAAAACTTTATCTTACAATACATTGAATTCCACCCCTCTGGTTTTTACCAAATATTTATGCATTAATTATATACTATTTTGTGTGTGTGTGTGTTTGTGTATGTATACAATATATGTATGTATGTATGTATGTATGTATGCATGCATGTATGTATATATCAGAGATGGTATTCAGCAGGTTCTGGCCAGTTCTGGAGAACCGGTAGCAGAAATTTTAACTAGTTCGGAAAACCGGCAAATGCAACCTCTGACTGGAGATTTTACAGTATCCTTCCCTTGCCACGCCCATCAAGCCATGCCTACAGAACCAATAGTAAAAAAAAATTGAATCCCACCACTGGTTTATATGTATATGTATACACACACACATACACATACACACGTATATGTGTATTGTTTGCAACTGCTTACTTTTTATTCTTTAGTTCCTGATTAGTGCTTCAACAAATTCCATTTTAAATGCTGTGATTTCCACTAAGGTAACTCTCAACAGTTAAATTGCTGAAGGTAGCCCATGAGAAAAAGTGGCTTTTGGTTGGACTCCAGAACTCCAAAGCTCTGTGTGAAATAATGAAGTCTTTATTTGCGTGGATCTGTTTGAACAGCAAAAATCGGGGCTTTAAACACTGAAGGACAAGAAAAATGACTGGCCTTGTGTTCTAGGATAAGAGCTAGTTTAGATTTACAACATACAGAGCAGACATACCCTGAAAAACAGATTTAAAATATGTTAGGCAAATGGTCAGGGAGAGAAGAAAGTTGTTCACCATTCTCCGCTGCCGCCCCATGCTAAATCTTCCAGAGCAATTCTATGTTTGTGAAAAAGAATTACAATTAGCTGGCTTATTACAGGGACTCCTCTTACACAATGGGTGTGTTATATAGACATAAAACAGAAGCTACTTTGTTTTAAAGTTCAATGGAGACCATGTATGTGGAATTGCCATTTGCCTGGTAGCATGAGTGATTGAGCAATAAGCAGCAGTGTGGGCATAGCTGGATGGCCATGTTAATGTGCCATCCACCACTTCTTCACAAGAAAAGAATGCTTATGCTTCTGATATAACATTTCATATCTCAGTTTCTGGCAGTATTCTGCTTCAGAGACTAGGATGGTGATCAGGACGCTCCCTGATATTTTAATGTTGGATAGGTTAAGGAAAGCAATTGGTGGATTTTCTCAGCTTTGTTTCCCCTTCCAACAAGATGGAAAACAGCCACTAAATACACTCCCTAATATGGGGTAGGGCAGGGCTGGGTATGTGTGTAGGTGGATACTGGAATGGTGTGTTGGCTTGTGCAGAATTGCCCCATTGACAGGTTGTGGGCAGAGAGTTGCTCCGGTGGGCTTTTACTGAACATGGAATTGACTCAATCCACAAATAGCCCAGTTGACCGGTCACAGACTCCAAAGATGGGGTGCAGGAAGAAGCCATCAAGAACGAGTGAATTCCATCTTGGACTGTATTACAAGGTTCTCAGGAGTTTTGTTTTCATGTCCAGTAGTGCCTACAAGTAGCTCATGGACAGGCATGGACCTGCAGTTGAGTGGGCCTGATGGTGTCACTTGCTCACCAAAATAAAAACAGTAAAATTTTATTTATTTTATTTATTTATTTGATTTGCCAATTGTTTACAAGATAATAAGTATAAGTGTATACATAGTTGTGAATACATGAAATGGGTACATATAAGAAAAATAAAAGAATAAGAGAAACAATAGGACAGGGACGGTGGCACGTTGGTGCGCTTTATGCACGCCCCCTACAGACCTCTTAGGAAAGGGGTGAGGTCAATAGTAGACAGTCTAAGGTTAAAGTTTTTGGGGTTTGGGGAAGAAACTACAGTCGGGTAGAGTATTCCAGACATTGACCACTCTATTGCTGAAGTCGTATTTCCTGCAATCAAGTTTGGTGCGGTTAACTTTGAGTTTGTATCTATTGTGTGCTCTTGTGTTGTTATGGTTGAAGCTGAAGTATTCATTGACAGGTAGGACATTGCAATGTATGATTTTATATACCATGCTTAAATCAGACCGAAGACGGCGTAATTCAAGGTTTTCTAGTTCTAGAATTTCAAGTCTGGTGGCATAAGGTACTCTACAACGAGTAGAAGAGTAGAGAACTCTTCTTGTGAAATATTTCTGGACTTTCTCAATTGTGCTAATATCAGATATGTAATGTGGGTTCCAGACTGATGAACTGTATTCGAGTATTGGTCTAGCAAATGTTTTGTATGCTCTGGTTAGTATTAATATTACCAGAGAAAAAGCTACGTAGGATTAGGTTAACAACTCTTAATGCCTTTTGGCTATGTAGTTGCAGTGGGCTAATGTATTGCCGTATAAAACCTTTCGTTAGCAGAAGCAGGAGAAAATCTGTGATATACTCAGTGGTGGGCTGTTGGATGGTGGGCGAGGTAGTATGGGCGAGCCCCTAGATGTGATCTCTGGCTGGGCCCGTCCACCCACCCTTGTGCTCTGGTTTCCCTAAATAACTAACTTTTCCCCTGCCCAGGCTGCCCAGGCGCATTCCATGCCACCTTGCTGTACTCACCAGAGCTGCCTGAATCGATTGGCTGCCTGTTCGAAGCTGCGTTTCAGCCCCAAAATGTCCGTGACCAGTGAGCACCTTGTCAACGAAAGTGCAGCCCACCTCTGGATATATTCAGTGGTGACAAAAGCAGCAACCTGCCACTGGCAGATCCTAGTTTATAAGATGTATGTAACATCTGACAAAGCTTTGGAAGTCAAGTATTTGATCTGTCTTGCATCCAGGTCAAAAAGGCCATGGAGAGGAGTTCCCCAGGGCCGGAGGGGAAGAGACATGCCTGCAGCAGCCTTAGAGGCCAAAGGTTGGGCAGATCTCAGCACCTGACAGTGTTCTCAGCCTCAATGGTGATGGAATATGCTACATGAGCATTATGGCATAAGTTGTATTGAGACAAGAAACTTGCTTTAAAACTGGAACAGCTCAAGATCATTCTAAGCTGCTTCAGCTGTTATCTGGGGATGGGAGAAAGACAATATCATGAGGACATAAACAAATACATGGTTTACATGGGCAAGTTTCATGACAGAGTAAGGGAAATGTGATGCTAAAGCGCAGATTCTGTCATCCTGCAGTAAATAAAAATTATTCTCTGGGACCTTTAATTAATAACATTGTGCCTTCAAGTCAATATTATCTGCTGGATAAGTCCCTGAAGTTTTTTTGGTAATAGTTTTGCTTGCCATTCCCATCTTCCTAATGCTGTGACCAAACCTTTAGATATTTATGTACTGTATATATCTTAGGGCTATAAGACTATGCCCCTGTTTATATTGGAAGTGATCCCTCTTTCAAACCATATTCAGGAACCGGAAGAGGAATCCCTCTGCTCCAGGCTTAGAATAGAATAGAATAGAATTCTTTATTGGCCAAGTGTGATTGGACACACGAGGAATTTGTCTTGGTGCAAATGCTGTCAGTATACATAAAACAAAAGATACATTCGTCAAGAGTCAAGAATCATAAGGTACAACACTTAGTGATAGTCATAGGGTACAATGAGCAATCAAATCATACTAGGAAACAGTCAATATAAATCGTAAGGATACAAGCGACAAAGTTACAGTCATACAATCACAAGTAGGAGGGGATGGGTGAGAAGATTAACAGTAGTGTAGACTTTGTAATAGTTGAACAGTGTTGAGGGAATTATTTGTTTAGCAGAGTGATGGCTTAGCAACTTTATAGTAATTCAAGCTTCCCCAACACCAAGGGACAGGCAAGTTGTCCTAAAGTTAACAATTTAAATGATCAATTCAATTCAATTCAATGTAATATGATTAATTTAAAGTTAATGGTTTTATTTACAGTATATTCGGGATTCCATAAATTAATTAAAAGAAGTATTGTGGGAATATACAGCAGTTCTGTCTCTTGAACGTGTGAGTCACATTTGTATTTGAAAGAGTCAGATAAAAGCTAGTAGCTGGCAAAATATTTAGTCTATTCAAATGGTAATAAAAATAAATTGGAAATTTAGGGTGGTAGTTGGAAAAGTGAGGGTGGTAGATTATCACCACAATATTCATGATACTGGGTTACACTTGCACCCTTCTTAAAGGTGGGTAAAAGCAGGCAAGAATTCTTGTACTTTTTTTTTGTAAAAAAGGGAATTACAACAAGTACAGCTTGCCATGGAATTTACATTTGCTGAAATCCCCTTTTTACAATTGTTGATAAATCCGAGGAGCCCAATTCTCTTTTAAACGTGATCTCAATTGTACTGCAGAAGTTTTCTCTTGTTCTTACCATGTATTTGCAAAGCAGTGGAAAATCTGAGAAATGAGTAATGGGGTTGAGCTTGACTCATTTTAAGGTGAAGTGTTATGTTTTGCTTTTGAACTTACTTGGTTCCTTGAAAATCTTTCATGTAATAGTTGCCATAACATACAGTTCTTTTTCAGGATCTCAAAGAAGTATTAATAGATGAATACCCAATTGAGTCACTTAAAATGGGGTCTTAGGTTTGTTTTAAACTCTCTCCCCCTTCTGTAATGGAAAAATAAATTCTCTGTTCAGAATAAATCATTCACATTTGGTTTACATGCATAAAAATTAGTTAAAATGGGAGGATTTGGCTACAAAACAGTTCATCTTTGATTGTACAGCTGTCTTAACATTCACTTTATTTAATCCTCAGAAAAGTTTACATCACTGCCCATTCAAGCAAACTTTGAACATCTATATGTCATAGTTAAAAAATCCTGGCACTTGGCCAGGGCTTGGAATTGGAATCGGGGGCAAAGCCCAGTGATTTGGCGGAAGGAAGATTTGGAAGAATGGTTTCTGTATGTCTGATGAACACCTGTTGCTTGGGGCTATCCAAGGCGTTAGACTCTTAATTCCCAACCTGGTACATGTGGGAACCTCCATGGCACCTTAGGATTTTAAAGATATTGCAACCCAGTGTGGTTCAGTGATTTGTCTATTATGGGAGAGCAATCCTTTTTTTCTTTGCATGATCCATGGGGCCTCTCTGAGGTCATTAGAATAGGTTTTTCTTTAGGTACCACCAGCTCATCTCATCTTCTCATTTGTTCTCCTAGGTTGTAGAATGAACTTTCTGTAAAATACCAGAGACTGGCCTTCTTTGGAGGTTCTTAAGTAGCCTTCAAAACTCATAAGTTGAGCTTTTAATAATAT
Source organism: Notechis scutatus (assembly GCF_049901735.1). NCBI lineage: Eukaryota > Metazoa > Chordata > Lepidosauria > Squamata > Elapidae > Notechis > Notechis scutatus. Next base: position 230,241,649 of record NC_142009.1, read on the forward strand.
TTTCAAATGGCTTTAATGCAAGTTCTGTATTGAGGTTAATGTTTTGTTTTAAAATTGTTTAAATACTTTTCCTCAATATTAATATGTGGCTGGGAAATTATTTCATCCATCTATCCTCCATGTCCATAGATAGCAGACTTTTAAAGAATCCCTCTATTTTTCTTCTGTATGTGCATAAATAAGAATAGCTTTCTTTTATGCCTAAGATAACAGCTGCATACAATACTAGCCTTGTAGCATAGGCAGTGCTACAAGAAAAAAAGCAGTTTCTGCTAGACAAGTAGCTTTTTCACATATTAGTACCCATTTGAATCAATGAAAGGAAGCTTTCCAGTGAAAACTGTAGGATGCTGGTAATTCTGCAGGATGCCAACCATCTTTTCGGTCTATAGAGAACAGATGCAGACTTTGACAATAGTCCAGAGGGAATTGATGCAGCTTTCTTCAATTCCACACCCTTGAGCTTTGATGACTTTCTGCTCCCATGCTCTTAGCCAGCAAAACTCGCACTGGTTGGGGGTGATGGGAGATAAATTCATCTGGGAAGCCCTAAATTGGGGAAGATTACAGTATAGCGTACATTTGTGCACTGATAGAAATTATTAGAAGATACTGGTGGTCTTCTAGTCTATTACCAACTGTGGCTAATCCTGCTTAGCCAACCTTGCCTGTATTTAGCAGCTAGGTTCTGCCACCTGTTGAGACAAGTATTTCATAGTTCCAGCCCAGCTTGGGTTTGCATTCGTGTGCTTGTGTGTGTGTTTTCCCCAATGCTCTAGACTTTTTAAGGTATTGCCTGCTTTGCTGTGTTGAGGGGATTAGGTTAGATATTTTAGATGAAATAAATTATATACCTCCACGCCCATCGTCTTGCCAGTTGAAAGGACACTAAACAAGATAAAAGCATTTTGCAGATGCTCAGCAGCTAAGCTGGGTGTCCCTTTTGCTGATCTAGGCATGCCCGGACCCTAGAATGGTTTGCTCAAATAGAAGCATACTCTTTGTCATCTCAGTAACACTTGCACACAATAACCCATCTTCCCTAGATAAATTGTAGCTTGTACAATACTCGTTCAACTATTTCATTCCCTGGGCAGTGAGACTTCCAGCCCATTCCTGCTTCCATTCCTGCTTTGTTTTAAGTTTTTGCACCAGAAATCCATCTGTTTCTTATCCTGGTTCTACTTACACAGAAGTAAGTTCTAATCCCATAGAGGGAAGTATAGAATTGAGAATTGAGAATAGTTTGAATAACTATGTACAGGACAGGGCAGTTAGTCTAACATGTTTTTAGGATGTAGGATGTTGACATTCATCACTTTCTGGGTGTTTATAAGGGCCAGTCTACTCCAAATACTACCAATCATTCATGATGGCAGAAGAGCAGACAATCCCCTGACATTAGAGAGTCTGCTTATTTAGAAAACTAAGCATATTGCCTGCCTAGGTTTCTGTTCAATCCTAGTCATTTCAGTAGAGCTTGTTTTATGTGCTCCGAATTACACTGGAAAGTTGAAAAGTATCTTGGCTTTTTAAAAAAATAAATAAAATCTCCCAACCCTTATGTAGAGATATTTAAAAAAACACCTGTCCAGAGTCTGATGCTTTTGTGGCTCTTTTGAGTATGGGTCAGTCTAATTTGGTAGAAATACAAAAAAGAACTTTTTTTAAAAAACAAATTTTATTCAGTTTTTCACATTAAAAAAAAAAAATCTCTTTTTAGTGGACAACATATTTCCGGGTCATCACCTTTACATACAAATATGACAGCAATTATACATTCATATATGCATACTTAATTCTATTATTACCTTTTCCATTCCAAATTTTCAGTAAGGACAGAAACAAACACGTTAATTCTAGCCTCTTTCATTAATCTCAATCGAAATATATTTTTGTTTCATTTCAATTATTTCAAATATAATCCTTTAATATCTATTTTAAAAATAAAGATAAACAATATGTGTTTGCCTAATAATAATAATAATAATAATAATAATAATAATAATAATAATAAGTTACCAATGTATCTCCTTGCTTTTAATAGTCCATATTAACATATTAATTTAGTTGGTTCTTTAGTCTGTCATATTCCCTTTCCATTACACATTCTTTTTATAAATTCTAGATTAATACAAATTTTAACACTAAAAAAAAACAACAAGTATAGGTTTCCCCCCTTTTACTGTTTTGAGTGTGACACCTCAATGATTAAAATATACCTTTATTCCCTCATCTTGATTCCCAATAAACCATTATTTTTAAGAAGTTACAATAATAATCATTACATCTTTTCATTTGGATTCCGCAGCATATTTTCCCTGCTTGATTTTTAATAAGAGTTATCAGTATCTATATTACCCTATTTTCTAAATATTTTTAATTGCAGAAATATTCTTATTACCCCTTGTCACCCTGCAGAATCCCCTTTTTAATTCATCAACCATTATCTCTGAAAAAACAATTTCTTTTCAACATTTTACTATTTCCATATTTCTTTATTTCATGCACCTGTTTCTTACTGCTTCTCCTTCCCCTCTTTTCCCCATATCTTTTCTCATTCCGGTTTATATCCTTCTCTTTCTTAATATCTTCTTTTCCCCTTTTCTGCTGGGTCTTTCTGCCTTTCCTGACTTCACAGGTATTCCCCCTTTTGTCTCTGAGCCAGTAGCATGGCTGACCCAGGAATTCTGGGAATGGAAGTCCACAAGTTGTAAAGTTGTCATAGTTGCCTACCCCTGGCATAGATTGCTATAATAGTCATCAGGAGTCAGGCTCAGCTCAGAACAGATTTTTTAAAAATGCACTGAAAACTAGTTTGCTTTGGCTAGATCACGTCCATGTTTCTGATCAGGATCTCTCTGGGTAGTACACTAGTGAGTAAAAAATGCTTTCTTGAATGAGTCAGAACATATTTCATCCTCTGCAGGTTTTTTTTGGATGCTTCTCTTCCCCCTTAGATGGGATTTCTCTGGAGAAAAGCATCTGTGCTCTGAAATTAATGGTTGGAGAAAGAACATGTAAGCAGCTAGGAAAGGGGTGTGTGTGAATCTCTACCTTTTGTTTTCATTTCATTTCAGGGCAGGGAGGAGCTTAAAGTGCCCAAATATTTTCTAAGGTTTGGGTGGAGGAGAGGAAGCGGCACGCTGCTGAAATTATGAAATTGCTAGCTTCCAGGCATGCTTTTCTATTGCTTGGATATAGTAAATAAAATGGAAGAATTCAGTTTAAGATCTACTTGTATATTCTTTCTGTTAAAAGCCTTCCCAGGCTGTGTTTCAAAAGTGTTGGTTTAATAGGAAACAGGCTGGAGGGGAGGGCTTGGTTAGCCACACCTCCCATCCTTTTACTGTATATCTGCCTGGCCGAGAGCAGCATGCTTCCTAACCCCACAACTCCGGAGGACAGATCAATGTGAATTCTTTCATTCACCACTCACTGCAGCGCACTTCCCCATAGCAACTTTTGAATGGCTCGAGTAATAGTCAGTGTTTGGCTTCTGCTGGTGCTCCTCTGCTGCTTAGCCAATGCCCAGGGCTGGAGGAATTGGTTTTGGAGCAATTCAAAAGAAACCACGCTGTCTCCCACAAGAGCTGCCGAGGCTGAAGATGAGACAAGCCAGGACCCTTCCACACCTGCAGCTACTGCCAGCCAAGATGCCCCCTTTGAAAGTACTACTGATCCTGAGCCCAGGGGGAAAGCGGGGACCATATTTACCCTGAAGCAACCGGACTTTACTCCAACCATCCCAGTCCCTGCAGCAGCAACATCTCCTTCCCAGGAAGAAGGCAGAGGAAGGAATATTACAGGAGTGGGAGTGGAGATCCTTAGTGTGGCTGAAGGCATTCAGAATTTGGTTCAGCTTTTGGATGAAAAGACAACCAACAGGACGGAGGGGACCGAGGTACCTACCACAACCAAGGCCAGAGCATCACCCAACCCTGTTATGGAACCAGGGAGTATCCAGAACATTACTGCTAACTTAACAGGCGACATACAGACCTCCCTGAAAACGAAGAAGCCAGAGGGGGCAACAAAGCTTGCTCGTCTGTGGAACAAAGACTTGGCTCTTCTGTGGAACAAGACGCGCGCCTTCCCGAAGAAACCTGGGAAACCCCGGCAAGGTAGTGCCTCTTTCTCATTTTCACCTGATGGTCATTTCAGTGGCACCATGTTGGTTTTTCAAGAATCTCCAGAAGAGGGGCAAGAAGTTGCTTTCACTCCCCCAGCAACAAGGGCAGCCTGGGGCACTTTCTCCAAAAAACAAGGGATTTTGTCCACTGCAAAAGCTTTGAAATTGCAGGCTAACAGCAGCAGCAGCAGCAGCAGCTTGCATGCAGGAATGCCGTCCAAGGTGGTGGGTACTTTAGAGAGCTGGGTTCTGCCTTATGTTACAAATCCCAGCCAGCCTGTCTCCAAAGGCAGCGGAGCACACCTCAGCTTTAAAAGCCACCCCTTCTTTAAACATTTTGGGATAGGAGTAGCTGGTGCAAAAACAAACCATTCTAGAGGTTCGGTTTCTAATTCCAGTGCAACTAATGTTATGGATTCCCCCCCTGCCAATAACTCTGACTCTCTTAAGTTTCTACTAACCTACGCTGTGCAACATAGCAATAGCAGTTCAGGGCTTCCTTCCTTCTTACCTGGATTGACTCCATCGGCTGGCCAGTGCTTGCCCTTACCGACCAAATTGTCGTATTGCAACCACCTGGGCACGAAGCATTTCCGAGTGCCAAATTATTTGCACCATGGCAGCGAGGAGGAAGTTTGGGCTGCTTTGCATGAGTGGGAGGGGCTTCTTAAATCTCGGTGTCACCGCTACTTGGAGTGGTTTCTCTGCTTGCTACTGGTACCTGGGTGCAATGCTTCTCTCCCGGTCACACCACCACCCTGCCGGGGGTTTTGTGAGGCCCTGAAAGATCTGTGTTGGACTCACTGGAAAGAGGGGCACCTTCCAATATCCTGTGAATCTCTCCCAGAGGAGGACGGTCCATATTCATGTGTATTTGTAAATGTTTCAGCAGGTAATAAGGCAAGGCTAAATCGTCTCTTTTCCATTCTTTCCCATCGCCAGGTAAGCTCATTTTGTAATAAATCCTGAAATGAAAAAAAAGAAAAGATCCACTCCATCTACGTGGACACAGGCAAAGGGTCTGAAAAGAAGGAGAAAGAGAGATAGCCACCATTCCTCCCTTCTTGAAAGATGATGTCCAGGCTTTATAGTGCCAAAGCAAGCATCGTTTTAATGTGAACTTCTTAATATGTCAGGGTTTCCAAATTGGGGTGCTCTTCTGATGTATAAACTTCAGTTCCCCAAATTCCTGGCCAGCACTGCCATTGCTGAGAATTCCGGGGGTTGGAAGTCCACAAGAGACAGGGCATCCAGGTTGGGAAAGGCTGCATTCTTCTATAATCATGATAGATTGCTTGGCAACCAGGAGAAAATGACCATCAGTAGTACGGGCAAAGAAGGAGGCAGTATTTGTCAAGGCTAGGAATTCTCTTTGTCATGGCTAAGACCAAGACTATTGCCTACACCCTTGATTCTGTAGAGTGGTGGCAAAGCAGCACTAACTCACAGGAAGGACCACGTGTTTCATTCATCAGTTTTTCTTTACCTCAGCAACTCTGAGATGTGTGAAGTCAATAGCTGTGCTGGCTGAGGAATTCTGGGAACTGAAGTCCATACATCTCAGTTGCCAAGGTTGACAAACACTGTATTGGATTAACATGCTGTTATTTTGTGGACCTCAGACAGTTTTGCCACCAAAGTTGTCAAAGGCTCTAGATGTAATCTTGGACTTTCAAGTGAAAAATGAACATATAAGGGGGACAGCATGTTAAAAATCAGGGTTTGTGATTCTTTGGATATGTGGGCAACATAGAGGAAGAACTTAAGTTCCTCCTCTGCTTTGATCAAAGTGGCTCAGGAATCAGTGGATTGCCATTAACAGGATTTTTCCTCCATTGCTTTGGGCAGAGGCGCCTTCTTATCATAAGAATATAGTCACAGAAGAACATATGTGATGATAAGCAGAAAGACTTTTCTTTAAAAATGCTTTGCAAGAAGCAATATGATAAGACAATCTTCTGGGGTTGGAAAGGTAGTTGATTGTGTGTCTGTCTGCGCGCATGCACATTTGTACACAAAAGAGGAAGAAAAAAGCATGGCTGCAGGAATTCTAACCGACAACCAGTGTAATATAATTTTGATTTTTTAAAATAATAGTATTCTTTAAAATTACAATTGCAACAACAGTGTAATGCAATTTTCAGAGTTGCACACATGGAACAATTCTTTGTTTCATTTCATTTTTGTACTCATTTTCAATTGTAGCATAATGCTTTTCGATTTATCCTTGTTAAAATGAGTACTGAAACAGTATTCCAATCCAAACTGTAGTTTAGAATTTCAAAAAATGCCTCCTATTAAACAGGTAAATATTTCCTAAAGCCCTTCTTTTCCTAGTCACCTGATCCTGGGTGTTTCCACATCTCCTATATCTTGGAGTTTCTTTTCACCATGTGCAGAAGCTGTAAGTTTCAGAAAACAAGTTCCTACAAGACAAGAATATTTCTTGGTGTGCCTGTGAAATCTCAGATTTCTGCTGGCAAAGAATATTCCACACTCTCTCAAAGATTCATCCAGAACATTTGTTTGGCAGTAGATTGAGGACAGACAAAAAGAAATATTTCATGCAACATGTAATTAATCTAGGATATAGAATATCTGGTCACAGGATGTTACAATAGCTGCTGTTGGCTTCAACAGTTTTTTCTTACTGATAAATCTATCCCTCCTAAACCTGTACAATGACAGCTATTCATCCTAATTATATAGGGGCATCCATGCTTAGAATCACTCTGCTTGGAGGTAGACAATAATCTGGAATTGAAAGTCATTTGAGATAGCTTTCCCTTCCTGTGATATTGATAGATATATGTTTTTTTTTGGCCCACTCATCAAAGGGAGTTTTGCAAGTTATTGAAACAATGGCAAGATCTGTTTATCAGAGATGAAAGATAGATGACTACACACACTATGATCAAACATTCTTCTTTGAAAAAGTGCTTTCCGTTCTCTGAAAAAGAAAAACTCTTGTCACTGATTAGCAAACTCTGGGGGCAAAAAAGAGGTGGCTGTTACCAATGTGACTTGCTTGAGATTTCCCAAGAAAGTTTAATTGCCTAGGCAATAGGATGAGAGTGACTGATGCTTGTTACATTCTTCAGTCTTTGTAGGTGTACAAAAAAGATGCTCCCCCCCCCCCAAGTTTAAAAATAATTTGAAGCAAAAATAATATACTTTCTAAACTAAGGAAACTTGAAGGCTGAGCTTGTCGAAGACACAAAGCACATTTTTTCATAGGTGTAAACCTGTCAGATTCAGGGACTTCCTATTGATATAAACTTCAATCGAATTTAAGGGATCATTTTCCCTTTTGATACTAATTAAATCCAGATTGGTTTAACCTCATCAAATTTGTTTCATCCTTTTCCTCCAGGTCTTAGTGAAGTCAGATGATACTGCCTCTTAAATTTAGAACAGATAGTGGGAAGATTCAAATCCTACACTAATCTGTAATATGTTTTTTTAGAGTGTATTATATGAATCTAGTCACTGAGGTTTGCAAACCATAGTTTGTAGGTTAGTATGACATAAGAATTGAGTTTCAAATTCAGAAAAGAGTCATTTTAAATTAACGTGTTCTGCAGACCTCTATTTAAATGAATACATTTTAATTCAACAGTTGTGTGTTGCACAGCAAGTAGTTGAGCAACTCCAGATTCCTATAAAACCAAGCACACACACACACACACACACACACACACACACACACACACACACTTTTATCAAGAACTGCATACTGAAGGTTGGCTGGTGATGAAGGTTGGCTGGTGTATGAACAACTATATTTTAGTCTTGCCTGTCACAGTGATTTGTGTACTTCCTTCAGAGGAAGCAGCCAAACTGATAGAAAATCTGCCTTAGAGATAATTTCACTTCAAACTTCTCATTTTTATCTGTGGCCACACTTTGCTTGAAAAGCCAAGGCCTTTGTGTAAGACCTTCTTCATCTGTCAGATTCTGATTGTACTCTTGATTAGATCATTAGAGATTTATGTGGGTGTTAATTTCATCTGTGGTGTCTCGATTGGTCTGGAAAGAGTGCAGAGAGAAGCAATAAAGAAGATGAGGGGCTTGGAGGCTAAATCCTAAGAACAACACTTAAAGAAACTTGGGAAGTTTAGCTTATAGAAGAGAAAGCTAAAGGGAACATGAGAGCGGTCTTTCTGTGCATGAAGAAATGTTAGAGAAGAGGAAAAATATTTATTCTCCTTAGCACCTGAGGAGAAGAGAAGTACATGTAGGTGGAAGCCCTTCAATGAGAGATCCAAACTGGAACTCAGGAGGAATTGTCCGACTGTGACTGTTTTCCAAAGCATTGGAGCAGTCTGCCTCCTGAAGTTGTGGGTGCTTCATCACTGGAGGTTTTCAAGAAGAGCCTGGCAGCCATTTGTCCAGAAGGCTATGGCGATTCCTGAACTGGGCAGGAGCTGGACTGGAAAACTCTTTAAGGTCCTTTCCAACTCTAGGTTTTTATGATTATAATCCTATTAACATTTAATAGATCCCATCAAAACAGTACACAAATATATGCAAGCTCTTCACTGCTCTAGAAGCTCTTCATCAAATAAGAAGTTACAAACTCCAGAGGACAGAGAAGAATCAGGGCGAAATTGCACTGTGGGAAAAGATAGATATTATAAAATTAATAGACTTGCTAGAAACGGATGCTGTGTGTGTGAATTAGGTTACAGCTAGCAATTAGGGAGAATGCGTTGGAATCGTTAAGGCATCAGGCTAGAAACCAGGAGACTGAATTCTTGTCCTGTCTTAGACACAAAGCCCCGTGGGTGACTTTGGGCCGGTCATTCTCTCTCAACCCTAGGAAGAAGGCAATGGCAAACTACTTGTGAAAAAACTTGCCAAGAAAGCTGCAGGGACTTGTCCAGGCAGTCTCCAAAAATTGGATATGATTGAATGGAAGGTGCAAAAAAAGCAATTCGGAATGAAAAATAATGGCTAATTGTACTGAAAACAAAAATGCCACTTTTTAATCAAAGCATCATGCAATCTTTTGAGACAATTCAAACATCACAGAGAACCTGGCTTGAATGTATCTAGGCAATTGTTCACTCCATATCTAATGCTGTGTTTAAATGCCTGCAGGACACACCCATCAATAACAGTCAGGGTGCATTGGAAGTTTCTAATGCCTAATTTGTTGCTTTGCATTTGCATTATGTATGCAAGAGGTAATTGGCATCTCCTGCTTTGTCTGCTCTTTCTTCTCGCTGCTGCCATAGCTCTTCTTTCTATGCTTTCTATGGTTGTTTCAAGTGTGTTTTCCGGGCCAGAGATTACTAGCAGTCACTCGGTTCTCTATATTTATCTGTCAAGTATAGGAAGACATTTGTGGCTCAAATTTTTTGGAGATCCTTTGTTTGCCACATAATCTTCCAGGCTTCTTTTTTTATTTTCCTTTAATTATAATAATATTGCAATATTAACACATTATTATACCATTTTCCTACATTGATCTAATAATGGATCATTTAAAATAGAGTATTGTTGGGGAAAAATACACTCTTCACATTAGATCATCCTTATTTTTTCCTGGATGGGAAAGATAAATCTATTTTAGTCACAGGCATCTTGCCTATAAAAACCATTGTTTTCCTGGCTGGGATTTTTTTTAATGTTCTGATGGTTGGTGAAGCCTGTCTTAAGGGCTGCGATCAGTCTCTATTGAGAAAGGCACCTCCTGACAATGTTATTTATGCCCAAGAACCTTTTCCCTCAAGAGGCTATGAATGCACCTCCTTCTCTTCAATGTGCTTCTAAATGCTTTCCCTCCAGGTAAGAGAAGGGTGGTTCCTGGCATCATTCCAGGCTGGGAAATATTTACAGGAACGGCAGAAATCCAAATGCCAAAAGAACAATGGGGGGGGGGGCATCTGAGCTCCCCCGGGTCTCATCTTCAGAAAGAGGGGGTTGAATTTTTCCACCTCTTCCTTTCCCTTGACAAATTCCCCCCCTGAGTGGAGAATTTGGCCCCATGTTCTTCTACGTGGCCTTTCAAAGCTTAGAGAGAATGGCTGGAATAAAGCAGCTCTGTTTTTCCATGGCTGAGAAGAGGCTCACACACAGGGGTGGGCTTCAAACATTTTAGCAAAGGGTTCTCTGCCCAGTTGCTGAATGGGCGTGGTGATGGTGGGCATGGCCTAGTCGGCCTCTTGTACCACGGCGGGGGAGGGGGCGTTTTTGCCTTCCCCGGGCTCTTGAGCCTCCGGGAGGGCAAAAACAACCTCCCTGGGCTCCAGAGACTCTCTGGAAGCCAGAAACAGGCCCATTTCTGGCCTTCTCGAACTTCTGGGAGGCCTGTTTTTTGCCCTCCCTGAGCCTCCACTCACACCTTGCATTTACCTGCATCCAAAACAGGCCACGTGGGGACTCCTGGGCAGGGACGGGTGGCCGGGGCCAGCCAGGAATGGGATTTGGGGGTTCTCCGAACTTCACAGAATCTTAGCTAGGGGCTCTCCCGAACCCCTTGGGGGTCGGAACCCCCAGCAGCCCACCTCTGCTCACACTCAGGATCATTGAAGCTCAGGATTTCATAACCTGGTCCCGTGCATTTAAGACATGAATGTGGACTGCCATGAGATTTCTGAAGGTTTCAGTCCCCCAAACATCTGGCAGTTGCCAAGATGGAAGTTGCTGCTCTGATATCACAGCAGGCAAAACCTTGGTGGCCTCTTCTGGTTTTAAAGTGTCAAGAGTGGCCTTGGGGAATGCGATGCATATCTCTTGCCAGCTTTTAATAAATACTATATTTATCGTTCAGTTACAGTGATTTTAGCTTTCATGGATTAAAACTCCTATATTTTCCAATACTATATTAGCTTTTTGAAGGTTTTTTCCCCTTTTAGGTACTGTGCAGAATAAATTAGATACTATGCCGAGTAAAATTTTGGGTAGAATTGAAAGTAATTTCATTGACAGTTGCTCCACTCTCTTTTGACTTGCTGCCTCGTGACAAAATATTTTCTTTTTGTTGGTTTGTTTGTGGATCATTAACTTCCACAGGTTGTGTGCTAGGGTCAAAATGTGCTTTGTGGGTTTAGGTTCATTTTAGTTCATGGGACTGATGTGTTTATCAAATAGGACACAAATGGATAAAAAATTTCATCATAGTCGAAAAATAAAACAGTTGTTGCACCTTATTCCTCAGCATCGGTGGCAGCTATAGCATGTTGGGGTATGTTGTATGGACAGAGAAATGGGATCAACTATGTCTAGAGGCTTATAGACTATGTCAAGAATAGACATCTTGATCTCTTCTACAGGTTTTAGACTACATCTCTTGAAAGCCCCTTCCAGCCTTCCCAATAGTCAAGAGTTCTGGAAATTGTAATGAAAAATATTCTAAAGATTACCAGCATATCTAATAAGTATTAGCTGAACCAGCAGTCTTCAAATTTTCCATATGTTTCCATACTTTTGAGCAGGCTCCAAACTTTCCATACATTTGAATGGTTGGCATGATTCCTCTTAAGTCAAGCTCAACATTCATATCGCCAAATAATTTAAAGACAGGGAATCAGGGTGAGATCAGCTAAAACCTAATCTAAGTAGCAAATATTGTGTGTGTGTGTGTGTGTGTGTGTGTGTGTGTGTGTGTCCAAGATTCCATTTATTTATTAACAGATTTATAAAGCTGCCCATCTTGCAAAACATAACTCTGGGCAGTGTACAAACAAAATAACAAAGCCACAATCACAGATTTTTTTAAATAAAACCATAAATAATAAAACAAAAATAAAACAAAAAAGAACCTCAAGATAGCAGTTTATTCCACTTTCCAAAGCCAGGGTAGATTTATAAATAGTTCATGAGCCCTAATATTGCTACTTACTATTCTTTAATTTTTCAATGTAACCACTTTTGTCTGAAATATTTGCCAGTTTCCTGCACATTCCTTCCTTCCTTCCTTCCTTCCTTCCTTCCTTCCTTCCTTCCTTCCTTCCTTCCTTCCTTCCTTCCTTCCTTCTTTCTTTCTTTCTTTCTTTCTTTCTTTCTTTCTTTCTTTCTTTCTTTCTTTCTTTCTTTCTTTCTTTCTTTCTTTCTTTCTTTCTTCAATGCCATAGGGATTCTAGCCCAGCACAGAGATCCTTCTAGAGTTCTCAACTGCAGAGAAAATGTTCTGGCTCTTCTCTTGAGAAATAATGCACACCAACAAATGCTCCCTCTCCTTCAGTCACTTTTTGACTCCAGAAATAGGGCTCTAGCAAACCACTTTCTTTCCCAGTTTCCTCTTCATATAAAATGTTTTATATTGTGTGGGGGTTTAATTGCTCTTCATCCCATAACATTTTTCTTGTAATTTATTATCTGAAACACAGTAAGCCAGTTGTCACCATTTCCAAGATTTGAGTCATCTTTGTGTTGAAAAATCTTGGGAGATGCCGTAGGAACTAAAGGGGAAGCTTTCTGCTCATTAGTAGTGGCTGTGACATCTATGAACCACAAGAGAAATTTTGTTCATTATGAGCCGCTGCTAGTACACCAATACCCCATTTGACTTGTAATGTTACTTGCCAAAGCAGCCTATTGGAGCTACATTAATTTGAAACATAATTCATGTGGGAATGTGGCTCCTTTGTCTGCCTTTTCAGTGTTGGCATTCGTATAGCTGGGACTGAGGGACCAGTTGGGCTACAGATGCTACTTAGAGTACATGTTTTGAACCAATACAGATAATATTGTCCCCCGTTTGGTGGACCAGTTTTTCTTCCCCTTTTAATATTTGCATGGACTCTCCATCAGATATATTTGCTCACCTGGTGTTTGACCCCCTGGATCTCTTCAGTTGTCAGTTAGTCAGTAGGATTGTAGGAGCCAGACTTTAGGATTGTAGGAACTTACAGTAGGAGGCTATGAGTGCTAATCCTGTTGAGCATGAAAGCCGTCTGGATGATTTTGGGCTAGTCTCTCTCGCTCAGCCCAACCCACCTCACAGGGTTATTGTTCTGGGGAAAATAAAAGGAGGAAAGAACAGTAGCTATGTTCTCCACCTTGAGTTACTTATAAAAGTGAGATAAAAAGATATATAAAAAATGAAATAAATAAAAAATTAGCACCGTGCTGCAACCGCAACAAAAGAATTAAGCAGCAAAGGTTTTCTCTCTGCCTTTGAGGTATGAATTCACAGCCAGCGTTCTTCTCTTGAAAAGCTAGATTTTCACATAATATTTTAGAACAGGGGTCTCCAACCTTGGCAACTTTAAGACTTATGGACTTCAACTCCCAGAGTTCCTCAGCCAGCAAAGTCCACAAGTCTTAAAGTTGCCAAGGTTGGTGACCCCTGTTTCAGAAGACTTAGATATACTGGAATTTAGATAGATACTAAATCCAGGTGTAATACAGGACTGCCGAGTCAAAGGACATCCATTCAGTGTAGCGTTTCCCCCACAATGCATAAGCACAAATAGATGCTTTTCTTCTTATCAGGAGTTTACTTACCTTAATAATTTAGAACATCTGGCATTTCCCCTCTTTTTCTTTCTTTTTGTGGCACCAATTCAGGACAAAGCATTTGCATCATGCTTCAAACTTGCTGGCATTCATGGCTTGTAATTTTTACAGCTGTCTGGAGGATATAGCATAATACACTATTGTAGTCAACAGTACTAGGAGAAAGGCCTCTTTGGTCAAGTCTGGACATGAATCCAGTTTGTGCAATCTGTTTCATTAAGAGCAACGTGATTATCTGATGAATCCAATGTTCTTGTTCTTCTCTTTCTACCTCCTGCCATTGTAACTACAAATACATCAGGGTCTCTTAACAAATGAAACCATTCTATTTTGAACCATTTGTCCTGTTGCTAGTTCTGTAAAAATAACAGCAATCCACACACACAATCTGAGTTGCCAAGTGCCTCATGAGAAAATGCTGTGCCTTTCATACGGACCCTTGACAGAGTCTGGCTGGGCTTATTGGAGAGAGGATTGCCTTAACTGAAATAACTTTGCTTAAGACAATCATGTGCATATAATACAATTGTGTTACACAATTGTTTATCATAGCATTTTCCCATATTACATACCGTATATTAGCTTTGGTCAGTTGGTCAAGTCAGTTGGTTGAGAGGCTAAGGCAAGGGCCTTCAAACTTGGCAAGTTTAAGACTTGTGGACTTCAACTCCCAGAATTCCTGAGCTAACATGGCTGAAGAAGGAATTCTGGGAGTTGAAGTCCACAAGTCTTAAAGCTGTCAAGTTTGAAGACCTCTGGGCTAAGGCATCAGATTAGAAACTAGGAGAGTGTGAGTTCTAGTCCCACCTTAGACATGAAACCAGATGTGGGACCTTGTGCCAGTCATTCTCTCTCACCCTTAGCAAGGAGGTAATAGCAAACCACTTGCGAAAAGCCTTGCAAAGAAAACTTCAGGGACTACAGCCCAGGCAACCGCTAGGAGTCAGTACTGAAATAGAGCCCCCAAAAAAAAAAAAGTTAGCATTGGTCTTTACTTTGGTTATCTTGAAATATTTCTTCTTGTTTTAAGAAGAGGTATGAAGTGATTATATGACAAGCTGAAGTGGTGAAGAACTTAGGATGGTGGTCTGGCACTGCAGAGACCCAGGTTCAAGTCAGTCCTCAGCCACAGAAACTTTCTGGGTGACTTTGGGTGGGCTGCTCTTTCTTGGCCAAGGAATATACCGTATTTAGGTTTATAGAACCATGTGTTGCAGACTTGTGTAGGAAATTTTAAAAAGATGGATAATTGCACTAATTGCAGTGAGCACAGAGCTCTTGAACAGATTTATAAGAAGAACTTCCAATGTTATATATGTTGACCAGCATTGAAAATACAAAACAAGAACTTACGGTACACGGGATATAGATTTCTGTAGACAGGAGAAGGTATGTTTTGGCTAGGAGTATATCTGAAAATTTGAACGTATAAGGAGGTGAGCCCAGGCCAACCAGACCAGGTAATGTTACCAGAAGACAAATTGGTAAGTATGATCCTCTGCCACCTTCTTCTGCTCCAACCAGGCATCCTGGTCTTGCCATCTCCCAGGCAGCACTAGGTAGAACACTGAATTGCAACCACCATCAGCACCACTATGGAGTACAGTACTGTGAGGCCAGATCCACTCTTTTAAATAAGATGACAGTAAAGACTAAGAAGAAATAAAAAGAAGGGGTGGAGGGTAGAAATAAAATGTGAAGTGGGTGACAAACTAAACATCTTTGAGAATTTGCACTAATGGATGACATGTTGCCGATATCTGCTGAAGGCAACAGCCTTGCAAATAAATTCCTTTTATGAAGCATATTTGCAAACTGTCCAGAATCCATGCAATTATATACACAGCTGTTTTGGGCTCACCAGGAAGTCAAGTTTCCTTCCATCCATTTATTCTGGTCAAGATGTAACTTAATATCAGGAAAAGAGAGGAAGCTCATTATTCCATCAACAACACATACCCAAAACCCTTTCATGTGAAGACCATTCCTACTGAAGACCACTGCAGTTATTGGTGGGTGGGTGGGAGAGCCACTCAGTTGCACTGGGAGAATCAGTGAGCTAAGGTGTGAAAGCTTCCTCCAAATTGTTTTCTCAATATTGGTTCTTTGGATCTGCTGAAAACAATGTTGAGAACAGCCATCCCTTTCCTACCAGCAGGTCAGTAGAGAAAAACAACAGGTACAGATAATCCTCTACTTACAACCATTTTTTTTTTGGGTAAATTTTATTTGAGTTTTCACAAAAAAAAAAAAAATACAAATAAAACATCTTTTTTGAAAGTAGCGTAATCCCGGGTTACATTTCTTCGTACAGACACAAATTCAATTTCATGCTCATTTTTATGTTCTATTCCATATCTTATTACTGTTTTACATTTTCTGCATAGCTTCTCCCCTCTTTTAATTTTCTCAATTTTATTTTAATTATCTCGTCTCAATTCAAATCATTATATTTATATTTTTTGTCTGTCCTGTTTCAATTATCTATATCTTTTCTCATTAAACAAAGTTTCTCCTGTAGTTACTGATTGGAGTATGACGCCTTTATATCTTTTAAGTTTATCCATTTAACTCTTATTTAGGCTTCAATATATACCCTAAAGTTATAACATTCAATATAATACATAACTTCCATTCGGATTCTGCTTGGTACATTCTTAAAATACACACTATATTCTTAAAAAAAGAAAAAAAAAATTATAAATATATGTAATTAAAACAACACATTCCATTCCAATTCAATTCTATAATTAATATTAATATTCATTAAAATCTTAACTTCTTTAACATTACTTTTCAATTAAATATCATACTTCTATAGGAACAATTATAAGCTTCCCATAATTAATTCCCCCCCTTCACTTATATTTTATAAAACATTAACTAATTAAAATGTTCCCGTCCCTTCCTAATTCAATTTTCTCATTTATTTTATTTCACTTATTTTATTAACAAACATTTCACTAAATTACACTAACTATTTTATCCCTCATTTTAATCATACATTGTTTCCAATTTTCTAAAGTTATTTCTATTACTAATATAACAATACAATCTTATGTACCTTTACAGAATTCCTTTTTCAGTTACATTTTCACCCATTATCTCTAAATAGGTCCTGTTTCTCTATATCTTGTTCCGGTCCTTTGTAACTTCTTTTCCTTTCCTTCTTCCCTCTCTTCTTCTCTCTCCCCTTTTTACCCCCTTGTCTCTCTACCTCTATTTCTCTCTTCTGTATTCCCCACTTCTGTTGCTTTCCAGTATTATACTTATTTTTCGAATTATTTTTCTTTTCTTTGGTTGTTTTTTTAAGTCTTAAATTCTCCATTCTCTTTCCCCCCTTTCCTTTTTCTTCCCCACATAGAATTACTTGTTCATTAAAGATGGCTTCTTCTTTGTCCCAGTCTTCTTGTTTTGCAGACGTTTCTTGTTGTTTCTCATAGTTCCAAATCTCCATTTCTAAGAATTGAAAAACGAAGCCAAAAGAACCCCTCCCTTCTTGTGCATCTTCTTTGTACTTTTTAAGTTCCATTTTCATCCAGAAGTAGTGCCATTGTATAAATTTTTAAACAACCACCCAATTAATTTTAGTCATTCAAATGCAATAACCAAGAATCCAAAGATCACCAAGTAATCCAAATACACGCAAGCTGTTTCTTTTTACTCTTTTTTTTCACTTTCTCTTCCTGGGGTTCTACTGTTTAGTTACAAAATTTCAGTTAAATGTATCTTTTAGAAGTCTTGTTTAAGTTTTACTGTAGATTCTTTTTAATTCCAGGCAGTCTCCTCCCTCTTTCCAGATCCTGCCCTTTTATTCTTTTTCTCTCCCTTCCTGCTTATAAAAAAAATTTTTAGTGTCCAGAAATCTTTATTATCCCTTTAACATTTTGTTTTATTTTTAGCTTAATTGCCTGTTGATGTCAAAGCGGATTTTTCCGATTTCTTATTTAAGTCTCTTAGTTGTCAGTATAGGGAAAGGGAGAGAAGAAAAAAAAAAAAACCAAACCTTTCCCTTTTCATTTTCCTTCGCTGCTTCCGAGTCTTCTTTGGAGTGATGTTATTTTTTTGTAAGTTTAAATTCCAGGGTACCTTAGTTATTGCTTTTGCAATTTAACCCGGTCAGCCAAAACTTTCACTTCTTATCTTCCTTCTGCACATTCTTTTCCGGTTGAGTTCTTCTTTGAGGTGGCCATTTCTGACCACCGCTGCTACCGCCTTCGGGAAAGGGAGTAATGGCCAGCTGAGGAGGAGAGATGTGGCTCTCCTCAACCCTGCTGGCAGTCTCCCCCCTCTTCACCACCTCTACGGGGTGCCTTAGCCCCAAAACCAGCCGGCTTGGGGCGCTCCAGCGGCGAGCCCAGACCGAAACCACGCACGATCGCGGATTTCTGTCTGTCGCCGAAGGAACTCAAACCGGAAGCCACAACCATTTCTTTAGTGATCATTGCAACAGCATTGAAAAAAAATGACTTAGGTCTGGTCCTTGCACTTAAGAGTGTCATAGCATCCCCACTGTCACATGATCAAAATCCAAGCGCTTGGCAACCAGCATGTGTTACAAAGGTTGCAGCATCCTGGGGTCATGTGATTGCCATTGGCAGCCTTCCCAGCCACCTTCCAACAAGAAAAATCAATGGGGGAAAGCTGGATTTGCCTAGCAAATGCCTGATCCACTTAACAACTGTGGCAAAAACAATCGTAAAATTGAGCACAACTCACTTAACTGCCTTACTTAGCAATGGAAATTCTGATTCCAACTGTGGAGATAGCAATAGCAATAGCACTTAGACTTATATACCACTTCACAGTGCTTTACAGCCCTCTCTAAGCAGTTTACAGAGTCAGCCTCTTGCCCCCAACAATCTGGGTCCTCATTTTACCGACCTCAGAAGGATGGAAGGCTGAGTCAACTTTGAGCCGGTTAGGATCGAACTCCTGGAGTGAGCAGTGAGTTAGCCTGCAATACTGCATTCTAACCACTGCACCACCATGGCTTTATGATATGTTGAGGGCTACCTGTATTCTGAAGCCTTGAAAGCCAAGGGACAGTACCCAAGTGTTATAAGTGGGCCATGGATTGCCCACTCGTACGTAAATGGAATCGGACTCTAGAGACATTGCACTGAACTGGAGACATCCCGAGTAAACGCCCTGTTGGTTACTTGGCTTCCCTCATCAAGGATTTTCTCATCATGCTTGATTGCCCTGGAATTAGCAGGGCTTTACAAAGGCTTGGGAAATCATCCGAGCATGGGACTGGGTTCCTAAGGCTAGAACAGAATAAGGAAGAGTAAGTTATTTTGCTCTTGCAACTCTTGGACGCTCAAAGCTATTTAGATACTTAATTCCTAACTTCCTGGAAAATTTTATTAATTTTCAGTCTAGGCCTCAAAGCTGTGGAATAGAGCTAGAAGGAACTATCTGAATGATTGTACAATAAACTTCTTTCATAAACTGTGATTAGAAATTAAATTGCATATCTTCATATACCTCTCCATGGGTGGGAATAATAAAAAGCCTGGATACTTGTAAGATGGAGTTAGGCAACCTTGTGCCTTCCAGATGATTTGGGCTATGCCCCTCCATCAACCCTGAGCAGTGATGAAGGATTACCGTATGGGAATTAGGACTCGGAACTTTACAACTCACAAATTACATCTTGGGACAACATAAATGACATTAAAGTTTGGACAGAGATCACCAAGATAGTGCTCTCTTTTAATATAAGGAAGAATATTGTGACATCAGAAAAGCTAACCCATTAATTACACCATATAACTTCATGAATTACAACCCACTTAATCCAATAAAAAGATGGAGCAAGAGCCATTTTGGTGCTGTCGTTTATACCTTTAAATGCCAAGAAAAATTTGTTCTTTGATCCTTCGTATGTTGTGATTTCTCTCCTTTTATATGTTATCTAATCTACTTTGCTTATTTGGTTGATGTTTTAGATTTCCATATGCTGCATCAGTTTGCATTAATATGTATAACAGAGGTTTTAGGATACACAGAACTCAAGTTGATTTTCCAATTTAAAGGAGCTCCACAGGCTTTACAGTTGGGGAAGGGTCTCTGTTTGCTACCCAGGGGAGTCTTGGCCAACTGGGACAGAGAAATTAGCTCTCTGATGTTCTCACACAGTCTAAAGGTCAAGGCAGTCATGTGAGTTGACCTTTGCTTGTCTGTGTGGTAGCTGAATACTGGCAGGCGTTATTAGGAAGATAGCTAGCTACTTTGGGAACTCTATTTTGGGGTGGGGGATATATAAAAGGGAACAAACATCTGGCAATCTCTTTTGATTGCTCATCTTTTAGGAGCCATTAATCTCCCTGGTGGTGATGGGTGACTCATAACTAACAAGGGTTATCTTTGTTCACAGTACAGACCCTGATCTGGGGTCAAAGGGGAGGCAGCCCTGGAGCAATGTTGGGTGTCCCTTAGCTCTTTTCCTGTGGGCTGTAGGTCTGTCAGCCTCCATTTACAGTGCTTGTGTGGGAGTGAAAGATTGTGGACTGCACATTTTATCTTTCTTAAATGCAGCTTTTCTGTTTAGTTTTGAGTATCCTATGCATCCAAACATAACATCTGCAAAGGCCAAATGGCAACATTTGTGGACTTGAAAGAATTAGGACTTGTTTGTTTATTTAAAAGGGGAAAAAACTGATTCAGTGTTCACTATCTTAATTTCAGGAGGGACCAGAAGGCTTTTGGTTGACACCTAAGATCAAGATCTCCAAGCTTTGCCAGTTTTTATCTAAACACTTACCACATGGCTGGGTTTTACTGGCCAAGCATTTTTTGGCGTTTGTTAGATGAATGTCTTTTGCAGATTGTAAAGCTTGTGGGTGCACTAAAATGAAAATGTACACAGTCTGTTGATTAGTTAATGAGTCATTGACTTTAGACGTTGAAGTTAATATTTCTCTCAAAAAAAAATACAGTAAAAGATGGCATTACTAGAGAGAAAATTTGCTTCTTAACCAAAAGGCAAAGATCATAACCCTGTTTTATGTAGTTAGAATCTCTTTTTAATGGTAGCAGTTTTCTTCAGGATATGAGAAGATATAATTATCTAATTATAATTAGATCATGACCTTTTTTTTAAAAAAACATTTTTCATATATAAAAAGACCATATCTAAGAGAATCACTGAAGTTGCCAATTTAACCCTTGATTTAATTTGATTACTCTATGAGTAAGAATAATATCCCAATGTCTCAATTCATAAATGCTTTAAGTTATGGAAAACATATTCTTATTCATGCAGTAATGTACTTGAGAAAAGGCACCATATTTTTATTCCTCAAATACTCTATTTCTTTTGATTCAGATACTGAATTTTAACATCACCAAGAAGGTGGATTTTAGGGTTGCTTATTTGATTCTTGATTTCTCTCTGCAAAATTATTTAGCACAATAATCAATTCTGGGTTTTCAATTTGAGACACATTTTGATTTATATTGTTGGTTTTTTCCTCACCTCTAACCTAGTCCAGGATAGTTTTCACATTGTAATTGTGTCCGGTTTTGTAACAATTTTATTTTTAAAGGGTGTTTTAAATCATGCCTAAAATGCATGCAATGGATAATAACGATTATAATATTTAGACTTTCATTTTTTAAAAATAGAGATGTTTAGTTGCATCAGTTGGCTCTAGCTTGTTTGCCTAACATGTATTGAGAGGGGGGGGAGACTCTCACCAGCTGTATGAGTGATTTAGAAAAGATGAAGAATTATGCCAGAAATATAATAATTTATTGTGTAGGGTCAACATATAAATATCCCAGTGTTCTGCTGGTGTTGCTAAATGAATTATTACTGGATAAGAAGTGACCAGCCTGTCTCGTGAGAAACTTGATGTTCTTCATAAATATTTCATTTTCCAAAATAAAAATATACAATTATACTGGGAAGCATGGAATGCCGATTGAGGCAGCTTTCCCAGGGAGGGAAATGGAATGGAATTTATTAGGAGGGGATAGTAAGGGAGCAGCAGTGTGGGTGTGGGTTCAGTATAATCATAATCAACCCTTTCAATGTTTTTTGTGCTTAACATTAAGTAGGCCTGCTTGATCAAATGGACATTCATTATCTCTTTTATTCATGTAGCCGATTCCTGCATAAATCTGTGTAAGATTATAAATTGAATATGGAACAATATTTTGCGGCTGGGTTTGCTTAATCTTCCTTCCCAATCCACGGTCATTAGCTCTCAAAGGAACATAGCAGGTTGCATAGACAGAACAGCACATCACTCCCACTGTTCAATTCCTGTGCAATATGTTATTCCAGGGTAATGTTGAAGTATTGTGTAACCCATCAACCTACCCAGGAACACCACAGCACCAATCACCGTGACTATTGTGATATATAAATGGAATGAACAATAATGGCCCTAGTATTGGCCACTCTTGCTACAATTGGTGACATTTCCACATACATGTTTCCTGATGGGACCATGGACCCAATAGCAGCAGAGAAGAAAACCCTGCACAAATTGCAGTACACTGTATATTCTCCACTACTCACACAAGGATGCCCTCAACCACTGGTCACATCTTAGTGTGTCTAATCTGACCATGCATGGCAGTCATGGTAAGGCTAAGGAGGAACCATGGAGAAATACATGACCTCAAGCTGGAAGCAACAATTGTCATCCCTGGTCAGTGAGCCCACTGACCATGTGTCTTAGGGGATAGGCTGCCCCACAGCATTCCCAGGCATGCATGAGAAAGAGTCTGGGAGGACGGGTGGCAGAAGGAATGGTCCAGATCATGTTGTGGAATAAAGCCATGTGTTCTTTTGGGCTCCAGCACATGATTTATGGAGTTAGTATCAAAGTACACGGCTAGATTTTACCTACAGTACATAAGCAGGAATCTATAGTATCAGCTTTAGTTCTTGTACTTTTCATTGCAAGCACAAAGAAGCTCTGTTGAATTCCAGATAATAACCAGTGCACTCCAAACATGAAGTGCCCTAAAATTTGAGCAATCAGCAATGTATAAACCAATCAGAGTTTTCCTATTGAGATTGTGCAATTTAAGTGCAGCTGTAGTACAGCAATTCTTCTTCTTCTTTTATTGGTGAGCACGTATCTCCTGTGTATTGGCATGGCAGTGAAACCTTTTGAAAGATACCTCAGCTGTGACAGGTTCTCAAGAACCAAAACCAGCACTTTTCAGGGAGTTCTATAACCAAATAGCACATTGCCGCTGGAGAACATTAGGTAGGCTACTGGTTGTGAAAAGCAAGCCCCGACTATTTTCAGCTACCCAAACTCACTTTGGGTGAGGAATGAGAAGAAGTGACAGCCCACCATATTCCCTCAGGAGCCTGTAGAACTTGGCCTTCACCTGCTCAAGTTGTATGCATGAAAAGCTTCCCTTGCCAGGAAAAGGTAATCAAAGAGCACCTAGAGATGGCATATAAATATTCTAACTGGGCTAAAGAGCAAGGTCCAACACAAATTTGACTTTCTCGTGTCAGTGACACAAACTATTTTGAGAAATCGTATCTCTCAAAACAAGTGCCTAATAGAGAAAACTGTGAGAGAATGGAGCTTGATGCTGACATGCACTGAGTATTATAGGACACGAAGAGGGCCGTTCGCTGGATAAAAGACACAACGCACACTCCAAACATGAGAGTCAAATATGCAGAAATTGTGACATAAATTTCCCTCTCTGGACTTCTTCTTGCAGCAGGACAATTATCAGAAAATGGGTTGATAAGTCAACGCAAAAATAAAAATCCAAGCAGTGAAAGATCAAAAGCTATTGTTTCTTTTAAAAAAAACCCACCTGTAAACAGGAGACTGCCTAGGTATCCTGTTCGTGAGCTATTTGTGGGGTGAAAATGATTGACAGGTTCAGTGGAGGAAAGCTGCCAATTGTGGATGATGCAGTCTGGCATGCTGAGTTGCAAAGATGCAGTGTGAGCGCAGGGTGCCCAGCTGACTCCAAGGCAACATAGAGGCTGCTGTGGATGAGGCTTTCATTCCAGAATTTTACAAGGATCTTTAATGAGGAAATAATGGAACCACTGCAGAAAAAAATATATGATTAGTTGTACTTCCTTTAATTGGAAATGCACACACGAGCCTTCTCATACCTCTCTGTGTGTTCAAACAGCCAGAGGTTGTCTTTTTCACAGACCCATATACATTTTAGTGGGCAACCACCCCTATAACATCCGTCCTCACTCCATTTGGATCACTCATATGCCTGTGAACACGGCATTGTTGTGTCACCCCTGCTGTTGCCAGAGTTAATCAGGTTGGCAAGAAACAGTGGGAGAGAGGAAGGACGGTAAGTCAGCTGCAAGCAGGACCAAATGGCACATCTGGAAAGCACTGGCTGGGGCAAGTTTGACTGATTGACTGCAGTAGTGAAGGGGCCAAGTGAGAAAACAGTGCTGGCCTTTGACTTTGGGAGAAACAAGAAGAAGCACAAACTTTTGGAACTGAAGCTCTTATTATGATTCAAGTCAAGATGCAAGATGACACAGAGTACTGCAGGAGATATCCTGGGAAAGCAATGGTTGCAGATGTGCCTTACGAGGTATCTTTGAGCAAAAATTGTTCTTCATTTCAGTGATTAACCAGATATTAAGGCATTATGGAATCACCTGGGTGAGGGGCTAGATTTTATCCATTTTTGTACCTTGTACCACATTATAAAGGGCCTATTTTATTTGACAGTTTTATTGGTATTTTATATAGAGGAATATAAAATAAGCACTTTAGAGTGGCTGAGGGATATTTGCCAGTTTAAAAAAAGAAAAAAGAAAAGTATAAGTAGCAATCTGTCAATTTAGCTTTTCCATAAAACGTTTCTCTGCAAAATATACATGTTAAGGCTATTATTCCCCTCTTGTGCATTTATACAATATGTCATCTTTATGTCTTCAGGAAATTGTCTCACTTCAGCACCATGTTCCCTCACATCCAACAAACAGTTGCTTCTGCAATTTGTCGTATTGCAATATATGTTGCTCAGTATTCCACCACTCAGGGGAAAGGGCAATTAGGAAAAAAGTTGAGTTCAGAGTGACTAATAACTGTGC
This sequence comes from Notechis scutatus, assembly GCF_049901735.1. NCBI lineage: Eukaryota > Metazoa > Chordata > Lepidosauria > Squamata > Elapidae > Notechis > Notechis scutatus. Next base: position 230,266,320 of record NC_142009.1, read on the forward strand.
ATGTGAGAAAGAGGTCGTGGGTGGAAAAGCGAATGATAGGAGCATCATTCTTTCCCTAGTTGAAGTTTATGTTCTCGTGTGCATGCCAGTTTTTTTGCTTGCACAGGGCAGTGCTTTCTTTTTTGCAGAATCTTGGCTTTGCAAGATCTATTTCGTTTTACACAGAAAGTTACAGAAAGGTAATACAAGGTCGCTGTTAGGAGTGGAACAGAGATTTGGATGGATCTCCTCATGTCTGCCTCATCTAGCCAAAATCAGCAAGGCTAAAGATTTCTTTCTCTCTTGCAGCTGTGTTCTTCCCTGAAAAGGACAGTCCCTAGAGCATGAGCAGAATGACCATGAACTATTGAACGTGCTGGTACTTTAGGATATCACAGTCGCTTCAGAGTCCTCTCTTATAGAGAACACAGAATAACAGAGTTGGAAGGGACCTTGGAGGTCTTCTAGTCCAACCCCTTGCCCAAGCAGGAGACCCTATAGCATTTCAGACAAATGGCTGTCCAATCCCTTCTCAAAAACCTCCTGTGTTCTAGGACACACAACTTCCGAAGGCAAGCCGTTCCTCTGATTAGTTGTTCTCACTCTCAGGAAATTTCTCCTTAGTTCTAGGTTGGATCTCTCTTTGATATGTTTCCATTCATTACTTCTTATCCTGGAAGCAGAGCAATTCCCTGATGAAAGAGAGATACTCTGAAAATGCATTGGACAGATGGATTATGTGAAGCGGCCATTCATTTGATCTTTTCATGTAATACAATAAATTCTTAATCCTATGTTGCATGAGCAAATATCACATGGATTACAATCTGTTCAAGCACACGTGGAAGTGAAAAATTACAGTAGGATTTGAAAATTGTGACAGCAGGCACCAAATGCTTAGCAAAGTTTCAGTTAATGTTGATTTTCCTTAAGATAACGAATGGCATATGATGCTGGTTAATTCTTGGAGTTGAAGTCCATAGAAGTCAAGGTTGAGACACACCAGCATATGTCAGATCATCACCAAAGGCCTGTTTGCTGATGGACTATGGGAGGAAATGGCTGGGCCATTTTGTGTGGTGTAAACCTAATCAGAAAATATAAAGCTAAACTGCTTTTCCTTCATTATTACAGGTAGCAAGGAATACCATTGGCTATCCCATATGGCTCTCACATGAAGGTCTTCCATGACCATTCCTTCATTGACCGTGTATACCAAGTGGGGTCAGGAAGAAGAGAATGTGAAGCCTGAGCATCATAATGTAATACAAAATAGACCTTCTAGATATTAGGCTAAGTAAGAAAAGTTTGCAAGTTGAACTTTACTTCTATTAATTACATAGATACAACCAAGCTTGGGGTAGGGATTGGGGTGGCAATAATAATATAGAGGTAGCTTGCCACTGCCTTTTTTAAGGATCCCTCTCCCCTTTTTTCCCTACTTCCACCTGCATCCCTGAAATTTCCTTTATGGAAATTGAATTTGAAATGATGAACCCTGCTCAGTTTTTTTTCAAGATTAGCCAAAGGTTGGCTGGGTCCCGCCTTCTAACTCATCTTAATACTTGACTTATGAGCACAATTGAGCCCAATATTTTTGTTGCTAAGTGAGTTTGCCCCAGTTTATGACCTTTCTTGCCACAGATGTTAAGTGAATCACTGTAGTTGTTAAACATTAGTCAAACTGTTGCCAAGTGAACCTGGCTTCTCCATTGACCTTGCTTTTCAGAAGTTCGCAGAAAGGAATCATGTGACCCAGTGGTAAGATTCAAACTTTTTTACTACTGGTTCTGTGCATGTGGCTTGATGGCCGTGGCATGGCTTGGTGGGCGTGGCTTGGTGGGTGTGGTAGGGGAAGGATACTGCAAAATCCCTATTCCCTCCCAACTCCTGGGGGAAGGTTACTGCAAAATCCCATTCCATCCCCACCTCACTAACCTGCTTTCCAGCTCCATTCTCCTGTGCAGGACAACAAAAGAAGACCCAGCCGATCAGCTGGGACTTGGGAGGCAGAGAATAGATGGGGGCAGGGACAGTCAGAGGTGGGATTTGGCGGTTCTCTGAACTACTCAAAATTTCTGCTACCAGTTCCCCAGAACTGGTCAGAACTTGTTGAATACCACCTCTGATGTGACCCCAGAACACTGCAACCACCATAAATATAAGTCAGTTGCCAAGTGTCTGAATTTTGATCTCATGACCGTAGGGATGCTACAATGGTTATACGTCTGAAAATTGGCCATAGGTCACTTTTTTCAGTGCCGTTGTAACTTTGAATGGTCACTGAATGAACTATTGTAAATCGAGGACTACCTGTTGGCTATTGTACATAAGATGTCCCTTTGCTCAAGGTGGCTGGAGATCAGCACTGTCGGGAGCAGAGGTGGTATTCAGCAGGTTCTGACCAGTTCTGGAGAACTGGTAGTGGAAATTTTGAGTAGTTCGGAATACCACCTCTGACTGGCCCCGCCCCCATCTATTCTCTGCCTGCCAAGTCCCAGGTGATCGGCTGGGTTTTCTTTTGTTGCCTGTACAGGAGAACGGAGCTGGAAAGCAGGTTAGTAGAATGGGGAGGGAATGGGGATTTTACAGTATCCTTCCCCTGCCATGCCCACCAAGCCACGCCATGCCCACAGAACCGGTAGTAAAACAATTTGAATCCCACCACTGATCGAGAGGACCATGGGTTCTCCATTTCATGCTTGTTTTGACTGCATGCTGCAAATGTGTCATATTATAAGACAGGCAGCTATGGAAATGTTTTAAATAAGTAAATAAACAACTTGAAAAAGGCATAGGCTGGGCAAGACCATTTGCCACGGGGGTGGGGGGGGAGCTTGGAGCTGACATTTTACAGGAACAGCAACTATGCTTAGGGCTTCCATATACAAAGAGCATAAGGAGCTGTAAGTACAAAGAATGTTGCAGTTTTGCATAGACTATTAAAAGAGTTCTTGTGGCAGCAGTTTCAGCCCTATTCATACATTATGTGTACATAGGGTGAATGTGTGTCTGTGAATGGGGCAATGAAAGACCTTGTCATTTCCCACCCACACTCATTATCATATCTGAACAGAGTTTGAGTCTGGAGGAGGTTTCTGTTCAGGCAATGTAATGAATGCATATATTTTAGGAATTAAAGTTGACATGCCGTCTCCCTATCGTGCGTCTTCATTTTATGTTCATGTAAAGTGTGACTAAAATTAGCTCCTTAATTCCATACAGAACTACAAAATGGTTATTAAATCAGAACATATTTGCATTTTCTGTCCGTGTGAATATTTTATTTGTTCTTGTTCTTTCAAAACGTAGTGAGTTTTTTGTTCTGGCTTTCAGGTTGCCCCTGTTGTCCATACAATGGTGGTATTTAAGGTACTTTGTGGATGTACCATTCTCAAAGTTTTGAGGAACAGGAGCAGTTCCCTTTAGTGCAAAAGGAGGGCTGGACAGATTGTTTTTTTCAGGCTGAGTTGACACTATTTGCCATTGCTGGTTGCTCTCCAGAACATAGCAGATGGGCCGGGACAGGGCAAAAGCTACATTTCACTTCATTGACAAATCTAATTATTACTATTGGATTATGTCTAATTCCATATACTTAATAAGATTGTTCTCCAAATTTAAGTCATGCATTTAATGTTTCTTATTTTATCAGATTAATTTTTCCCCTTTATTTGCATCCAAAGATTTCAGGACCTGGATGCCAAGTTACTCATCCTGTTTTATGGGCAGAAGAAGCGCCTTGTTGCTTATTATATTCTGGCTGCCATATGAAAGAGATTAAATTCATTACCTAAACCTGCCATGCAAGAAAGTCTATAAAAGTGGCTCTACATTTTAAAAAGTAAATTGCCTGTCATTCTGTTTTTGCTCCATCCGGAGCCAGGTTGAAATTTATATCCAGTGTCTCTTTTCAGATTGCTTAGAAATTCTCAGCCTTTTTATTTAGATTAGAGATGGTGAATGACTCATTACAATCCTGGCTTAAATACAGCTGTGTGGTTGCAAGAATGATGTTTATCTGAACAGAAGATTATTTCAATTCTTCGAGGAAATCTGTAGGTTTGAACTGTAGATTCAGCTCACAACTTTGTTATCAGTTTTCATTTATCAACTCTGGTTTTCCATTCTCATAGTTTCTTAAACATATGCAAAGTATTTGGGCTCTCACCATTGGTTATGCTACATTTCTAGAATATATTCTATGCAAAATGATTTTGAATCCTCAGCCCATTCTATCCAGAAAAAGAAACGATGAGATAAAAATGACATTCTATGTCTTGTCTCTCTTGGGGCCACAACGGGAAAGGAAGCAGCCGCTGCAGAATCTGTATTCTCAGGATGAGCTTTCCAGTGAGCTTTCCTTTAAGCAGAGTCACTAGAGACTTTGTGCAGGGATTTCCAGTTGTAGTGCAGGAAGAAATGTTTTCCCATCCAAATAATACAAACTGAAACAAAATAGATCCTGTTGTTGGTGTGAATTAGTCCCTTGTGTCTGGTCCCTGCCAGCAAGCAACAGATGCTGCGTCTGTGATAGATTTCATGGAAGTCTTGAAAATCCGTAAAATGTTTTTCTTGTGGAACAGAGCCCTGCCTGAGGGTGGATTTTGAATTCCTGCTTTTCCTTGACCTACTTGTCAAAATGAAGATCTTGCAGTCTAGGCTGAAACTGTGGAAGGCTGATCACTCCATAGATATACTGGGTCCTTCATTTTCAATGGTACAAAAATATCAGTAAGAAATGAGGAATGAGCAGTATTCCACTAACAATTCTGCTAGTCAAACTGGAAGCCAAATATACCCCAAAATAGGTAGTCCTTGACTTACGACCATAATTGAGCAGCTTATTATGTGGCTGCACCTGATTTTATGACCCTTTTTGCAATGGTTGCTAAGAAAAAACTGTGGTCATTGTGCAAATCCATTGTTTGTAATGAGTAGATTTTTTGCTGGAAATTGGAAGTAAATGCAAATAAGTCACAAATTGCAATCAGGTGACTATGGGATAATGCAAACAGCTATAAATGTGGGCTGCTTGCTGAGCACCCAAAATGCGATCACATGATTGTGGGGGGACATGGCCATTGGTACTTTGAATCTGGGTGGTAAGTAGCCTGGGCAGATCCATCACAAGTCAAGGACTGCCTGTAATGTATGTTCCAGCTGTCTTTACATATTGCTTGGAAGCTGTACTTCATTTAAAATATTTGTGCTGAACTGCCATTAGAAAATGTTCTTTATTGAACTTTAAATACTTTTTTTTAGTATCTTCCAGTTAGTTTCCAAGCACAATTCAACACTTGAATTGTAACGGAAATTGCTTTTGAGCACCAGGTTAAAGAGTTCTCCCAACTTAAGTTTAGTTGTTTTAACTACTGCTTTTGTTGCTACTGTACACAGATGTGCTTCCAAACCAGGGATGGAAGCGATAGTCTACATTCTCCAATGCTGTTTTTGAACTCATTTTCCAGATTTATTTCTTGGAGAAGGAGGGAAGAAGACATTGCAAGAGGAAGATGGTCCCTGGAACGGGGTGCTTGACCTTCTTCCCTCCACCTAACAATTCTTTCCCTTGAATCTTTTTAAATTGTCATTTTCATCATTGATTTTGAAGAAAGGCCGACTGGAATTATGCCTGGCTGAGCTAATGTGGGGAGGGAGAGAAATGATCTCATTAAATAACTTTTCTTGCCTATTACACTCAAGGGGGGCATTTGTAAGAACTTATAAGCAAGTTATAGTAGGCGCTGATCCTGAAAATAGACAGTGCAAAGTGCCTTTGCTATCTCTACTGTCCTGAGAGTCTGGACATGGAGCTGTAGGCTATCTGTTCCCTGAATCAGTTCCCTGAATTGTTTTAAGAAAAATATCATATGTTGAATTCTGTACATAAAGCATAATGTGCTGCCTAGAAAGAAGAACAGAGAGACTTGTTCATTTCTCTTTTAAAAATAGGGTGTGTTTTTTTTCTAAAAACTTGCTGATTCCAAGTTTGCTAGATCACTGTTGGTCCTGTGTAGTACATTTAGCCATTCAAAGGAACTGGTATCTTTCTATTAATGCATATGCAACTGCCACTAATTAGAATTAAAAGATTCTATTCTATTCTATTCTATTCTATTCTATTCTATTCTATTCTATTCTATTCTATTCTATTCTATTCTATTCTATTCCATTCCATTCCATTCCATTCCATTCTTATCCCTATCCCTATCCCTATCCCTATCCTACCCTACTCCACTCCACTCTTCTAGCTGGAGTTTGATTGTATGCATTTACAAGAGAAAAAGTCCTAATTAATGCAGTAATTTAGAAATGATTTTTCTAACATGAAACTTGCCATATGAAGTTTTGACAGCAAAGTCTAATTTTAACTAATAAATTTATCCAATATTTATTTTATTTATCTAATTTATATAGCCACCTATCTTATCTTGGGTGAATTAATAGGACTGGCACTTAATTTGACAGTGAGTTTTTCAAATATTGAATTAGCGTGTTGTTCAAATATAGCCATGGTTAAAATGAGATTGACTGATTTGTGGTTCAAAAACTTACTCAAACCCAGCCAATTTAAAAAAACTGTTGGGTTAGATGCTGTGACAACATGTCTGTTATTATTCACAACTGACTTGGTAGCCTGAAATAAGAAATCATTTATATATATTTCAGATCAGTTCTGAAACCATTGAAGATTTTTTGTGATTTGAGAGATCAAGACTGAGTATCTGAAAAATTGATGTATTCCTCCTCCCACCCACATTCTTCATGTAAGGAGAATGCCAAAGTGGTGGGATTGCAGAATGTGATTTTATGCCTGAAGTTTCTGGTCAGCTATTGTTTTAATTCATTCTGATTCCTCAGCACTATCTGACATATTTGTTTATTTCTTGGTTTTATGATATTCGTATACCACCTGCATCACTAGGATTCTGGCCAATGTCCAATAAACAAAAAAGACAGTTGATATAATGTGTCATAATCTTTAACACAATAAACACTGTTTGACCCCCAAAGATATGATTGGACTGTTGGGATAAAGAAGCTTCAGGGGGCTTTCTTGATGAAAGGAAAATCAATGGAGCTGAACTCCTGGTTTGCAATAGCAGACTCTTTCAAAATGCTGTTATTGGAAAGTCTGGTTACCTCATTTCAGTCCTATGGATTTCTCATTGGGGTGGGATTTCCAAGAGGCCCATCCTAGCCCCACAATGTATAGGTAATGACCAATTCTTTGAATTGGGCCCAGGAGCCCTTTGGCAATCAGTGACCTAAGAATAGATGTAATCCTGCACTACCAAAGTTTTTAGCTAGTAGATTGCCTGCCACATTCTGGACCAACTGAAGCTTCTATGTCATTTTGAAGAGCAGTTCCATGCAGACTATACTGCAATACTCCAGTTGGGGCAGGGGTGATCAGGGACGGGGGGGGTGAGTTTCTGTTAGCAGAGCATCCTGGCTCATTTAGGACCATATCTAGGTTTGGTTAGGTTAGTAACTAACAGCAACTTTGTCTATTTAACGGAGAGAGAGGGAGGGAGGGAGAGAACTGTTGAATCTTTAGAAGATTACAATTAAAATTTAAATAGAATTTTGTCACACAACCACATTTCTTGAAGTGAAAGCAGGTAATCTTGTAGAACACTGGACCCATCTGGAAATCCTACTTGTTTCAGAACGATGACACTCAACATGCCTTCCTCACTGTGCAACAAGTTATTTAAACTGAATATTTTGGGGAGATTAAAAAAAAATCTATAGCTTGGAAATAGCTGGGCTATATGGATGGGCAGAAGAAATGGGATTCAATATAGAACTAAGCTCAGGATTATTCTTTTTCCCACTCTGATTCTTAAGAGATTTTCCAGGGGATGTTGGGCACTGTCCTTGGTGTTTCTGAAACTACCCAATTTCTTTTCTTAACAGAAAATTTCAGCAGAGAAGTTGGTCTCTTAGAGTTGATTGGAGATCCTCCACCAGACCAGATAACCAAAATCTATGGCCCAGACAAAAGTCCTGCTTACGTGTTTAGACCGGATGCCAATGCAGGACAAGTGGCACGGTACCATCTCCCAAGCCCCTTTTACAGAGACTTCTCACTCTTGTTCTACATTCAACCCACTTCAGACAACGCAGGGGTGCTTTTCGCTCTTACGGATGCCTCCCAGTCAATCATCTACGTTGGTGTGAAGCTTTCTGAGGTGAAAGATGGAAAACAGCAGATCATATTCTACTATACGGAGCCTGGCTCTCAAAATTCCAATGTTGCAGCCACATTTTCTGTCCCTTCCCTGGTCAATCTGTGGACTCGTTTTGCCCTCAGCGTGCGGGATTACAATGTGGTGCTTTATATGGAGTGTGAAGAATTTAAGACGGTTCATCTTGAGAGGTCATCTGGGAAGATAGAGCTGGAAGAAGGAGCAGGACTTTTTGTGGGACAAGCTGGAGGTGCAGATCCTGATAAATACCAGGTGAGCTTGCTTATTTCCAGTGAGATGGTTATCATAAATGGATGTTTTTCCAAAAGTGACAGTAGCAAAGATTAATTATTTTTCCCCTAATGATGTGGGAGATTTCTCTTGATGCCCATACTCAATCTGTGTCTTATCCTCCATCATATATCTGTCTAGCTATCTTTCATTATCTGTTTGTTTTCAACTGTGTATAATTCAGGAACTATTAGAAGTACTGGAATGAATAAGCATCTATGTTTTATGAGTTACTGCAAAACATTTTGGATAATATTTGTTCTCCCCAGCCCCCATGCCACCAACATTATTTGGCATAAGTGTTAGTCATTCTGGAAAAAAAATCTATTTACTTCCTTCTCTGTTTTATGCATCTGAGATCTAGGATTATGGAAGAAAAAAATTGAAAGAGGGCTGCGACATCCTTTCCGCACTTATATAGAAGAAACCACATTCAATATGTGGAATGCATTGAGAAACATGTCAGGTGTGCAACTAACAACTCTCAATCTAGCTTTGCATACTTGGCAACTCAACAGACCACAATCAATAATGTGACAGAATTGAGTTCCTGAGTGTTCACGTTGCAGCAAACATAGGATAACCTGTATAAATAAATATGCTGGTGGTTAAAATCTGTTTTCTTCCCCATTCTATTTTCTCTGTGTGTGTGTTCATTCTATCCACATATCAAAGTGCCCTTTGGATTTTATTCTCTCTCTTTCCTTTCTTTTAACGGCATTTGTGAAGGATTGGTTGAGAAATATTTGCAGGTAATGGTTGCAGACCATTTCTGTGGTAGTGATATTCAGAGGCAAAACATAAGAAGAAGAAGTGAAAATAGTTAACATTTTTCATCTTCAAGTTCATGTTCAGACACTGGTTTAATTTGCCAGTCTAGTGATTCCTGAGGTTTATCCTGGGCTCCCCACTGAGATCAAATCCATTGCTGCATTCTTCTTTTTGCTGGATAGAGAGAAGCAGAAATCCTCTGACGCTAATGGCTCCAGACAAACATGGAGGATTCTCTCCCTCTCCCCGCCCCCCCAGCAACCCTTGTTAAAAATTAAGTAGGAAGGAGGATAAAAGCAAACTTTGCTGCTTTTCAGTGCAGACTTTAGAGAGGACTTTCCTCCCCACTCAGAAACAGATGTAGGTAATTATCCATAGTACATACATGCAGCTGATGTTTTCTTCAAGCTTCAGGTGTCGCAGAAATACAGTATATAGGAAGTATAAGTGCTAAACCTTAGTAGGAGGGGATTGACCCAGACATACTAAAATATTTCCAGTTGCTGATTTAAAATGGAGACTAATGTAGTCTCTCTAAGAGCAAATACCAGCAAGCATAGGTGACATATGTAATTATGTATAGACATTAATTGGATTTAAGGAACAGAGTGAGAGGAATTTTATTTTGCACCATCTGCAATAGCAGTTCATTATCCTGTCCCAAGAAGCCTGCTGATAATGTTAACTCAGACTTCAGGCGAGGAAGCAGCAATCACTGAAGTGATGTTGATGTATGTTAAGAACAATCAGAGTCATTCTTATCCATGGTCTACCACTGGCATAATGATAAGCTCAAAGCCATCCAGCGAATTAGTCCAACACTATGCCAGAGCTTACATGTTTAATGATGCTTTGAGACAGTATGTGATTAGAACTTGTATTGCTGAAGGGCGTAAACAGCATCTTATAGGTTCAGTTTCCCATTTGTGCAGGGTGCCAAGGAGACTAGAAAGCTATTGCTTCTTCTGTTCATAGTTAGAATAAACCATGTTTCCCCTAATAGGTTTCTAACACATTTATAATTCAGAGGTGAACAGAGAAGTTTTCAGTTCTGCCTTATGGGGGCAAAAATGGCTGGATTATGGGGTTAGACTCTTGGCAACCTCATTTTTACAAAAGTATTATAGAAAATCTGTATATAAAGTTATCCTGTACTTGTAACAATCAGTTATGGTTTTTAGCTTGCCCAGAGAGACTCAAAAGTCCTGGACATCATCACAGAAGACTATAGAATAGGTTTTTAGTTCTCTTGCCACCTGCAGTACTACTCTACTGCTCAGAATCATAGTGATGCTTCAGGTTCCGAATCTAGGGGGCTTTGTTCATCTCCGTTTCTTAGCCAAGGGAGCCAGTGTTATCTGAAGACATTTTTCACCGTCATATGGCCAGCATGACTATATGCCGAGGCTCACAGAATGCGGTTACCTTCCCATTGAAGCAGAACCTACTTATCCATTCTCATTTGCATGCTTTCGAACTGCTAGGTGGCCAGGCAGGAGCTGGGACAAGCAACAGGACCCCCCCCCCCCATTGCATGGTGCTTGGGTCTCTTTAACCACTGAGCCATCATGCCCCCAGATGCTAATTATGAACACCAATCATGACTGAATATTGATATAATTCTAGTAGTGTGCTGAAGTGTTTACCCTGCTCTTTAGCCACGAAAGCCTTCAGGCAAGTCTATGCATACTTGACAGATCCAGCACTCAGCCACATAGCAGAACTCATCCAAGGTACTTATTTGCTGTCTGGTGTTTGTTTTTTAATTGCCAGGTTCAACTTTTTTTCCTAATAAAACTTATAAGGTGTTTTTCTGACCATTTTTAGGACAATAACACTTAGCCAGTCGTTTCACTTTAATCAGAGAAATTGCAAACAATTGATAAGTAATAGATAACTTCTCTTTCATGAATAAAAAATATAGTAGGAAGGATAGACCCTGTGATGTCATACTGGTTACATGATCACAGAAATATCTTCAGACGGCACTGTATCAATGGCCTTAATATAGAGATGAGCACCGTCCCCTATAGATTGGCAGAGTAAAACCTGCAGGAACTCCTTTACCTTTTCCTTTTTTTTCTTACCAAGTAATAAAGTCCAAAAGGCAGCTATGGTTTTTACTCCCTTGATCAGTGGTAAGTTGTACATTTTTTAGATTGGCAGGTTCTTTGGACTTAAAAAGTTGTTGTATTTCAAATGTATACTGTACAGCAGCAAGACTAAACAAATTCACAGGAAATACGGATTATCTTGAGGAACACAAGCACATAGTAGTAACATGACATGCTAATGGATGAAGAATTGTTTAGAGAACACTAATAAACATACAATACTGAGAAATTTGAAGTGATTTTCTGCCTACTTTTTGAGGTCAGGGTCTTTCCATGAGAAAGATCTGCACAAGAAGGCTAAAAACAAAGGCCCATATGCAAACTCTGATGGTGGATGTTTAAGGTAAATTTGGAGAATTGCGTTTAAAATGTTATTGGTACAGAGATGGTATTCATCAGGTTCTGACCAGTTCTGGAGAACCGGTAGCGGAAATTTTGAGTAGTTCGGAGAACCAGCAAATACCACCTCTGACTGGAGATTTTACAGTATCCTTCCCCTGCCACGCCCACCAAGCCACGCCCACAGAACCGGTAGTAAAAAAATTTGAATCCCACCACTGTATTGGTGTATTACAATGTATAGTGGGAAGTTTTATTTTCAAAATCCATAAAATACATTAGTTTTATACTAAAAATGTTTTGTGGGGATTCGCCCACCAATGAAAATGTGAAAAGTAAGAACAGGAAACAATGATTTCATTTTTATTTATTTTCATTATAACTCACAATAAAATTTGATTGGCTGCAAGATATCATAAGGAAGTATTTTCAGAATCAGAGCTAGCCTCCCGGGTTGAATTTGGTTGCATGGTCATTTAAACAGAATTACATATTAATATCATGCCATGACTACATAATCTTGCATTGTCTAGAATTAGTTTATGAAGAAGGCAACAACTATTGCTAAGATTTTTAACAACCAAATCTCTCAGCTAAGGAAAAAAGCAATCAATAGCATGCTAAAAAAATAAACAAGGAATATTGAAATTCCCTATTATCTTCCATAAGTTCGGAACTGGTCGTTATGTTCAGGTGTAATTACACTGTTTTCTGTTAGCAGCTTCCACGTGCCTTGTTCCCATGACACAGAGATGGGATTGATTAGCAGTAGGGAATCAACTGAGCAGTTAGGTCATTGTTTCTCAACCTTGGCTGCTTTAAGATTGGGTGGTCTTCAACTCCCATGATTCCCCAGCCAGCATGCTGGCTAGGAAACCATAGGAGTTGAAGTCCACCCATCTTAACCCTGCCAAGGTTGAGAAACACTGAATTAGGACCTGAGAGGCGGTGTTAAAAAATTCTTGAGAATAATTTCACAGAAGGCCAGCCTGTCCATGCCTTTTCTTCTCTAAGAATGTATAAACATCATGGAGGGATCTTTTTCTTGCCATTTCTGGTCATGCAGCTACTTGCAGCCTCTGGCCTGTCACTGCCTGCTTCTATTTCCACTTACAGTATCTATCCTTGGAGATTGAGCACATACTATATGTGTGTTTACAGTGAGACAAGATATCTCAGCCATACCCTTGAATATGGCAATATCCCAGATCAAGATCTCACTGCACAGAAATGTTTGCCACATCTTGTCAGGAATCTATACATGAATGAGAAGAGATGCTTCAGGAGGCAGAGTGGCGGGGTGTGGAGAATGGATTCTAGGATTCTGTCGTAGAGATGTGAATGACGGAAAAGAATGGGGAGATCATTTTTTAAACCGAGGAGCTATCAAAAGAGAGAAGGAGAGACTCTCTTGTTCAGGGTTCAAGCAAGACAGGAACTATGGTTGAATCATAGGGTTCAATAGGGACCTGAGTTTAAGAAACAATGCAATCATTGTGTCTGCCTCTTTAAATCTAACCATTCATTACTCCAATATGCCGGAGGCTACTGAGTTGAGACATAAATCTAGGTTCTCCATTTCCAGATAGATTATACTATTGTTTAGTTATAATTTCTTGATAGTTTAGAGCTCAGTAAATTAGCAGCAGTACCTTTTTTGTGGCTAGGGCTGGAAGTTTCATATTAGTTCTTCTTTTTCAGCAGCATAAGTAATGATATTGTTATTATGGAGTTTTGTGTATTTGTCCCGACCCTCCACAAATGTAGTGTTATTTTTTAAATCACAGATAGATGTGCTATTGTCTGCTCAATGCACCAGTTTTCTTTTCTTCCCCACCAAAAACTTGCAACTCAGTGGTTTGCTGTCAAAGTTTGGAAGCATAAAAATTAACAATGCAAGAAGGTTGAAAGAGGGGGAAGGTTTGGGATCCTATGGCCCATGGCTGCCCTTAGTGCGCTTTAAGATGATCTCAAGCTACTAGCTCCTTGAGTCATCTCAATGTGATGTTTGGAGCTAGGAAAGTGATATTTCTCACTTTTTCCTGAAGAGAAAAATCTGGGCAAGCACAGATTTGTACTGAAGTATGACTTCACCCACAGAATAGCCTCCTCTTTTGGGTTGCTTAGTTTTCATGACCCCAGAGAGAAAAAGAGATGAGTGTTGTAAAATACCTTGGAATCCCTGCTTCAGAACAGCTTTGAAAACCAGCTGCACACACAAAACTCTGAGTAAAAAAACAACAACTTGCTCCTCCTTGTGATTTTTGTCTGTGACCCCATTAAATCGGCAGGCTACAGCAAGAATGTTCTCAGTGTATAATTCCAAGGGGCGTCTAGTTGCCTGACAGTCATGTTCTGCTCTCCGTTTCTAAGTTGTGAACTTGAAAGGAAAGGCCTCCACAGACTCAGAGAGACATTTCTTTATTCTTTAATCTTGTTTAAATCTGCATGCTCATTCTGCTCACTGGCTGTGCAGTCCGTCATGTGGCTGAAAAATTCTTACCGTGGGTCTGTCTAAAATCTGACGATCATGAATCACAGAATAGTAGGAAGCATGTCACTGCTTTCATCCCTACCTAAAAAAGAACCTTGCATATCAAAGGTTCATCTGACACTATGGTATGATTGGTAGACAAGTAATCTACTTTAACCACTGCAGAGTCCTTTTAGTCTTTTCCAGATCAATGGCAGTAGATTAAGAGTCAGTTCACTAGGTGTGTGTTCCCAATCAAAGCACCTAGGCTCATGTTGGGAGAAATCTGACCTCCATGTGGCTTGGTGGACGTGGCTTGATGGGCATGGCAGGGGAAGGATACTTCAAAATCCTATTCCCTCCCCACCCCACTAACCTGCTTCCCAGCTCCATTCTCCTGTGCAGGGCAACAAAAGAAGATCCAGCCTATCAGCTGGGACTCGGGAGGCAGAGAATAGATGGGGGCAGGGCCAGTCAGAGGTGGTATTTGCCGGTTCTCCAAATTACTCAAAATTTCTGCTACCGGTCCTCCAGAACTGGTCAGAACCTTCTGAATACCATCTCTGCTCCATACTTCCTATATGGAAACTTTTTAAAATTAATAATAATTAAAATATTGTAAAGTACTTTCATAAATCAATTTATAAAGGAGTTCAGTTGCTTAATGCACGATCTGAAGATCTGGCATATCTGAACAATATGACAACTATGTATCATGTGCCTAAGACAGGTGGGAACATTTTAGCATGCAAGTCTTCATATTCCAATGTCTTCATATTCCAAGTCTTCATATTCCACATTTATTTCCTTTATATTGCCCTGCAAAAACAAATATCTGATATTTGTTGGTGATGGATAAAATGGCTAAAAGCAATAGCAGAATGGAATGTGACTGTTTGGTGATTCAACCCTCTTATGGATGTTTTAAGCATGGTGGACGCTTGCCATGTCTTTATTTTGAGAGTGGCAAGAATAGTGGTACCTTCTGCTGCTAGTGTTGGGAGCCATGTTGGGCCAGACTGAAAGTGCCTTGGCCTCCAGTAAGTGCCCCAGGCAAAGTTTTGAGCAACCTTTGGAAGGACAAAGCCAAGGGCAAGGGCAGGCCTTTAAAACATGTTTCTTGTTCTCCGTAATAAAAAGAAGCCTTACCTTTTGAGCCATGAAATAGACTGTTCTGAGCTTCTGAAGTGAGAGATAATAAATTGAAAGGTATGCTCCAATATGGAGGAAAAGGAAGAAAATGCTGCGGGAGCTGCCACTGGGGAAGCTTCTGCTATAAGGCCATAACTTTGAACAAGCACTCCCTTAAAAAATTTTTTTTAGCACAAAACAGAATGTTGACCCCAGGGCAAGGGTCTTCCCAAAGGCCAATATTACTCTAATTATTGCCCCCTGCTCTATGGTTTCTTGGTGAAGCTCTGTTGTCTTCATCAGCTAAGACAGCAGCCCCCAATCTTTAGGGCACCAAGGACCAGTTCCATGAAGAAAGGTTTTTCCATGGACCGGAGGGGTTGTGGTTTTGCATATTACCTGCATCCCACAGATGGGGTTTTTCTTATTTGCATGGCCTGGTTGCTGGCATGCCACAGACTGGTTCTGGTCCATGGACCAGGGGTTGAGGACCCCTGAGCTAAGTAGAAATGTCTATGGAGGCATAGAGCCCTATAGCTTGGTGGGAGCAAACAATCCTGAACTGACTCCTGGAAATTATGATCCTCCCTTAGAATCCTCCATCCAATAGAGCAGATTCCCCAACCTTTCTGGATTGGTGGCCTGGAGTGGGGGAGGGGCAGGCAGCTTTATGTGTGCCTGCACACGCACAAATGGGGCTGCGAGCATGCACGCAATGCAAATAGGCGTGTGATGCTCGGGGGCTGCGTGTGCATGCTCAAGGGTGCGCACTGGCCAACCACTCACATGGCCTGGTGGCCAACAGGCTGCGGCCCAGTAGTGGAACACGTCCCACAAGTTGTGGATCCCTGCAATAGAGAATTGAAAATCATATTGCAATTTCTGATAGAAACAAGTTTTTGCCAGATTACTTGGCTCTAGCTTCAATCTGCTAGATGGAGGTTCTGTTGTGATGTTTTCAACTAATGGTAAACTGGCCATCTTGGAAGTCGTGGTAAAGAGACTGAATGGATGAACCCACTTTGAAAAATATCTTGATGTGTCTCGTTGAGATGGTTTGTTTGAGCTAGTGCTGTGCTGCCAAGTTGTGTCTAAAGGTATTACAAGACAACCATAACAACCAGTGCTTGGATTTTGAGTTAGAAGCCACTATTTTTAGGAAATGTTACTAGACTTACAAAATCATGCACCTTGCTGCTAGTTGGCCATCCAGATTGCAAAGGATCAGCAGAAAATAGCAGCAATCTGTAAATAGTTTATAAATGTTGGAAATGCCAAATCTGTGTGCTCTCAATCTTCCAAAAGCCATTGCAATCAGAATAATAATCTGGAAAAAATTAAAAGGATTAAATCTAACCCTTCCTGCTACAAAGCACAATGTATTGATTTTGTTCTCCTGCCTTACATTTCTTATTTTTTCCATTGGGTATTAATACTTCAATCATAAGCTAACAGTGTTTGTGTTATAAAAAATATTGACTTAAAATAAAATGGTCATGGCGGGGAGGGGCACAGACCTGGGAATTCTATATTTCCTTAAACTGGGAGTGAGGCTCTTTTTGCCTCTGTGAAGCTGAAGATTTAGTAATATTTGTTTCTGCTTTTGTAGGGCATCATTGTAGAGTTAAAAATAAAAGATAATCCTTGGGCTGCTGGTTACCAATGTGTCGAAGAAGATGATGACTGTGATACGGTGAGTGACTCTATCTCAGATATTTTTTTCCAACATGTAAACATATGTCTATGAAAATTCTCAAAACTTTCAGTTCATGGTTGTTCCAAAGGTGCTTTTTCAAAAAGGCAACCGGACTTTCTTGATTTTTTTTTCTTTGAAGCTTCTCGGATGAGAAGTGAAACATTTTTAAAGAAAAAACCAATAACTTTTTGGAAAAAGCACCTTTGGGACATATGAATACATGGGAGCCCCTTTATGCTGGACAGGTTATGTTGGAACCTGAATTTTAGTTTAACTTTCTGAGAATGATCTTGGCTTCCTGTGAAACCTACATTTCCCTCCAGTAGCATTTTCCAAATCTAACTGAATTTTGATTAATCTTAGCTAAACTTGAAACATATTTTATTAAGTTGTTTTTACCAATCACACTTAAAATGTCAAGTGACATGCTCAGCTGTTATTAATTTGAAACACAAGCAGAAGTGTTTAATCTCCTTGTGTCTAAGAAATGGAAACATGGAAGTTTAAAGGAAGATTAAGTTAGTGAGGCCATGGAATCAGACCTAGTAGTAGTCAATTTAAGCCAAGATTGCCGTTCAGATGGCTATACAGCTTTGCTAATATTTTATATTAAAGCATTGTGGCCGATGAGAAAAATTAAGATAAACCCAGTTAGGTACGCTGTAGCTTTTGAAATGTTCCTGAACTACAGTTCTCCGTATCCCAACTAGCATGCCAAAACAGGGTAATATATTAAGAATTGTAGTTCATCAGCATCTATATAGCTTTGTTTCCACATTTCTGATGTAGACCACTTATTTTTTTTCTTTCTTTCTTAATGGAGCTATATCTGCTGGTTTAATGTACTGGTATTTTAAAAAAATCTCTTTAGTGTGGTGGTAGTGGAAGTGGATTAGACATAAAGCAACCATCTTCTGAAAAGGAAAGCGTGAGTATAATGCCATTTTTGTAATCATGTTATTATTTTCCAATATAAAAGTTTCTTTCCTCCACTTTCTTTTTCACCATTTCTCTTTCACCTCATCATCAGTTCCTTTCCCTCCCCTTTATCCTTCCATGTCCTTCCCTTTTTCCTCTACTTGTAACATTGGGTGGTCTGGTTTCATGGTATTGCTTAAACCCACAATGAGGAGATTTAATTGGACAAGCTGCTAGCATCTGCTTGTGGTGAACCATTTATCACATGCTCAGGGCTGCTGCAGGCAGAGGAGAAACAGCAGTGATTACAAACCATTAGCTGACCATGTATATCAGAATGTTGCTGGTCTCGGATTGTAATAGAGTTCGTTTTTTTTGCATCAGCTTGAATGATTTCCCTTAGGGAAATGCATATGAAGTATGTATTTTAAAAGATCAGAAAATGTTTTTATTTATTTCTCTCAGAAATGTTCCACCTTATTTATGAAACGTAGTTATAAGCTATAAATGCACATTGTGTTGCATAATTATATAACATAGTGGATAAAAACAGTGGTATGGAAATAAATGAAAATCAAGACTACAACCCCAGCTTTGCCTGGAAATTCACTGAAAACTTAAAACATCTCCCTCCCTCCTTTCCTCCCCCCTCACAATAAGAGATAAAATCCAATTTTCCTTAATAAAACTGGCTTTCACATTTGCAAAAAGAATGCACAATTTACATTGTATAGATTGCATATACAAGTTGCATATAAAACAATTTTCTTTTGCCTTGTTTGTAGTAGTGGAACAAATCAATTGACTCGCTCTACTTAACCTGACTTTCCCTCATACATTAAAAATGCAACTGTCTTTCACCACAACACCAAGTGTATGGGGAAACATAGTAAGGCACAATAAAATTACATAGATCATCTCACTGAGTTTGAAGCATGACAACACTATGAGTTGCATGTGTTTTCAGTAGCACAATCACAATACTGACTAGGAATTGCAACATTTGGCAACCAATTTGAGCAATAAAGCATTAGGTTGCCTAAGTAGTGTTAACTTGCAAAAAAATCTGGGTGGTAACAGTACACAATCTTGGAAAAGTCAACATGTGATGATCAGCCCCTAGTGGGCATGTATCCATTCTATATCAGTTTGCTGATTGATCAATTGCCTTACAAGAAACCTGATGTTGAACTGATTTGCTCTCATAGGAAAGACTTTAGAAAGAACTCTTGCTGAGCTCAGGGTTCCAGCATAATCCATTCTGTCCAGAGAGATTAGAACATAAAATGGATAGGCAAAGAGGAGAAAGAGAGACTCCAGAATTTTGGCTAATGAAAGATTAGAAAGATCATATAGGAGAAGACAAGTTTAAAGAATAAGTTTGTGTATGGATTCTACACAATGGAGATGTGCTATTGTGGTTTTGTTGGCAATGTGCAGATGTTTAGCTAGGCACTCCTGACTTCCTGCTGATTATTTTCTATGTCATATAATTGCAAAATCCACGAATTCTCTTCAGGCCAACAATTTTAGTTTCTGGTTGGTCACATCTAATTATCACTACAATACTGACCATAACTAATAGGATTGTTTTCTTTGATTCCCTTCTTTTTCTATCAGTATCATTTGTAAGCATTACCCCTTTGGAATGGCATTGCATAAACCCACTGATCTTGGCATCAGCTTCTTATTACTTACTGTTTCATATAATTGATACTGACGTGTAATTTGTTTGAAACTTCTCTTCTAGGCACAGTTTTCAGTTTTCTGTTTAAGAAGGCTAAGCAATGCAGCCATCTCTTTTTCTTAATTTTCCAACTTCATGTTGATCTTCAGCAAATGTTACGATTTATTTATTTTTCATGTTTAACAGGAAACAGTGGACATTAGGCCTTCATTGGGGTGTGGACTGGGGGCTATGTTCAGTTGTGTTGTACATCTCACAAGGATGCTTCACAGCTGTGTTGGAGACCCTCCCATGTTAACCTCCCAATGGGTAGCTTACCATTGTGACATATCATCTCTTGCCACACATTGGATTTGGAAGTATCTCCTTTTGTTACTAAGAACAGAAATTGTTTGAATTTGCTAGTAGCCCTTTAGATGGGGAGAGGATATTTTGAAACCTTCAAATATTGCTGATATTTGAATATTGTAGGACTGTAGCTCAGCAAGCTATAGGGTCCCTATTTCTCCTTTATTGTCTTTCACTGAACACTGATTCAAGAATTTTATCAAAAATGAATAATAATATTGTCAATCTTACCATGTGGACCAGACAGGAAACAGACCATAGCGGTTAAATCTGCTTTATTGTAAGGCCATATATATTATTTATTTCTTAAATGTATTTGTTGACTAAATTGCCATGGGAGTACTCTAGGTGGCTTATAATAATAAGTAGGGAAAAAAAAGGAAAGGAGTGCAAATAGTACAGAAGTAAAATAATAGAACATTAACATAAACAATGACAAATGAACACAACAATATGATAACCCAAAAGATGGATGGGTAGAGAACAGAGAACAAGGTGAGGGAGCTGGAGAACAAAATCTTTAGCAGATTCTTTCACATTAGCATTAATTAACTAACATTTAATAGTAACAGAATCTCACAAGTTTGAAAATACAGTTTTTCCGGCATCTTCTTTAGAGCTGATAACTTGGGGGGGAGGTGGCTCCTGAGCTTTTTGCTCTGCCCACTAAGCGGCCATGAGCTATGCTCTCTCTTTTCCTCACTGTTTCCATCTTTTCTCAGGGTCTCCCAAGGTCATTCTCACATACCATTACATATTCAGGAAAATACAGACCCACTCCCCAGCTTCTGCAATTCTTTCTAACAAGATTTATGGGTATTACTATTATGGACACAGATAAGTGGTGGATTTTGGGTTTTGTGTGTTTTGTATTTTCCCCAAAAGTTAATTTTCCTTTATATCTTTTCTCAAGGGAGTAATAGAAAGCTCTGTTTGACTTTGACATAAACGTCATCCACTCTGCCAGAAATAGCGCAAGATCAATTTTCAAAAAAACAACCAACAGAGGGATGACCTTCCCATGGTTTATTTTACCAAAGTACAGTTTTACACATCCTGATATCAGTTTTGATTTTGCTCAACTTACAGAAATTAAGGCCAGTATTATTGGATTGTCAAAGCAACAGAGTCATGAATGGGTGATATAGAAGGACTTCTTTTTGTTTTGTTTGTAATGAAACTTTTGTCTTCCAATTCTTTCCAGATGTGTCTGTGTGTAATTTACTATAGCTGTTTAATCTTAATTGTATGCAACACAGAGCATTCATTGGATGAAAAGACAATTTATACATTAATGCAATTAAGTACATTTAAACATAACAATAGGCAGAATTCAGATATATACTCCTTTGAATGAAAATGATTCTGTTGAGGGGATGTTTTCTTTCCATGCAGTACTTTCTGTATTTACAAAACATGCCCTAAATTTCTGAGACAGATTTGGCAGACGTTCTGTATGGGAGAAGAAAATTGAGGGAGGGGAAATGCACCCCCTCACATCTTTCTGGATGTGGTATTCTGTCTTTCCCCTCTAGAATAAATGGAACAGTAACAATTTGTAATACCTAAATTATTTTTATATTCTATATATTTGACACAAGTAGCTTCAATGTATGCATCTATTCTGAACACATTTAATATGATTAAATATGAGAAGGGATGAGCAAACACACAGCCATAATAAACAGGTATGGCTTATGCATAAAGCCAACTTCCACGGTTCCACGCCCCCTCCAATGTCCATTTATTGATTAATTATTGAATTCACAGGATTGTAATATGTAAGACTGGACTGTGATTATTCAAGAGATCTTAAAGCTTATGATCTACTACACCCTGTGTTTGAGTGAGTCTCTCTATGTGTGTGTGTGCTAGAAATATATTTGTGAGTAAACATATACTGTAGTTGTCATGTCTTTTAAAGAGTTACATAGAGATCTTGACAACTAATCAGTGTGGAAGCAATGGAAATATTTTAAAATTGTCTAGTCACTATAATGCAAAGACTCAAGCTCATAAATAAAGTAACATATTGTATACAAGGCAGAGTAGACAGTGTGAGTTTTAATTTTCTCCACTTGTTTGTTTGTTTGTTTGTTTGCTTGTTTGTTTGTTTGTTTGTTTGTTTGTTTGTACATTCACTTTTCCACTTCAAGTGTTCCTAATGATATTGGAAACATTTAAATCAACAATGCAATGAATTTAAAATAATCAAAAGGAAAATAAGAAAATGTGCTGATAGCTCTTAAAGTATTATAGATATACCCTTCATTGTCTCTTCCCATTTCACTTTCGTAGCAAATCTGTGAAGCTGGGCTGCAAGAGTCCAGCTCACAGTGAGCATCATAGTTAAGTAAAGATTTCAGTCTATCCCATTTGTGTGCCCCATTCCTACTCTGTCACGCTTAAGCATCATATCACAGGCAACAGTCTTTTTTATCAAAACAGGAAAAGAGCACTAAGTGTGGCGGGAAAGGCCGACTGTGTGGAAAATGATGGTAGACATATAGCATGTCCAACTCCGGCACTTAATGCCGTGAAGAAAACTTGATGAATGCAGAGCACAAGTGCCACCCAGTGGCAAGAAACATGGTTGTCCTACATGATCACCCATGGATTTTATTCAAATGCATGAACTTTCACAAATTCAAAAGGGATTACGTATTATCCAGAGGAACCATCTGTGGAAAATTGGAAATACAGTATGTGCAATGTATATTAAACATAAGCTTCCCTGCCACCGTCCTTGACAGAAAAGAAGATATCTGCATGTAGGGGTGGAAATTTATCCCCAGAGCCCAACTTCTAACAACAACAGAAAGCTACTGTATAGAGACTGGTAAAGGATGAGAAGTGCTATAGTGAACTGGAGATCCACCTGGAAATAGCATGCTTACATTTCCTTCTAGTGAAAGGAGAGTAAAAATATAGAAATCA
The DNA here is from genome assembly GCF_049901735.1 of Notechis scutatus. Classification (NCBI taxonomy): domain Eukaryota; kingdom Metazoa; phylum Chordata; class Lepidosauria; order Squamata; family Elapidae; genus Notechis; species Notechis scutatus. Next base: position 230,289,202 of record NC_142009.1, read on the forward strand.
CAATCAAGTGCAAAAACAGCCAACCTAAAAACAAACAGGGCGAGAAAAGTACCACACACTTTTCACTTGACCATCCAGAAAGATTTAAGAAGTAATATTTTTTTTCTTTTAGAGATTGTACTCTATGTATTCCCCTTGCTTTCTTTCAGAAATAATTTACAAATATCCTGTAAGTTAAAAGTGATGCTATGGGACTTAGGGCGTGTCAAAATTTTCAGCTTTCAATTTCCAAACATTAGGGATGCTCAAAAGTTGTGACGTGCCTTGGGGAGTGTAAAGATATTTTGGTTACTTTAATATAATTTAGATGTGCTTGGTAAGTAACTACATAAATATAATAATTTTTTAACATTTTGTTTCATATGGGTAGTCCTCAACCTATGGCCACAACTGAGTCCAGATTTTTGGTTGTAAGTTGTTGCAGTTGTGAAGCTACTAACCATTGACCTGACTTGATTGTACAATCATTTTTACAATGTTGGTTAAGCTAATTACATGCTCATTTTTAAACCTGGAAAGTTTTAAAAATGTTTTATTACCTAGGTTTAACAAGCATGTAGAATGAATGAAATATTTGAATATTTCCCCATATATATCATTTTTCCCACATGCATGAGGCTTGTTCTGATTTTATAAAAATAAAAATAACCCTTCCCACCCCTCAACTAGACTGACAGTAACATTGTATTGTAATCTTTTCTCTAAAATTTACAATAGAAGGAAGTTGTTGATGCAATATTTTCTTTAAAAAATCACTGCTTTAATAAATATTTCATTTCTGAATGAGAAAATATAAAATATTTTTTTAAAACTTTTCTCACACAATTTGTCCAATTTATCAATTTCAGGTCTGATAATGATAGGGAAACATTCCAAGTTTTTCTGTTTGTTTTTACTAACCGAAACCATAATTTCTCCAGTGCTAAATATTAAGGTGTTAAGTGGGCAAGTGTTCTGTTAATGCAGTGAACTTTTGCATATTAAAAAAGCAATATCTTCACAACATGAAACTTTCATTGATAACATGTCTTAATGCTAAACTTAATAGACTGAATTAAGGCAAAATTAAATGCTCTGTAGTTTAGTTTGACTGAAATCAAGTTTAAAAGAATTCACACATCATGCCAAGCATGATTTTGTTAACAATGACGGAATAAGCTACAATTGTGTAGGTTTAAATGTGACACAATCATAAATCTTGTTGTGCAAACTACACAGTGGATGGAATCATACATCATACTAAAAAAATGAGTTAACCTTTAGCTTATCAGGGTTTGTGGGTCTAGTTATTAACTTGCTTAACCAATCTGAATAGGGAAAAAAACAACAAGGCAGAAAACTCAAAATCAGACCCTTTAACTGAGGGCCACATGAAGACTATGACCAAGTTTTGTGCCATCAATGGGATTTTTCCCTATCCTAATTTTCCCCCAGTATTCTCCTTGGTTCATTTTCCCTCAGTATTGCCAGACTGATAGTGGGAACAATTGAGAGAACTTTTGGCAATTGATGGGACAGAAGAATTATGTGAAGGGGTTGTTGCAGGCTCATCCTTCATTCTTTTCCCCCAACAGGCTAACTTTCCTCTGTGCTTGTGTGCATTGTGTATGCCCTTCATGTGTAAGTGGGAAGGAGAAGAATTGTTGACCCAATAGTCACTTTTTCAGAATCAGTTATTTGTCTTGGGTTGCCAGCTCTGGTACAAGAGGAGGTCTAATTTAATTCTTTATCTCTAGGTGATTCCTCTGTTGTCAAACCTGCCACTGCCCACACCTGTTACTTCCCCTGCCGTTGCCAAAAAAACTGTGCAGTTAGAGGAGACTGAATATATTGAGAGGCCAACATATGTTCCTGCAAGTAAGTTCTTGTTTCCTAGTACTGGCAAAAAATATATCAAAAAGTGGATAATCATCATCATCATCATCATCATCATCATCACAATAATAATAATAACAACAACAACAATAAACACTTGGGAAGTGTTCGACTAGTGATTTGTGATACAAAGCCCAGCATAGTTATCTCGTTTGCTGTGTACGCTGTCGTTTTTGTTACTACTACTACTACTACTACTACTACTAATAATAATAATAATAATAATAATAATATTACTATTAAGCACAAAAAAGTGTTTTTTTCATGTAATGAAAACAAGCAATGTTCACAACTCTCTTACTAATGTTACATTGAACATTTCTATACAATAGTACAACTTCAATAACTATGTACCTATCTATAGATATTATCTTTTGGGGGAATCTTTATGTAACTTTTATTTATTTATTTATTACATTCATATCTTGCCCTCAAGACTCTAGGTGGCTTACAAGATAAAAACAACAATATAAAACATTAAAATACAACTTTCTTTTAAATAAAAGCAAAAAAATTTAAAAGTGGGGAATGTTGTCACATAGCTGTGCAGAAAGGAGTACAAAGGTAATCAGAATCTTGTACATCCTCCAAGTTAAGCTTGTATAGAGCAAGCCGAAATATTGGTGACATAGTACAGTAAAGAATTCTGCACCTTTTATTGAGAAGGAAAAGGTGTGTAAATGAATGTGTCACCTGAGATGTGGAGAAGAGTCTAGTTTTACAGTTGAACCAGTTTATTGGTAAGTAAGTTCAAATGTGAAGCTACACAAAAGTAAGGATTTTTTAAAAAACAAAAAATAGTAGCTAACTGGTAGGCCTTTTGTATGTCACATTATAGCTTTCAGTGATGTTGTGATGTGTGCTATGTGTGTTAACAGTATGTCAGAAAGGGTCAGTAATCTTTGTGATATATTTTTTAATTAATGCATTAATTTGATGAAAAGAATACTTTTTACATGCCATGCATGCCAATAGTATGATTATGCACTGGCACAGTGTTTCTCAATGTCAGCAATTTGTAAGATGTGTGGCGTTCAACTCCCAGAATTCCCATTTAACAGAATTTTGGGAGTTGAAGGCCACACATCTTAAAATTGCTAAAGTTGAGAAACACTGTACTACATAATCTCCCTAAAACAGAATTCACAGTAATAATCTCTCGTCTATTCAGTTCATTTTAAATTTTGACTTAACTCTGAACACCAAACATTCTGGTTTCCAGGTTCCTGTATTGCACAAAGTGGATAATTCTGCACAATTCTTTTTCATTCTCCTTGTAGGTGGGACCAAAGGTGAAAAGGGAGACCCTGGAGAGAAAGGGGGCCGTGGCCCCAAAGGAGATCCTGGGACTGGGGTTTTGTCAACCAGCGGTGATAAAGGAGAAAAGGTGAAATAGCAATAAACAGCTTGCTCTACTTTCCTACTTTTTATTGAAAGGCAACCATGTTGTGATCAAGCTCACTCAAAGAAGGAAAATAGGACGGCCTCTCCCCCTTTTCTTTCCTCCTTTATTAAAGGTATTCCAGTTGTCCCCTTCATTCCCGCCCCTCTATCCTGAGCCTTGCTTCCATTAGATATTCCATCTGAACGAAGAAAACGGTGATTCCCAATAGGCAGTGAAGTGACCTTCCACCATTTAACAATTATTTCATGAATTTACGAGAATCTTCTACAACATATTTCTGGGTGTGTGGTGGGCCAGCATGAGAACTAGGCCGGCATGGGAAACAAAGGCATTTCAGATGGACAGCCTGGGAAAACTTGTTTTCCTGCCATTGCCTATAGTAATCAAAAACTAAAGAGAAAAGAATTAGCCACCTGCCTCTATTCTCTAAATAATGGTAACATCTGATGAGGAAGGCATAAATCTGAAGTAGTAGAACTTTCTCACTTTTCCAATAAAAGGATAGAAAGATTGTCCAAGACCAAAGTCATTTGGAGGTAAACATTGGAATGTGTGAGATCAGGAGGAAAGACAACTTCTTGTAAAGGTGATTTTTTTAAAAAAAAAAATTCCCCTCTCTTAGGAAGAATTGTTTCCTTCTAATGTCTGGTCACTGATATTTTTATTGCTCTTGAACCAAAGTGAACTTTATGGGAAGTGAACTTGGTGTGTGTGTTCATAAGAGATGCCTGCATTCGTTTAATGTTAAATGTTCCCTTTCCCAACGCAAAGCATTCCCACTGTTGGATTACAACTCCCACCTGCTCTAGCCAGCTAATAATAACTGATGGGAGATGGAGAACAACACATCTAGAATGTTCTAAACTAGAAAAAGCTGCTTTAGCAGCAACGTAGCTCCTTTCTTTTCCCTCAGACAGCAGCTCGGTGGATAATTAATTTTGCTTAATGTTGGATTGATTGTTGGATTTTGTTGTGTGTTAGATTACGCAATACTGAAAAGCTTTGCTTTGCTCTGCTTTGCTCTGCTTTTTGCTTTTGTAGGGAGAAAAGGGGGAGCTGGGTGTAAAGGTAAGCATTGCAACAAACTTTTTTGCCTCTAAAAAAGTGTTAAAGGAATATTGGGGTGAGAATATAGGGCATACTTATCTGACATACTAATAATTATTTCACTATATGTAAATTAAATTCAGGCAATAAACATTACCATGGTTTAACACAGGTGTAGGCAACTATGGCCCCTTTACGACTTGTGAACCTGCTGTCTCAGGAATTCTGGGAGTTGAAGTCCACAGGTTGAAAAGGTGCCATAGTTGTCCATCCCGTGATAACATAATAGCCTTGTTCACAACATGCTAAAGAAATAGCTGAATTCCCACAAAACACTGAACATAAACAACACCAGCGTTCTCTCTAAACCAGAGGTTTCTAAACCAGGAGTCCCCAATCTATGGGCCCCAGCCCACTACCAGGCCATAGCTTATTTCCAACCAGGGCGTGTGTGCACAGCCCAACTCAGGCGAGTGGCAGGTGCCAGCACTCACAGCCCCACTCGTGAGTGGCAAGCACACACGCACGCTGCTCCCACAAATGAAGCTGTGTGCACAAGTTCACACATGCCTGCCCATTACATAAAACCATCCCCTCTTCACACCCCCTGCACCAGGCTGCCAACCCAGAAAGGTTGGAGAATGCTTTTCTAAATCTTTTGCCATCACATCTCTATTTAACGTAATCTTAACGTACACACCTTTCCAAAAATGGCAAATGCCAAAATTAACAGAAATGAACAGTGATAACAATGTAATAAAACTTTGGGAAGGGTGAATTTATTTTAACAATGTACAACTCAAAGTTTCTTCACCTTTCCTGGATTCTGTCTGCATCTCCCTAAAGGAGCTTTATCTCTCCATTTTGGAAATTCTGCTGTAAACCAGGGCAGCAGGTGTACAAGTCATCATTTTTCTGAGCAGAAGCAGGGATTTTTGGAAAAAAAAATACATAATCTACTTTATGTTTATAAATTTTATAATTTCTTTATTCTCTCACCTTTATTATTTTTATTAAAGCATGGTGAATATACCTAATACTCCTTCTTCCTCCTGTTTTCCCACCACAACAATACTATGAGGTGGATTGAGCTGAGAAAGAGTGACTGGCCCAAAGTCACCCAGCTGGCTTTCATGCCTAGGGCAGGATTAGAACTCATGGTATCCAAATTGTTTGTGTTTTTTTAAAAAAACATTGAGGATACATATTTTATGCAACTAGAAAGATAACTATATATAAAATGATATATCAAAACAAAGTTAAAAAGTAAAACACGAGTGCCTGACTTTAAAATGATTGCATTCCCAATTCATCATTTCATTATTAACATGAGCTGCTGTTGTTCCCCTCAGTTTTTGCTAGTTTTTATCGCTTTTCCAGAAGAAGTCATGGAGAGAAAATCCCCCCTTCCCCTTTTTGCTGTCTTTTTGCTTGAACGTTCCTTTCCCTTTCCACTTAAACCCTCCTTCAGCTAGAGCCCAGTAGAAGGTTTTAGCTTCTTCTTCCTTCCATTTATTTGTTGGTTGGTTTATGTATTTTTATTTTTGTTTGTTTATTATATTTATATGACTTCTATCTCACTATCTAGTGACTCTGTGCTTATCTTTTGGGCAAAATACACTTTGTTAGTGCATCATATGTGGCAGTGGGAGAAAGACCTTAGAGATCCCTGTCAAACACCATTGTAGGCTAATGTTTGGTGTACTGCAAACCCAGTCAGCGGTAGATAGTAATGTAAGCTAGTTGTTGAGTGGGTGGGCAGGGATATAGAAAACTGAGACAGGTCAATCAAATCAAAGGCTATTGTATTTATCTAGAAGTCTCTTCATTACTACTGGACTGGGGGCAATATGCCTCCAATAACTGTAGTAGGGGAAACAGTTGCAGGAGAAGCTCATGTCTCCAAGTCCCTGGCAGAGATATGGCTGCTATTTGAAATACAAAATGCTGGACTAAAGTGAGCCTTACCTGGTTTCATCAAAATAGTTCTTGTGAGACAGAAAGTGGGTAGGAATGAAGTAGAATAGCCAGGAAACATAGTAGTTTGACAAGGCCCATGAATAATATTCTTTCTCATGGCAGCATGCTTTTAAAGTAAAATTAGATCATACAGACATTAATTTATTTATAGGGTAAGTTATCCCTAGGGTAACTCCACAGCCTCCAAATTCTGTTTTTACATCTTCCAATCCCAAGGCTTCAGCAAAAGATAGAATGAAATTACGTTAGTTTGAGGGAATCCTTCCTGATTCAAATGAGTTTGCATCTAAAACACAACAGTTTCTTTGTGCAGTTATTTATGCGCAATTGCTATTCTTTGCACACAAACAAATTTTTTTTTTAAACTAAGACACTCATTTTGATGGCTTGCACTCAGAATCCCTAAATATAGAGATATCCCCTTCTTTATATTTGCTGTTGCGCTAACTTGCCTCTAACATCCACTGGTACCAAATGAATCATTGCTTGGAACTTGCCTGGGGAGTGAAAGATGCTTATTGTGTTAGCAGAATTTGGAATTAAGATATTTGTTGCAAACAGCACTCAACTTTCCATCGTGAGATTGAATGGAATGCTTTTCTGCTTAACAGCTTGGTAAGAAGTCCTATTTTTAGACTAATGTTATTGAGCTGTTTCTACAAGGCAGTTAAATCATCCTATGCTTAGTCTAATATTGCAGGAAATATAAGAGTTCCTTTCATTTAAAAAACAATTGCTTTCCTCTCCTTTTGCCTTTTAAAATATGTGCTAGAATCTCTACATACATTAATACTCTGTTCTGGAGAAATTGGGCAATGAAGAGCCTCCATAAGCACCTACCAAAGATGGGGAAATATCCTGGAATTTAGGGGGATCAAAACAGAATTAATTTCCCGAAAAGAATAATCTCAATTAGCAATATAACACCCTGACAAATGGTCAAAACACAGGTCAAATATTTCTAGGTTTATCCCAATGAATTATTAACCTGCATTCTTTGAAAAGGGCCTGTTGTGCAAAAAAGAATAAATAATCATTGCTAAATTCTGGATGGCTCAAAACATAAGCAATTGGAAACCCAAATTCTTCAGGAAAGAAAATAGTCAAATAAAAATAGGGACGTTCCTGGAATAATGCTAGCTATGATATTAAAGAGGATCTGTGTCTAGACTGGAGTGTCAAACTTGCATTGTCATGGCGGCATCATGCGACGTATTGGGACTTTTTTCCCTTTTGCTAACGCGGGTGGGGGCAAGGCCAGCACATGACACATCTAGACCGCAGGCCATGAGTTTGACACCCCTGGTCTAGACCTTGAGTCTCCTGGATGTTTCCTCCCTTTAGGAAAGAGAATTAGCAGTAAGTAAAAACTTTTTACTTTTTAGTATTGTTTCTCCTTAGTGGACTGAAGGCCTTAGCTGCCTCCATTTCTCCCCCTTCCCTCTGCATCTGCCAAAATCATACTCTCAGCCACCATGAAAATTGTTTATATCCCTGCCCCTCTGGAGGGTGTGCTTCCTCCACTGTCCCAAATGGGCAGGTGGAGTGGGCAAATAGCATCCATAGATCAGATTCATGCGGGTAGTAAAGGCATGACATGCAATAAGATTTAATATATATTTCATTTGCTTTGGCAATAGCATACTTACATAGCCTTTGCTCACAGGCCAGCATATTTGTTTGCATTGTTGTTTCTGATGTATAGGTAACAAGTTGCCAGCAGTAGATCTTGCTCCTTCTTCCAAAATAGTATTGTGTAAAGTACTTGAACTTATATGAATATAAATTCTGATTTAAGGCTAGAAAACAACACAAATACACAATAATTAATATTATCATAGGGGAGAAGCAGCCTGATGCCCTCTAGAAATTTTGAGTAATAGTTCCTATAGTCCTTTGCTGATGGGGGCTGAAGTCCAATGTGACTAGAGGCTTCAAGTTGCCCGTCGCAGTACTTCCGGTATGTGACAGAAGGAAATGGGAAGATAATAATTCCTACCCATGTTCATTTCCAATGTAGAAGAAATTATATTTGTCTTGTTTTCATTTTTCATATTTTCTTCCCCTTTAGGGAAGTGCAGGCTTTGGCTATCCAGGCTCTAAAGGACAGAAAGGTGAGCCTGGTACTCCAGGGCTTCCAGGTCCAATTGGGCCCCCAGGACCTCCTGGAACCATCATGAGGCATGATGGCTCTACTGTTGAGCACCCAGGAGCCATGGGCCCACCAGGACTTCCTGGAAAAGAGGGTCAACCTGGAAAGGATGGAGAGCCTGTAAGTAACCTTTTTAATATGATGGTTGACTTCAGCTAGAAATGTATGAAGGGGTTGGACCAGCTTACCCTTTAGAGTTCATTAATTTATTGCTGCTATACATTGGCATTCATGCAAGGTATAGCCAAGGGTACCAGCTTTAACTGGATTCATGTCACATACAGCATTTCTTATTATGTTTGGGCAGATTTTTACCAATATGCAACAAGCAGAACCAGAGTCCAGTTTTATCCCAAGTGTGCTGAGGAAAATTGGGATTTTTAACCTAAAGGCAGCCTTGTAAACCAATATTGTTGCCAACGTTCTACCATATTGCATATCATCATTTATCAATTTAGAATACATATACGATAAAGTGAATAGTTTGGATTCATGGAACTTTACATGTATTTGAAGACAAAAGTTGGTTGTTCTACATGATGGAAGTAAAACATGCATGAGTATAAACTGCTTACAGAAGAGAAGTGGATAAATTTATGTACCTCAATACAATTTACTAATGAAATTATATAGAGACCTTTTTAAGCATGCAGATGTTGGTTAAAAAAAAACAGGTGGTATATAGTCTGTTGTAATGGAGGGATGAATGTTTGTGTGTAAGAACATGTTTTTACCCATTTGTTATATGGAAATGAGAATTGGGTGTATCAGGAGAAACTTAAAAGTAAGTTGAATAGCATAGGACTGAAACACTGAAGAAATGTGTATAGTAAAACAAGAATCAAGAGTACCTGGATACTATAAATGAATTTGGATTAAATTCAGTACTGAGTGCCCAGCATGAAAGAATTATGTTGTATAGTTTTGCACATAGAGAGAGAATAAATAAAGATTGAATAAATATACGAAGGCATGGGTTGAAAGAAAGACCAAAAAATCCTCCCACCTGTGATTGAATGAAGTTGGTGACATCCTCAAGAAGAAAAAGTTGAGTTTATGAAGCAATGCACAAATCAGTGATTGGATGTGGTAGAAGGAAAGATGGTTTGAAAAGATAGAAAGCTATGGAGAGAAATGCTGAATGATATTGGCATAAACCAGATCAATCTATATTTTATTTTTTCTTATCTCATGGCTTAAATTTCTTTAGCTTACTATTTCTTACTCCTTTTCTGCTCTCTGCATAACATCACTTATCCTGAAAGGGAATAGCCTCATAGGTATGTATATACATGTATGCACTATACATTGGAATGAGCAAAATGTGGTTACATTCTCTGTATACAAATAAATCCGTATTGATACAACCTTTCAGGTTCACCATACAGTAGAAGCCAATAGTCCTCCTGAAGATTTTAGTGAATTTGTTCTGTCCATTTTCTTATTTTCTACACACGAGTTTCCTATTCATTTGCTTCCCTCTCAGTTTTTGTTTCATGCACCAGATTTAAGACTTATTTAAAAATGAAATCTTCGAAGTGCAAAAAAATCCTTTAATTGGTAATTATTTTTGAAGGCTGTAATAGGCCATTTAATTAAGGGCATATATAATGAAGCCATGATGGTCTTTTATACAAAATCCATGATTGTCCCTTATCTGTTAGAAATATGTCACAAAATAGTGTGCAATCAGGTTTTGAATTCTAGTGATTGCTTCCATAGACAGGAATTTTTCATTTTCAATGGAAAATTTCACCTGAATTTTGATGTGTTTTTGGTCTTTCGGGTAACTGTCCTCAAAACAGATTCTCTCTTTCAAATATATTTTAGTTTTGATTCTGCTTATCTGCCTGCATATTTTGTCCCTCTAGTCCCCAAATCCAGTGTCACATGAATTAGATTTGAAATATCCTCCCTATCAGATTTGAGAATAAATAGATGATCATTGGGAAGAAGGGAAACAGTCCTTTGTCTTAAAGGAAAAAGTGTGCCCTTCTATTCTTCCCCCTATTGGTGCTTCTTTTAGATATTTTCATCATTTGCTTCTCTTCTCATTAGTAACCCTAATATTTTCCCCTGTTCTTTTCTCTTTTGCTTCCATTCTAAGCTGCTATATTGTTGCACTCTTTTTAGTACAGTCAGAATTAAGCCAAGATATTCTTCCTGTGTTTTGTGCAAGTCTGAGTGAGCTATCCCTGTGTAGCTGATTTAGCCAAATATCATATGAGTGTGAGAAGGTAGCAGAGGAAATTATCCTTATGTTTGAAATTTAAATCACAACAGTGTAAAAGCGCCTAAGTTCTGTTTCCAATATTTTGCTCTTTTTAGGGGGATCCTGGTGAAGATGGCAAACCAGTAAGTTCTGTTGTTTTTCCTCACATTTCAGATATGAACTTTTTAGGTTTGAACTATACAGTTGTAAAGAAATTCTGTATGCCATGCAAAACTGTCCTGAGCGTCTAATGGAAAAATGATGGCAATCTTATAAGAGTTTGCTCAGAAGTTACTCCCCTTATGTTTAATGAGTTAACTCTCAAGTAGATGTGAATAAGATTGTATCCTAAGCCACGTTTTATATAGACATTTCCAGACCAGTCTTCTAATAAAAAAGCTGCATGCTTGTTCTAAGTTCATTCAAATGAAATGTGTAATGATTAGGCAGTCAAATCTGTAAACTACCCAGTATCATAACTCAGTTAATGTAATCTCCACAAATGGCCCCCCAACATAAGAAATATGAAAAACAAAACTCGAGATGCCAAAAGAGTAAACTATTGGCATGTTAGTATTATATTTAGAATGCTCTTACAAAATGTATCCGTTTTTCTAAAGTATGTCTAAATGCAGTTTGTCACTCTCAGATATGCTGCTGCATATTTGTTTATAAATAATAAACTATGTTGAAATGTTGCTTGAAATATTTGAAAGGGTTGAAATATTGAAACAGAAATCAGCAGATTTTAAAATGGGAAGAACACTTCTCGGCAAAAAGTGCTTCTCGGTTGTATCAGACAGAAGATGACTCATACATTGGACTAAGCCAAGGGTTCTCAAATTGGGGTCAGGGCCCATCTGAGGGTTGTAAGGGACTTAGAGGGAGATCACAAATTTTTGTACAGGTAAACAAAATTATGGATTTTGAAACATCAGCTAACTAGGCTTGATCAAAACACATATTTATGTACTTATTGTATAGGGTGATGTTGGTCCCCAAGGATTCCCTGGGACTCCGGGTGAGCCTGGCCTGAAAGGTGAAAAGGTACAAATGCTCTTAAAGCTATAAAAATCTGGCTGTACTGTTACTGGAGCATTTTCTGAGTAGTCGGTTTTGACTGGGGGATTCTGGGGGCATTTTGGGGGGTTAGGGGTGACTGTAATCAGTATTCTCAGCTGTGTAACTTGTTCTCTCCATCTAGGGAGAACCAAGTGTTGGTGCGAGAGGTCCTCCTGGGCCCCCAGGCCCACCTGGGAAACCTGGATTGAGTTCCAAACTGGATAAGTTGGTGAGTTCCAAAAGCTCGTAACAAACGACGGAGTGGAACTTGTTTCCGTGGCTTTATCCCACCCAGGAAATGATGCTGCACTGCCACGATGTTCTCTGCTTTTCTCTTTAGCCAAATTATCTAACCTGAGTTAGATCTATATAAGTTGCTCTCCATAGGCTGAATTAAAATACCAGATGGTGGGGATTGCATGCGCCCCTGCTGCCCCCATTCTCAAATTTGAAACAGATGTTGGGAGCTATGCAGGAGGTAGGAGAACAAGGGAAAAATCATTCTACAACACTGCAAACCCACTTCTGTATCTTTGGGTGGAGCGTTATTATGTACCGGCTAAGTCTGTTCCTTCCTTACTCTAGGTAGAATCCTTTAATTTTCCCCAGCTTAACATTCTAAATTGCTTGAAAATATTTGTGGTTCTGCCTTGAATAGTATTGTATTTTTACTGTTTTAATGCTTTATTATAAATATTTCTGGGAGAATTTACATAAATATTAATTACTCATTGGCTCTTCACTTAGTCTTCCAGGTGGAAGATTTAGTATATAAAGTACATATGAAATTGCATAATTCCACCCACCCACCCCATTTTTTTTAAAATTAATATGCCCTCTTTGTCTGGATTTCTTCTCAATGTAAACCAAGAATACAGCAGATGAAATTAGATGGATATATTATTTTGAACTATTTAGGTCTTTGTTTCAATAGCGTTTAGCTTTGATATGTTTAACCATTTGTTTGCATCTGTGCTTTTTTCTTCCAGACATTTATTGATATGGAGGGCTCTGGTTTTGGAAGTGAGTTGGAGTCTTTGCGAGTAAGTACCTAAGTTGTATGAATAGGGGAAACCGATGTTCCGTTGATTAAACTGAATTTGGGAGGAAGAAAGAGAAAAACAATAATAGTGGCATTCCTAAATATTGAGTCATCCAGATGTTTCAATACTCTAACTCCAAAAATAGCTCCATTAATTTTTAACCAGAAAGCCCAAAGTCTCTGTACAGCATGATCTTCAAACATGAATGATGTAACATTTGCTCAGCAAATGGCTGTTTCCAGTTCTGTTGTGTCTGCAAGCAAATTAACTTGAATAAGCACATTTATTTATTGGTTGCACGTTAGATTAGAACAGAGGTCTCCAGAGGTCTCCAAATTTGGCATCTTTGTGGACTTCAATTCCTGAAATTTCTCAGCTAGCCATGCTGGCTGGGGAATTCTGGGAGTTTGAAGTCCACAGATCTCAAAGTTGCCAAGTTTGGAGGCCCCTGAGTTAGAACATACATTATATTTATTATATTTCAGGGTCCTAAAGGACCACCTGGGCCTCCAGGTCCTCCTGGTGTACCTGGTTTACCGGGACAACCTGGAAGATTTGGGACAAATGGCACTGACTTTCCAGGCCTCCCAGGCCTTCCTGGAGTTCCAGGGAGAAATGGCAACTCAGGAATCCCAGGACCTCCGGTGAGTAAAAGGAGAAAATATTGTGCAACTCCAAAATATCATGTGTCTCCAGAAGCTACTCAGTGCCTCACTCTGTCATGGTAAGCAAGTTTTCTGTTGTGTAGTGTGTGTGTAGTGGGAAGAGGCTTGCCCCTTTGCTAGCTGTGCTTATCATGCTGAATGTTGGGTGTTAATGAAGAACATGTCTCATTGGCATATTTGTAGAATTTGAGAAGTGTCTGGAAATGAGAGTTGGATTTGTTTTGTATGGTCTAATAGTTAAGGTGTTGGACTAGAATAAGGTTCATGTGCAGCCTCAACCATGGAAGCTCACTGGGTGACTTATGGCATCCATCAGACATTCTCTCAATCCAACATACCTTGTAGGCGTAGTGTGGGGGGGGATTTAGAGGAAGGAAATGATGTATGTTGCTTTGAGCTCCTGTAAAACTAATAAAAAAAATAAAAAAAATACAGGCAGGCTAATGGTGGTAAAAAAATCCAGCCTTTATTCATCTGCTGTGGATGTAGATGTCCACATTTTCCAAAGTATAAAAGCCACACAAAAATCCTGCATAAGATAATGTCTGAACAGTTTGATTTAACTGAGGAAAGAAAATTGATACTGTTTTCCAGGGGCCACTTGGGCCTCCAGGAAAAGATGGCATCCCTGGTCAACCTGGAGAAAAAGGAGCACCGGTATGTATTTTTACTTTTCAATGAGTCTCGGGATCACCAGGGTACCCACTGAGGACGACTAGCCAGGGAAACTGGACTTCATCTGCCATTACCTACTTTGTCAAGGTGTTTTCAGCACTTCAGTGTAAATTCACTGGTCTTTTCCTTTCCTGTTTCCAGGGAGAACCAGGTGAAATGGGCTTCCCTGGACAAAAGGTATAATTACTTATTTTCTAAAGAAAGAGTTACTAGTCCCTATACTGATTCTAGTTTGGTAACATTACGACATTGTAAGATTTTTGAAAAGTATATACTAAGTTTTTTCCGTGCAAGTGTTTAAATTTTTTCAATTTTCAGTTTCACCAAATCAGGTTCCAATGTTGGTGATTTCACAAATATGTCCATGTAGTTTTCTTAGGAATAATATGAAACTAGTATATCAATCTCTTCTTCTTGGTGGTGGTGGGATAGGTGCAGAAGTGGGATTCTACAGGTTCGCACCTATTCGCTAGAACTAGTTAACATTCTAAGCAGTTCAGAGAACCAGTTGTTAGAAGAAATTACTGGCCTGATCCTGTAAGGGAGGCAGGAAGGAAACATTCTGGTGTTGCTTACAGAAGCTGGCTCTCTGTTAACTCTTATTACATTCTTGGCAGGACTAGATTTCCTGTCTCTGGAACTTCTCTGGAGTTTTATCCTCCTTTGCTGGTACTTTGCTTGTGTGGAGTGACCATTTAAAGTTACAATGGCACTGAAAAAAGTGACTTATGACTGTTTTTCACATTTATGACTGTTGCAACATCCCCACAGTCATGAGAGGCCAGGCGAGGAGATGCGTGCCTTGATGTGAGTGATGTTGAGTTGGCCATGCCCAGCCAGTCACATGACCACCCAGCCATGCCCACCATCTAAGCCACGCCCACAGAACCAGTTGTTAAAAAATTTGAATCCCACCCCTGGATAGGTGGGTGGCTGGAGAGACAGAAATTCCCAGATTATCCTACAATCTTTATAGTGCCTGTTGCATAGGATAGGATTCAACTACAAACTAGGTCATATCTTTCTTAACTTTTCAAGATCAGTCAAGGCTGGTGCTTTATTTTTCTGCTAACCATTTGTGTTTGCTATGTATAACTGATTTTATCAGTCCCATTTGAAACTCATCCCAGTGTTCTGTGGAAGGAAACATATTTTCAGCTCATGCTCCCTTTCAAAGAGCCCAGAGCTTATAAGGCATTGTAAGTGTTCTAGTTGCAGGTACTGAGAATACAATATTGTGTTAGAGATGTATTTTGTACTTACGGAGAAATGCAATTTTCTCCCTTCTTAGGACATGGTAGCAAAACAGGTCTGTAGTGGAAGTGTGATCCAAGACTGCCATCCAGGAGAATATAATCTTATTTTACAAAGTTACATATTATGTGATACATTTTTTAGAAAATAGTTTCTCCCACCCTGAAAGCACCTTGGTCTGGTTTCAAAAGGGGACTTCTTCAGCTATTGTTAACTTTATAAAACTCTGCACAGTTTTTCTTTACTCTCTGTGCTGAGGATATGTGCCAGAGAATGGAATTATGCCAAAAAGCAGTATTATAATACATTATTAACCCAGAAAAATCTGTATAGCCCACTGTGAGATGTGGACATAATTATCAGCATTTGATATTTTGACTGAAATATCTTCCATTATTGCCCCACCTGATTGGAATTTCTTTTATATCAACATCTTCCTTTAGTAAATACTGGTGGGGTTCTTTGAACTACTTTTAACCCTCTTCCAGATTCCAGCCTTCATGCCATTATATTTTATAAAGTACACACATTTCATTTGATTAATAGCCTCTGTTCATAAAGCCATCTGCTTTTGTTAACATTTTCAACCTCTTCCTCTTTGCCCTGTATACGATTCTTTAAAATGTTCATGTATAAGTTACTGTGGTTGCTAATGCAGGAGTATTACCAATGAAACATCTCTGACAAGTGCTCAGTATCTGGCCTTCCTAGGTTTTCTTGCTGGATCTTTTACTCCTCCATAGCTTCCATTGATATAGCTGATAAATAGCATAGTTTCCATCTAACAAGCTGAAGAAGCAGCAGCCAACTTGGCTCCCAATGAGAAAATGTTGGCCTAAATTCTCAACTCCTTCACAACAGAAATTTCTCATGAAGGTTTACAATTTAATGTAACATTCCATTGTTATCATTCTAAGAAGTGGGCATAATTTATAGATTCATGTACCAGCCACTTAATCATACAACTGCTACAAGATAAGTTAAATTTCCACTGTCAAACACAACATGCAGAACATAAGAAGAGTCCTGCTGGATGAGGCCAAAAAACTATCTAATCCACCTCCTAATGCAGGGACTAATTAGACACATTCAGAAACCGCAGCGAAGACAATGGCTATGATGCTCCCTAGCAGGTGTTGTTTAAATATGCTGACTGTGATTCAGAAGGTAATAAACAGCCATCAAACCCGAAAGCTACTCATCATTTGGTCTTCCATTAATTTGCTGAGTCCTATTTTAACTTGTTTTTTAAATTGGTGGGCTTCAAATTCTATCAGCCCCAAGCAAAGTGGCCAATAGTTGGGCACAATAGGAGCTGCAGTCTAACACATGAAAATAATCTGCTTGAACCTGAGTTAATGAAACTGACACTCACATTTCAGAGATATGTGTGTGTGTGTGTGTGTGTTAATTAACAAATTGAATGGTAAGAGCAAAAGTTTATTAAATATAAAAAGGGTTGTATTTGCTGATGTGGGTTGTATTTGTTGCAACTGCTTTCCCCTTTCAGCATGCTCATTCTATCATGCAATACAAGGGTATGAATGTAATTTCTAAGCCAACATATGTTCTCAAATGTCTGAGTCATAGAAAATTCTCCCTATTCATTTTGCTTATGCGAGATGCTTATTTTTCACAACAATCCGTAAGCACAGTATCACATCACAAGTTTTGATGACACACCTAAAATGTCGACTGGATTCTTCAGTTTTGAGCAAGTAGTCATAATGTGTATAGTCTTGCACTTTTACTGCATCTCAAAGCAATGTGTGGTAATACGTGTAGCAAAATCCTAACCATTTATTTTGTTTATTTATTATTTTTTTATGCCATCCCATCTTCCCTTTAAGCTGATTCTACCCATTCCGTAGAATGTAGATGCAATTCTGGGATTTGGTTCAAATAAATATACTTAGCTTAATGCTTGCAGAGGAACATTTTGTTCTGTGAATACCTTGCTTGGTATGATGTAGTAAGGCAGGGGTCCCCAACCACCGGGCCGCGGACCGGTACCGGGCCGTGGAGCACTTCTCTACCGGGCCGCAAAGAATTTTTTTTAAAAAAAATGGCGGCTTTCTTCACCTTCGTGAATGCTGCTGGGATCGGGATCAAGGACACAAATCAAGGACACAAATGAAAGAAGGGGAGGGAGGAAACAACCGAAGCCTGTCCTTCTCTCTGGGTCAGCTCTCAGTCGCTCTCTCGCTCCTCCACCAGCCCAGGAAGAAACTGCTTCAAAGAAGGGCGGGGGCTTTCCTGTCGCCAGCAGCTCCAGCGCCTGCTTTTCCCCACCCCACCCCGTCCACCCACGCCCGCCCGCACGCGTGTTCAACCCAGTGCTCCTTACTGCCTGCCTGCCTGCCTGCCTCGTTAATGGTTGAATCGGAACAGCTTCGGCTGAGTAAAAGAGGCGAATAGTTATTATTCTCAGCCGGAGCTGCTCCCAAACAACCAGAAACTAAGGCAGGCAGGCAGGCAGGCAGAACGGAACACTGTGGATTGAAGACAGGCGCTGGCGGGCGGGTGGGGTGGGGGTGAAACGGCGCGGAATAGCTGCGGCGACAAAAGCCCCCCTTCTTTGAAGCAGTTTCTTCCTGGGCTGGTGGAGCAGCGAGAGAGCGAAGCCTCCTTCTCTTCTCTCCCCTCCCGGTCCTTGCAAAATTTTCTGCTTGAAACCGGTCCCTGGTACAAAAAAGGTTGGGGACCACTGTAGTAAGAGATGAATGATATAATTAGGCATCTGTATACATCTGCAAGCAAAAAAACCAAGCTCAGAGAGCACTCCATGGATGTGTATACATACATATAAGTGCAGACATACATATGTAATCCAAACCAGATTATATATAATAAATCCGTGATGCATTCCTATCTTTCAATATTGAAATTCTACACGGCTCTGAATACTTTACCTCTTGTTAGAAATAGACTTATTTTAATTTCCCATGTTCTTTTAGGGCAGCCAAGGAGTGCCAGGATTGCCAGGCTCACCAGGTGAACCTGGTCTCGCAGGACTTCCTGGGCCAATGGGACCCCGCGGATTTCCTGGTCCCCCTGGGCCAGGCATTGCAGCAGAATTTGTGAGTACCAAACATTAGAGTGTGGTTTAGAACAAGGTGCAAAATGCTGAAGAACACCGCAATTTCTAGTATGATCTATTTGTTACTCTTTATTGCTTGTACTGAACCGTCAATGCCCATGATAGTTTATAGGGAAATTGTAGAAGTTGACCAAATCTATAACAATTTGAGATCCAATACAGAGTGAGAAGACAGCTAAAATCGAAGAAATACAGAGAAAATGTCCCTTCAATTCATTTATTATAGCCAGCAAGGTTTTGTGTTAAGTTCCTGTTGGTCAATGTTAGAACTCATGTTGGGCAAGCAGTGATTCATGGATGCAGTTCATGGATAAACATGTTTATTGCGAGAACCAGGTTAACCAGGTGTTAAGAAGGAATTCCAATAACTGCTAAGTATAAAATACAAGCCTCATTTATAGTAAAATCAGAGTTTGATTCTTCTGCTTCTTTCTCCCACCCACCTAGTGCAACAGTGGGGAGACCTCCCTCCACCCTTTATAATGGACAAGGTTGTTTGAGTCTATTTGCTTCTGAAATAGAAGGATGAAGACTAGAAAAGATTAAGGCAGTGGTTTACTGGGAGAGGAGGACATTCTGTGGAAAGCTTTGTTGGAAAACTCTTTAAATGAGGGGATTACCACCCATGCTCAGATCACAGGAAAGACAAATCTGTCCCCTCCTCTTTTTATTCCTTCAATATGAAAAACTTCTGCTAGAGGGAATCATTGTAGGCTAGAAGACCAAGGACAAATGACAAATATTTTTGGCAGCAAAGGCTGCTGTAGAGAAGAGAAAGGCTACAGTGATGATGGCAATCACCAGAAAGGGAGACTGTGTCATTGATGACATCCTGTTTCATTGAGAGCACAGAATATGGGGTTGAATAATCCCCCCCCCCCCCCCCCCCCCCCCCCCCCCCCCCCCCCCCCCCCCCCCCCCATTTGTTTTATACATAAAACTATCTTACAAATCTAACAATTCGTACACATGCACACAAACTGTACAATTGTACAATTGTATTTTTTATTTTATTTATATCCTACCTTTATTTTTTTATAATAAGGGGGCAAACGTTCCTAACACTCCTTCCTCATCCTACTTTTTCCCTTATCAACAACCCTGTGAAGTGTGTTAGGCTGAGAGAGAGAATTTACTGGCTCAGAGTCACCCAGCTGGCTTTCAAAGAATAATAAATATTATGATTTGAATTGAGATGAGATAAATAAAATAAAATTAAGAGAATTTAAGAGAGAGAAGAAGCTATAAAAAAATTGAAAATGGTAATAAGATATGGAATGGCATATAAAATGAATATGAATTTGAGTTGGTGTCTGTACAAAGAGTTTTGACCGGGATTAAGCAACTTTCAGAAAAGATGTTTTTTTATGTTTATATGTTTTGTGTTCTTATGTGTTTATGTTTGAATGAGCTAATAAAACCTTGGAGAAAGGTTAGAAAAGGACAATGGAGAGAAAGATAGAAGAAAATAAAGCAAGTTAGAAAGGAAAATATGTGATTGTAAGGGAATGTGTTAATGTTGTAAAACTTTCAAATAATTTTTAGAAATTTTTAGAAAAAAGGTTTTATGTTTATCTTGTATGTTTTGTATGCGTTTAAAAATTAATAAAATTTGTTTTTTTAAAAAAAAGGAAGTAAGATGCAAGAAAGAAAAACACAATCCTCTATGTAGGGTTTAACAAGCTAGGAAATGAACATATGGATTGGGCTGTCATTAGGACTATACTCCTTCCTATCTTCATTCATTGGCTTGTTCCCTTCAAGTATTTATAATTTGTTGGGCAGGGAAAGAGACACAGCCTCAACAAAATGACATAGAAAGAAGACACTTACCTGATAACATACTAGTTGACTAATAACTTCTATTACTTTTTAGGTCGACATGGAGGGCTCAGGATTCCCATTTGTCTCTGGTGGTCCTGGAACTCGTGGGCCAGAAGGTCCTCCGGTAATCCACTTTATATTCCTTTTCATGGATAGGAATATGGATATGCAAGCATAGGAAGACTGACTGAATTTAGCTGTAACTTCTTTCTATTTGCAGGGGCTTCCAGGCCTCCCAGGACTTCCAGGGCCTCCAGGACCCAAGGTCTGGATTTTAAAATTTTGGATGCTTTTGTTTCATTATCTGAAACATAGATAGTTTAGCAAGAGCAGCTTTGTCTATTTTAATTTGGAATTGTCTTTGCAAATGATAAGGGGCATTTTTTGAGTGACCACAGGGGTGGGACTCTACCAGTTCACACCTATTCACTAAAACCGGTTGTTAAACATTCTAAGCAGTTCGGAGAACCGGTTGTTAGAAGAAATTACTGGCCTAATCCTGTTAGGAAGGCAGGAAGGAAACATTCTGGTGTTGCTTACAGAAACTGCCTCTCTGTTAACCCTTATTACATTCTTGGCAGGACTAGACTTCCTGTGTCTGGAACTTCTCTGGAGCTTTTCCCCCCCACCTTTGCTGGTACTTTGCTTGGGTGGAGTGACCATTGAAAAAAGTGACTTATGACCATTTTTCACACTTACGACTGTTGCAGCATCCCCACAGTCACGAGAGGCCAGGCGAGGAGATGTGTGCCTTGATGTGAGTGATGTTGAGTTGGCCACGCCCCGCCAGTAACATGACCATCAAGCCATTTCCCCCCAGTCACATGACCACCAAGCCACGCCTACCAACTTAGCCACACCCACAGAACTGGTTGTTAAAAAATTTGAATCCCACCCCTGAGTGACCATGACCATAGCGAGAGCCATCCATAAACTGATCTCCCAAGCCTTCTGGTGCCCACTGATTCTAAAAAGTTTCCTGTCCTTAGAATACACTTAATGCTATTTTTTTCCCGTTAGCCTATTTAAATTCACTTTGAAATAAATAAGGTCTACAGAACTGGTGCAGTATTGCTGATTGTGCTGTTATATTCAGAAACTGCACTCATAAGAGTGGTACATATATGCTGTATTTTTCACAAGTAATTGATCTTGCCCAAGATTTTGCACAAGTAGAGGAGCTATGGGGAGGTTCCTTGCTAGTCTTATTAAAGAGACTTAGCTCCCATCTTTCCTTTTATCTCCTTTTCTACTTAAGACTATATCTTTGTTGCTTGTATCATTACAATTTATATTGTTTTTTTAGTTTCTAGTATGATTTATGTTGATTGCTTATTTTATACCCTATGATTATCACTAATTATCACTAATCACTGATTATCTTATGATTTATGATGAATATATTTTTATGAGATCATGATTTATCCCTTATACTGTAGCTTTTATGTACACTGAGAGCTTATGCACCGAAGACAAATTCCTTGTGTGTCCAATCACACTTGACCAATAAAGAATTCTATTCTATTTCTATTTTTTTAATGATATACAGTGATCCTATGTTTGGACTACAAATCAGGAATAACTGTTGGACCATTTGTTGTTCCAAAAGCAAGATAGGTAGACATGCAAATGACTTATTTTTCTGTGTTTTATTTAGAACCTGTGTCACATTGTCACTCTGTTTCGTATGTCTCCCACAAAAAAAGATATTCCTGTGTATATTAACTAATATTTGGAAAAAGAAAATAGTCCATATATCAGTCTTTTTTTAAACTCTAGGGAGATGAGGGCATCATTGGACTCCCGGGCTTGCCAGGTGAAAAGGTAAATTTACATCAAGATGTTTGATTGAAAAAATTACATTTATCTTCCTTGATGCTATCTTAAAGAAATATTTTATTCGTATACCGTTAAAAAATTAGGGCTGTACACACATAAAAAAATGACCTACAGTAAAGAGGCATTTTGGACTTTACATGTGTGTGAGCATTGTTCGTCTCTGCTATTCGTGAAAGCAACTTATTATTTTCAAGATATGGCACAAAATGTAAATAAAAAATGAGGACTGGTTTAAGGATATTTATTTGATTGGGTGTCTTTAAGGAAAAAAGATACAGGCTTAAGGATATTTGTTTGTTTGTTTGGCTTATTTGGTTACCCATCTTTTGTACCATAACACCGGGCAGCTCATAGTAGCAACAATAACCTATTAAAAAATGCAACAGGCATCCAAGCAAAATAACTTGTGGCACCCTAAACCACATTACCCAATACATAAGCAATTAGAATCAATGAACCTCAACCTCACACAATCCCAGCCCTTGGAAGAAGAGCCAGGTTTTTAACACCTTCCAGAAAGCTAGGAGGGTGGGGGTATTGCCAGTTCTCAGGGGGTAGGGTGTTCCACAGGGGAGAGGCCACTGCCGAGAAGGCTTGCTCCCTAGGTCTTCCTAGATGATATCCTCAGGGAAAAGCAGACCTGAAAGTAACCATTCTAACTGGCTGTAACTTTCAGGTATCCTTCAAGGGTGGCCCTAGGTAGGAATGAATGCTTCACTTCCATTAATGGGGACAATTAGAACCCAAGAAGAATTTGTGCAATGGCCCTACAGCCTCAGCTGCTGGCTGCTACTCAAGCAGGAACCCCAGGTCCAGATTGCACAGTAGCTCCATTGGGGATGTGCTATCCTAATCCAGAGTCAAAGATAATGCATCATCAGATCCAGAGGGGCCAAAATTCCAAAGCCATTCTATTTTGCTAGAGTTCAGTTGAAACCTGTTCCTTCCCATCCAGACGTTCACGTCCTCCAGATATTGGGTCAACACATCAATGTCATTGCCAGCCTGGCCTGGGGTAGAGTTGTACAATTGGTTGTCGTCATCATCATACTGATGATACTGCAATTAGTTCTGTTGATTGACCTCATCCAACAGTTTCATGTAGATATTAAGGAGGAGCAGTGAGAGACATGAACCTTAAGATACACCACATTACAGGAGTCTGGGGTAGACTTTCCGCCCTCTCCAACACTCACCAGAACCAGCCACAAAAAAAGAACCACTTCAAAATGGCATCCACCCTGAAGCCAGTCTGGAAGGATACGGTGGTTGATGATGCTGAATCTATTTATAATATGGCTCTTAAGGGAAGCTCCAGATTTTTTCATGCTCACATGGAAGTCTGAAATAAACCAGGCTGCTTTAAATTGATAGGAGTGAAGCCATGTTAGCTCTCCCGGGAAAACCTGACAGGAAACACAACTAAATAAACTAATTCTATTTTACTATAGGGCTCCATTAACAGAATTTTGGAAGTCTGGAAGTACAGGCTTTTTGCTGCCATTTTTAACTGCTTGGTCTATTTGGTCCTTCTTAAGTTTCTTTCTCTGACTGTTAATTTATTGGGGGCTCCTCCACCCTCAAATATCTGATTGTTTCCCAGGATTGTTTCCCCACATCCTCCAATGTTATCCATACATTACAGGCCTTATGCTTTTATGAAGTCTAAAGCACTTAATCATTTTTGAAGCATGCACAGCCTTAAATACATTTTAATGGGAGTTGAATTGTTAAACTATATTTGTGATGAAAACCAGGAGTTTTTTTCCCTTTCCCACAGGGATATCCTGGCTTACCAGGATTAGATGGTCGCCCTGGATTAGAAGGTTTCCCAGGACCACAAGTGAGTAGGGCATTCAGTCCAAGTTCTACGCCTTCCATTTCCCTATGATTTTATGAATTATTAGAATTATTTCTTTAAATGCTTCTAGCCCTCAGACCTGGCAGATTATAATATAAATAAACTGTATACAAAGTTCTCCAGAGAGCATCAAGTAGCGGGGCTGCTGCTGAAAATGGACGTTGATTCCTTATACTGGACATATATGGTGTCTGTTTCCATTTGGTTAATTTAAAGCGACAGTGATATTTCTTCAATATCTGTGAGTGACAACACATGCTTCAAATATTTGTTGTAATGGTGATGATTGTTCATAGCTTTTAATTCATATAAATAGGCTCTATTCATTCATGAGAGAGATCATTTATAAAAGGAGAATAGATTGAGTTGTTGTTCCATTTCTAAGTTGTGTCTGACTTTTTTCAACTCCATGGACCATAGCATGCCAGGCCCCACTGTCCTCCACTGTCTCCCAGAGTTTGCCCAAATTCATGTTCGTTGCATCAATGACACTATCTAACCATCACCTCCTCTGCCATCTCCTTCCCCTTTTACCTTCAATCTTTCCCAACATCAACAGTCCTCTCTTCTCCTTTGAGATACTTTAATAGACCAAATGAAATGGAGGTAGCAAAGCAAAAGTCAAACAAGTGAATCAAAAGTGATCTTTTTGTCGTATCACATTTTCTGGATCTTAGCTCATCCCTCAACATGCTAAACCACAGTCACTATCATTTGCATAGTTGTCAATTGTATGAAATTGCCTTATTTCCTGAAAATCTCTTTTTCTCCCTATTTCAGGGACAAAAGGGTGAAGAAGGAGGGCCAGGGTCTAAAGTGAGTACCCTCTAGATTTGAGAAGAAATTATGTTTGTGTGTTGTGTAATGAACATTTTGATTTTTTTTTCCCTGAGGAATTTTGTTGAAGTCTGAAGAACTTTACAATTTATTTTGTTTTAAAACTGCACATTTCAAAACTTTTAGGTGATGATTCCTATGACATTTAACAAATACCTCCAATTCACCTATTGCTGAAATATGTGTGCAATCTATATCTTCAGTGATCTAGTTCAGGGGTCTCCAATCTTGGCAATTTTAAGCCTGGAGGACTTCAACTTGAAGACCTCCAGCTTTAAAGTTGCCAAGGTTGGAGACCCCTGATCTAGTTGGCATTATAAAGCATGAGGCTTATCTATACCCAGCTCTTAGAGAAGACTGAGAGAACTGTTGGCTAAGCAGGAGAATGAATGACTAGCATTAAAATGGCTCCATCTTTGAATGTGTCCTCACCACCCCCCACCCCAGTAGCAACATATGCAGAACTGAATTTTGCATTAAGAGATGTGGATGGAAAATTTTTCTTTTAAATATGAAAAAAATGTTCCTCCAAAATCCAAGTTAAAAATCTGAAGTTTGCAAATATTTTTCTAAACGATGCAGGAATACAATTTGAGCAGGACATCTGTCAAGACTTTTTCTTTCTTTCTTTAAGGGTGAAAAGGGTCAAGATGGAATAGGACTTCCTGGCCCTCCTGGCCCCCCAGGACCAGCCGTGTACCTGTCTAGTGAAGATGTAAGAATATTTCTACCTGTACCACTATTTTTTATTACTCCTTCTCAGCTACTCTTTGGCACAAATGCAGAGAGAAAATAAGACACTCTTTGCTTCAGTATTTCATAACACAAAAGCTTATTTTTTATTCTTTCCTCCGCAAGGAGTCCGAGGTAATAGCTAAGCAAACAAAATAAAGTTGGATCTAACCCGAGTTTCCTGGGACTCAATATTTATAATGATTTCCCCTCATTACCCCTGCTTACCCTTATTACCCATGATTACCGTTTTTAATGATAATTATTCATATGAACTCAATCACATGAATCATGGTTAATGCATAGAGTTTCACCTCACAGCATTTTACATAGACCGCACGTATAATTATGATACAGAGTTTATTCTGATGAAGAGGAATGCCATCCTTCAGGTCGCTGTGGCTTCAATGCAAATGCATGTGTTGCGTATTCATGACACTCTTCCAGAATAATGTTATCTGTGAGGGAATGATGCTCCAGACATTACAGTACTTTAATTCTAAATGTTAAGTATTTGATGTTTAACCCAAAGTTTCTCAACCTTAGAAACTAACATGTGTGAGCTTTCACTCCCAGAATTCTAGGAGTTCAAGTCCATACATCTTAAAGTTGTTAAGGTTGAGGAAAAAAATGCTGTAACTCTTTAAGATATTACAATACAGTTACTGCTATTGTATAGCTAGACATCTAGAATGAAGGTACTTTGGATTTTTTTTAAAAAATAATCTAAATCCTGAGTTTCTGAGTGTTCAGGCATATGCGGAATAGAAGTATTTGAAAACACAATTATATGCAGATACAATGCATACAATGTAGACACAGATTTAAGTGTGCTCATTAGCATTTTATGGTGCTTAACTGCTCTCTTTAAATGTTTTGCTCAGCAATCTAAGGAAAAACAGTCATGATCTCATGTTTAACAAATGGTTTTATTATTTTTAGAAAATTGCGCCTGTTTTGCCAGGCCCAGAGGTAAGTAGAAGGGAAGGCTTTATAAATATTGCTTCCAGCTTTAGAAACATTTAATTTTTGTTGCTAGGTGCCTAAAATAGGATAAAGTATAAACTTTAGCTTTTCCTAGGTAAATCTGGTCCTTATTTGAACTTTTATTATTAAGATTAAAGTTATGACAATCTTTTCTCAGTATAACTCTCAAGAAGTAGGGCTAAATTTCCTCAGTTTTTCCTTTGGGACGTCCTGGGATAAGTGGACAGTGTCCTGGAGGTGGTTGAAGAGTAATATGCATGAAATCTGTGATCTGAAGTTGCTTTTCTTTGAAGGTCTTATCTACTTTCCCACTCTGAAAGGGTTTGCTCTACTTAGATTTCTCCTGAAGGCATTCTAGGGAGTTCTGTTGCAGATTTTGAAGCAATTCTATTCTGTTCTGGAAAGGGATCATCTGAGGTCTCTTCAGAACAAATGTACAGTGGTGGGCTACTGCCAGTTTGGACTGGCTCACCCATACCAGTAGTTATGATGACTGGTTGGGACCACCCACCCACCCAGGCGCTATCCTGTCCTATATATCTCACCTTTTTGCTCGTGCGCCCCGCCCTCGTAGCCCAGCTTTCTGTGCCTCGCCCGATCTACTCACCCTGGCTGCTGCAAGTAGGAAATTCCCTCGGTTTTTCAACCGTGCACAAGCAGATCACATTTCTGGTGAACCGGTTGTTAAAGTATGTGCAGCCCATCTCTGCAAATGTGTGTGGATTATGAAGTGGTCCTACAGACAACTGGTATCCCACATGATGTAATTCCAAGCTTCTGAAACTGCTCTTACCCTTGAAGTGCTCTTATAATTAAGGGAGGATCTTCCATTCTGATGAAAAATAGCTGTTTTTGAACCTTGGCAGTGAGGGAGAGCTGTTGTGTAGTGGTCAAGAATTAGGCAGGTACAAATTGGACATGTAGGAGAAGGAAGATGGCGGCTTATAACTAGCAAGGTGAGGCTCTCGGTCCGATAGTCATTTGATCGTGAGTGGGGTCCCTACCATTTCCCTTCCTGATTGAAATAAATAGTTGATCGTGGGAAGATTTGCTATCCATCCCTGATCAAAAGAGACTCTGTTAGGTCGCCACCTGCATCAGTCATCGGCAATAATCACCTGATCCTGTGACTGAGGGCCGGTTTTGAGAGCACTTGCCATCCTCGTGGCCACCCTGAAGGACTGCTTGTGCCTGGAGCCACTATTTCCTTCAAAACGCTGTAGCCCAGAGCCCGTTGGAGCATTTCCCACCTATAAAAACCTATAAAATCATTGCCTGCACTGGAGATCCTGAGGAGCCGAAGCTCCTAATTCCTAAGGGAGCGCTGTAGCCCTGTAGCCCTGTTGGAGCCTCGATCAACGGCAGAGCTCCAACCGCCGAACTTCCAATGGTTGAGGGCCTGATCCCGGAGCGCTGACCTTCCAGTAAAACTGCTGCCCAAACTGCCACCTACACCATCGATCATCTGATATCGTCAAATCCCACATCGGAGGTCCTGATCTCAGAGTGCAGCCCTGCTAATTCACGCAGTAGCCTAATTCCTAAGATTGCTGACCAAAGACAAAGGTATCCGTGAGAAGACAGACCTAATCCCTAAGATTGCTAGCTGATGATCTAAAGTAACGAGTGAAGATTAACTTTCTGCCAAAAGACTTTCATCTTTACTTTCAGCCTAATATATGCCCGAAGACAAGAAGATCCGTATGAAGACAGATCTGGTTCCCAAAAATAGCTAACTGAAGATCTGAAGAAATGAGTAAAGAGTAACCTTCTGCCAAAAGACTTTCATCTATACTTCCAACCTAATATATGCCCTCTTCCTATACCCCCCAGGAGCCATCCAAACCAAATCTTCTCCTCTTCCTCCCATTATACTCTTCCTGCCCTAATTTTTCCCAATATAACTCGGTTTAATTGATTAACTGATCTTACTAAATGATTAATTAATTTTTACAATTATTTATCATTAGTGACTACACTTCTTGACCAGGGTAAATCAATAGATGTAATTTACATTGATTTCTGCAAAGCATTTGACTCAGTGGTACATGACAAACTACTATTAAAATTAAATTCTTATGGCATTTCTGGATCCCTTCATAAGTGGATTACTGCCTTCCTTTCAAATAGGCAAAAAATAGTAAAAATAGGAAACGCCCTATCAAACCCTGCACCAGTCATCAACGGCATCCCACAAGGGAGCGTTCTAGGACCCATACTCTTTATACTATATATTAATGACCTTTGTGATCACCTTGTTAGCACCTGCGTCCTCTTCGCTGATGATGTAAAACTATTCAACACCACTGTCAATGCTACCATCCTTCAAAAAGACCTTGATTATATGTTTGAATGGTCTAACAGTTGGCAACTCCAAATCTCTACCAACAAATGCTCTGTCCTACACATTGGTAAAAAAAATATCTATATACCAAATACAAACTAGGCGGACCTGACCTTGTTGATGACCCTCACTTTGTCAAGGACCTTGGAGTTCTGATATTGAATGATCTAAGTGCCAAAGCTCACTGCAACAGTATTGCCAAAAAGGCTTTAAAAGTTGTAAATTTAATTTTACGAAGCTTCTCCTCTGGTAATACTGATTTGCAAACTAGGGCATTCAAAACCTTTGCTAGACCAATACTTGAATTCAGCTCTGCTGTCTGGAATCCGCATTGTATATCAGACATAAATACAACTGAGCGAGTCCAGAAGTATTTTATCAGAAGAGTACTACATTCCTCTGTTCGCAACAGAATATCCTACAGCACCAGACTTGAGATTCTAGGCTTAGATAACCTTGAATTACGCGGTCTAAGATTAGACTTAAGCATAGTACATAAAATCATATGTTACAACGTCTTACCAGTTAATGAATATTTCAGCTTTAACAATAACAACACAAGAGCACAGAACAGATATAAACTAAATGTAAACCACTCCAAGCTTGATTGCAGGAAGTACGATTTCTGCAACCGAGTGATCAATGTCTGGCACTCACTACCTGATTCTGTTGTCATTTGCTCAAACCCCTACTCTTTTACCCTCAAACCTAACCTCTATTGACCTCACCCCATTCCTAAGAGGTCTGTAAGGGTCGTGCATAAGCGCACAATCATGCCTACCGTCCCTGTCCTATTGTCCCCAATTATTAGTTCCTATTTCTTGTATTTAAATTTATGTTTGTTCTTGTTTCTGTTATAATGTAAGCTCTTGACAAAATAAATAAATAAATAAAAAATAAAATAAAATGTAATGCAATCAGACAAGGTAGTATGTGTTATTGGGGTATTGCAAAGCTGTCTTCTTTCTCTTTTCCTTTTCAGCATGTTAAAGGCAACTTTAGTTTGCAGAACTATTAAAATTGTCTGGTGCTCCTTTGTGTGAGGAGCTGAGAAAGTCATTATATTTTTCAGGCCACAGAAATATTTCTGAGCTTTCCTTTGACCCTAAAGCTCTTCTCTTCTCTTCTCTTCTCTTCTCTTCTCTTCTCTTCTCTTCTCTTCTCTTCTCTTCTCTTCTCTTCTCTTCTCTTCTCTTCCCTTCCCTTCCCTTCCCTTCCCTTCCCTCCTCTCCTCTCCTCTCCTCTCCTCTCCTCTCCTTGTATTAATTTTTCTTGTCCTTTATAAGGTATTCAAATTTGTACCTGGAAAACTTCATCATCTGTCTATCTGTCAGTCAATTGATCGCCTTCTACAGGAAGAGAATACAGGATAGCATTCTATGCTCTGAGATAGCTAAACTGTTTACAAACTGTTTACAAGAAAAAAACATTTTAACAATTGATCTTCAGGAAACCATAATATTCAGGGCAATATTTATCCAGCAGGTTCTATTTCCAAGTAGGTTAGTGTAAGAAAGAAGGCCCTATTAGCTTACCACATGCTTTAATGTGCCATAGGAGAAGCATATGCAGTTAGTAAAAGTGCTCAAAAATAAAATTGCTCAGTTAGCCCCATGAAAGAATTGGACATGAGACTTGATGACATGAAATGTGTACCTTCCTCTTTAGGGACCAAAGGGACCTAAAGGTGACTCAGGAACTCCAGGTTTACAAGGCTATCCTGGACTGAAGGTAAGATTGTATAAAGCACTTTTTAAAAAGAACTCTGGGTTGCAAGATCATTATCATAATGGAAAATTGTCTGTAATCCAAGATATTTTTCGTTTGTTTCTAATTTTACTAGTGCTGTATATCCAGCTCTGTTTTATCACCGGAAGTACCATCCCTGGCTCATTTTCACCCTTAAATTAAACTTCTCTTAAAGTTTTCCTTAAGTTAGAATAATATTAGCAAGCGCTTTCGTTGGTTGGAATTTGTGGGAAAGCTACATGGAAAATGAAGCAGGAGAAATTGGATTTGATGGTGTTCTGGTAATATTACATTGAATTTCTGGAAAACAAAAAAAGTATAACTGAAAATAACTGATTAAATGGCTATTGCTATTAGTCAGGTTCCCCTATTTAAAATGTCTTTTTGTAGGGTATTTTATTTTTTCCTTTGTTAAATGAACAATATCTCTTACTTGTGTGATCAATGGTAGGGAAAAAAAACATTTTATTGCAAGATCATCTAACATTGCCATATTCATGTGTTATTTCCACTGTAGAAATTTACAGCAAAGATATACATAATGTGCAAATACTGTAGGAAAGACCATATATAGATCAGTTTAGTTAGATATCACATTCCCTTGTACAAATTGTACTGACCATGTCTCAGCATGATCACCCTAGTAAAGAAGCACAGTCAGAAGTAAAAATTATAGCAGTTTTTACCCAAAATGCATGATTTGTCTCATTCCTGTATTGCAGCTTTTACAGTACGTGCAACTTGCTTACCGAATAATTTATTTTAAACATTGAGAGTTGGGATAATTATTTATTTAGATTCAGGATAATAGTTGTAGTCAGTACTTAACTTGTGCCAGGGATGGGAGTATATATACACCTTGGACATAAATGCAAAAGTATTGTTTGGTACTTTGGAATCCAGTTTAATTTCTCCTTGCTTTAATAAAATGATTGCATTGTACTAAAGAGATGCTTATAATGTGTGCTATATTTGCTCCAGAAATGATATAAACCACTGTTTCCTTCTTGTGTTTTGCTCCCTGGACAGGGTGAAAAAGGAGAGCCAGGAGTTATAACTACGCCTGATGGAACAATCCTTGCAGCTGAAGCAAAAGGAGAAAAGGTATAGCTTTTTTCTTTCTTTCTTTTTTTGCTTACATTTGAAAAATGTTTCCCAATTACTATTGCTTTTGGGCAGCAAGATACTAAAGAGTCCGCTTCTCACATGGTAAAGAAGGACTTCCTTGCACGAGGAAGAAAGGAAAGAGGGCCCTAAGTCAGCTTCTGATATAAAATCTCCATTAGCTTTAAGATTCTTTAAATCTATCTTCCAATTAGAAGTTATTTACAGATTATGCTAAACTTCAGTTCTTGTAATTCTGCGGTAATTAGGCGATGCTGAAGGAGGAAGTTCTATACAGCAGTGTTTAGTTAGGGGAAACTGTTCCAAAAATGATGTGCCTTTCTGACCATACACCCTTTTATTTACAGGGTGAACCAGGCCCAAGTGGACCCATGGGACCAGCAGTAAGTTATAAATGGTATCTTTACTTTTATGCAAGGAATTAATTTCAGAATTAAGCACTCTTCACAATGGTTATTACTTTATTGTTTTGGACTGATGAAACTTTAAAAATTCTCATAATTGTATTCATTGTCCCCGATTGTGGTTTAAATACTGCTGCACTCTTTCCCTTTATTTTGGTAGGTGCAGTTAGGAAATCTTATGGATAGATTATGAAAGTAAAGTCTGCAACAAAATATTGTAGGCATCCTCACCTGAAAGCGACTGAAGCCTGCCAGCCAGACCTAGCTAAATCTAAAAAGTTCAGGACATCCATTTCTATCCCATGTCCTGTGTTGTTTTTCATACTGATGCTTAGTTTTTTCATGATTGTCCAGCATGCTCTCATTGGGTTTTCTGTGGGGCAGAGGGCAATATTAGGGTTTTCTCTAATACAGTGTTTCCCAAACCTTGGCAACTTTAAGACGTATGGATTTCAACTCCCAGAATTTCTCAGCCAACAAGATGGCTGGGGAATTCTGGGAGTTGGTCCACATATCTTAAAGTCACCAAGGCTGAAAAACACTGCTCTAATATATCCAAATCTAGGTATTTTCTAGACCTCTGCAATTTCCCCAGAAGCCTTAGTACTATTTTTTGTTCAGTTACTGCATTTTGACCTTGATTTTGCTAGCATTCATGCAAAAATTTTCTGTTGGAAGGAACAATGACATAGCCCTTCAGCTTCCTTCTGGGTTTATGAATCTTGTGGTATAAATATAGCAACATTGAAATGATTCTGGGTCTTCCCAATTTACCATCTCTGTCTATCTTTTTAAATAGAGTTTTCCATTTTGCTTTCTTTTAGGGGTCACCTGGGCGATATGGACGGAAGGGAGAACTTGGCTTTCCTGGAAGACCTGTAAGAGTTTTGTTTTTTATCTAGCTAGTTATTTATTTAATTTATATGCCGCCCATCACTCCATTCAGATTTTATTCCATTTCCGAGATATATAATATTCTTTTCTGTAAATGAAGAGAAGGAGAAAATTCTCAACTCATCATCCTGTATTTGACTGGAATTAAAGAAGTGGCAGAAATTAAAATTATATATATTTTCTTGCAAATGAACAATGAATCAATAAAAAAAGGAATGCAGACCCATAATGTTCTGCAGACAATTCTCCAGAACATAAATACCAATGGCACACATTGTAGTATCTGTCCAAACTAAAAGTAACTGCTTTTCCAACCACTATTCTCAGAACCTCCTTAGCAAGATTCATAAAGAGAAAAGTCAGGGTGTTTCAAGAATCTAGCAACTGAACTATTATCCTTTTACAAGCAATATATTCTAAAGTCATTAGGATAAAGTCTTCTTCATTGTATTTTTATTGCTTTTCTGTGAACTGGTAGACTGGTGAATCAATTCACTGACAATAATGAGTGAACCATCTCCCGAATCTTTATTAATATCGAAACTGACCATTAGAACATGAGTCTGTTCCTCTCCAGAGCAGAATTCTGGCTCCATACAGATACAGCTATGTCAACTTCATGGTATTTTTCTATCTTCCTTATGAGCACATGGCTATCTCACTACAGTGGTGCCCTTTCTTTTAGGGCCTGTCCTTTTCCAGCCAGGATCCATCTGCTCAACAAAATAATCCCACTAGCCCACAATTACTTACATGGCACATCTGCAGCTGCTGTTGGAATGACTCTCCAGTGTATTTTGCACTTCAGCTAGATTCTCTGGCAGTGTCAAAACAGCACTAAGGAAGGAGAGCAGCTGTCACACAAGGCACCAGCCAGAATCATCCATGAGCCAAGGGACAAGAGTGTCCAGGGCCAAGAGTGTCCTTCACACTTTTTGGCTATCCTCCAGTGGTCAAGCCTGAGCTTTTTAGCTTATCCACCCCATTCAAGATAAACTGTAACATTATGGCTCTCCCTGATGAGTTTTTTTAAACACAAGAATGGTCTTCACAAATTGTTCACAAATAAATGCACAGCCATAACTTCTTTCCTCTCCCCACTTTTTTGCTCTGCTGCACCCATTAGAAGCAGGAAAGATGATGGTGGCTGAACTGTGGGTACACATTCCCTCCTCACATTATATCATTTCTGTAATCCTTGTAACAGAATGTAATTAATTAATGTATTAGGTTGTCAATTTTAAATTGTTGGGTGTTTTATTTTTATTGTTTCATTTCGTTATAAATGTGTTTGAAAGATTATGCAATAGTTTTAGTATAAAAAGACCATGTCATTATACTTAGCCTTTTATAATCTAAGTCTGTATGTGGCTCATTCATAAATTGCAAGTAACATAAGATCTACTGAATAAAGTCATCCATACAGCTACCTTTCTGATGTTGAAAGAGTAGCTTTGCATACATGTATAAGCCCAAATGTAGGTTATATAAATGAAATCGAGATAGATAGAGATAATGTTTTGTTGCATTGCTTTTATTTTTTTCTCTTTTTTCTTTCACTATTTTTTCTTCCCTGTTTTGTTTTTTTAAATAAATAAATCCTATTATAAATGAGCAAATACAGTACTTTCTTTTTGTGGATATTTCATTGCATTCTATTCAGCTACTCCTCACCATCTTTTGAAGGCAATTCCATTGATTTGTTGATCCTTTCAGGGCCGGCCTGGTATGAATGGATTGAAAGGAGAAAAAGGTGACCCAGCAGACTTAAGCGGAGCGCTGGGCTTAAGGGTAAGTAAGCAATTCTTTGAATGATAACAAAAGAATAGATGTGCTGCATCAGACCAGGGGCCTCTCCAGTAGCTTTCTGTGTCCCACAGTGGCTTACCAGGTTTATTTGGGAAACTCAGAAATACAGGCTGTACAATGAAAGCTGTTTGCCATTGTTCCTTTCTAGCAGTTGGCGTTCAAATATGCAGTTTGTATATTGGAATTTGTTTGTCCATTTAAATCCATTTGAATACAATTCCAAGAAGTTTGAATTTAGTGTAGTGGCTAAGGCACCAGGCTAGAAATCAAGAGACCTTGAGTTCTAGTCCCACTAGGCCAGCTGGGTGGCCTCAGTCCAGTCCCTCTTTTTTAGCCCTAGGAAGGAGGCAGTGGCAAATAATTTTTTAAAATCTTGCCAAAAAACCTGTAGAAACATAGCTGACCAGAGTCAATACTGACTTAGAGGGACATAATTACATTGTACCTTAGGCTGAAGGATGGTGGGAAGCAATGCTGTCTATGTTCAGCCAGTATTTATTTAGTGAAGCTTCTCAGGCTCTATTATTGGGCGAAAAGGAGAAAAAGGTGAAGTTACAACAACATCATATTTAACCTTCAGTTACTTTGGTCCACCGTGGATAGTTGCTCAATGTTTGGCCAAGCTTTTTGACAGTCAAGTCCCTCTACTACAAAAGTACAACTTCATAGGGGATATATATTTTGCTCTCTCCCTTGGTTGCCTGAGAACTAAAGCAGAGGGAAGTACCACACAATTGGGGGGAGGGGGGAAGCAGCAATAAGTTCACTTGTGGGTTCCCATGTTCTAATCCAGGGGAAACCTGGATTCCAAGAAAACGGATATGAATCCCCCTAGATTCCTCAAATACACTGAGTAAGCAGCCATCTGCTAGTACAGACTAATGAAAGGGGATATTGTTAGTTGTAGTCTTTGCAAAGCTGCAGGCAGCAAATTTACTTTATTTTTTTAATCTATGACTGATGGAAAGACACACAAGCGTGTATATTTTCATCATTGCCTATGCTGTAAACGATAAAGCTGGAACAAGATTTCGCTGGCAATGATACTTTCCATTTCTTTCTATTGTGTTTAGGTAGAGTTGAGTGGCTGCTGATGTATTGCAATCTCTCGGACCTCTGTTTAATATTTCACCCTATTAAATGTGATGAATGTCATGTTTTTTCCCTTTTCCCCTAGGGTCCTCCTGGCCCCCCAGGGCCTCCAGGCCCCCCAGGCAGTCCTGTACCAGTTTACGAGAATAATGTGAGTAATAGCTAAAATACATCTCATATTCTGGGGAACTAAGGGGACATATTGTTTTAGGGCAGAAAATGGAATGCCTAATTCTTTTTATAGCCACACACTTTGGTAGAAACTTTTTTTTAATTATTGTTTCAGGCATTTAGTGATTTGGGCCCTCCAGGACCTCCAGGATTGCCTGGTAAGAAAGTGGTAGATCTAGATAAAGGAAGCGGGAGGTGGATTCAAGAAGGCCTACAACCATGGTGGTTCTTGCCCATGTTTTACCCCTGAACTGGGAGCAGTGTTTTTCAACCTTGGCCACTTTAAGATGTGCAGATTTCAACTCCCAGAATCCCCCAGCCAGGTATCCAGCCTCAATTTTGCCAGATGGGTTGGATTCCTGCTTCCACTAACCCTGCATATGGGCCACGATGGCTGAGGCTGATGGAAAATATGATTCAAAACATTTGGGAGGAACCCAAGTGGGAAATACTGTGATAGAAACATAATAATTTTTCCCTTCCCCTTCGCAATGACTTGAGTTGCCATTAACAAAATTAATTTCTCCCATCTAGTAATTATGTATCAGAACCATTGCATTGTTCTTCTCCCAAAGGTTTTGTTTTATTTTGTAAAAAAAATTGTTTAAAATGAAGCCACCATTTAAGCTTTTGTTTACAGAGCTGTTTAAATGAACAGTTTCTGAACATTTGGTTTTGTGTTAGATTTCACTTGGATTTGGAATGTGATGCTTCCTCATTAGTTCTTGGGGTGCCAAGCCTTATGCCAGTTTCTATTTCAGGCTACCATGGTCAGAAAGGAGAAAAAGGTGAACAGGGTATTCCAGGACCTCCAGGTAAGATTCCCTAAAATATGATACATGTTTAATTTCACATTTACTTCAGCTCTTATCAAGACTTGTCATGAATCATACAAAAACGGAAAGATAATTTAATTTCCACAATGGGCGGCTGCAAAAGCTGATGGAGTTAGCAGAAATGGCTAAATTGACTGATTTAATCAAAAAGGACAGCTAACTTTGTGTCCACTTGGAAATCATTTCTGGACTTAGTGCTTGAGGTGTCAAAAAGATGAAACTTTGACATTAGGTTTTGTTGACTAGCTAGGTTTGTAGTTATAGTAATGGTTAGAATATATTACTGCATAAAGGTTGGGACTATACCAGGGGTGTCAAACTCAATTTCATTGAGGCTGCATCAGGAATGTGTTTGACCTTGGGGGAGGGGGATGGAGTGGGTGTGGCCAGGGTGGACATGACCAGATCAATGTCATTTGTGTCGGGGTGCCTGTGGTGGTCCAAGCGCTCTGCCACAGAAAACAGGCTCCTGAGCTCCATTTTCAGCTGCGACGGCCTCCTGCAACCCTCTACCAATGAAAACGGAGAGTATATATATGCTGACTTTGAATACAAATTTGAGGAAGATAGTGAACATTTGCAGATGATGCAGGTGTTTTGATATTACCTATCAAATGTTCCTAGAATTCACGATGTGAAACTAGTGAAAAAGGCAAGCTATGTCTGCAAAAATAACAAACACATCCATTCTGAGTAACCAGCTTTTACATGCTTTGCTTTAAGCACCAAATTCCCTTGTCTTCAGACACATCCTCTTTGTTTTCTGGGAAAAAAAAGTGATAGTTATTTGTCTTTTTCCTGGGTGTCGGTCTTCTATATTTACTTCTTCCCACTATCATCAAAATGAACTAAAAGATTTTGGGGGTCTGCTTTTCTTTGGTAAAGCTCAGCTCTCCAGTCTGTGTCAGAAACTGGCTTATGCCTCTCACTTCAGCCTTGCTTGTATTTATTCAGGAAGAGCTATGGTTATTGGAAAGCGAGTTCCAAACTGTCCATCCAGTAAATATAAATATTTGTTACATATAACCCTGAGTGATTTGGCAGTGCCTTGAAATTTCATTGTAAAAGAGAGGAGAAAGGAAGCAAGTTTCTCAGCATAGTACATGCTTTGCCAGGAGGACAACTGAATTCTCGATTTCTGTTTTTGTTTCTTCTCCATCAGGCCAGTTTCCTTATGACCTCAGCAGATTCAGCTCCACCTTCAGGGTAAGTAGTCTTCACTTGGGAGGAAAGTGTGGGTTTATAAAGAACCCAGATTTCTTTATCCTAGGAAGATTGCTGGGATAATTGATACATTGGACCTCAGAGCAAGATGGCAAATCCGCCCAGCATGTGTTTATTAGACTGGATAATAATATAAGCAGGCATGGGATTTTCATTGCAGGAGTATTACTGTGAGTTACCTTAAATATCAATCTGCATTGGTGATATAATGGTGAGCATAGCTCCCTTCCAAGCAGTTGACCTGGGTTCAATTCCCAGCCAACACAATTTGCTTTGCTTTTTTTCCAATATTATCCTTGCTTCTAAATTTCAACATCATTGAAGTTGTATTCTGCTAAACATGGCTGAAAGCCCAGCCCTAATGTGGGTTTGCAAGGGCTAAACTTCTGCTGCTATACAGATGAGGATGGTGGGCGATTCAGTGAACCAATTTCACGCAATTTTATTTGGATTAGGTTGATTTCCATATCTTCAGAATACAAAAGATGCTCTGCATTGCTGAAAATGTAGCTTTTTAAACCAAGGAGCCTCAGATTATCTGGTCTTGCAAAAAGCATGCCTAGTATGTTATTTCTGGTTACTTATAGCTTATCCGTGATCAGGGTATGCATATTCAAAATTGTTGAATGTTAGCCTTCAGACGACTAAATAAATCATTCATTCACTCAGACTTCTCAGTGACAGATTCACAAATTGCACAAACATTTAATATGTTTACCTGCTTATAGTTTAACATTAATTAGGATTTCCCAGATCAAACTGTCATGGCAACTAGTTCATTAGCCTACAGACTACAGAAGCTTTTTCATACAATAATTTAAGTCTCTAGGGAACCAAAATTAAGTGTGTTGCAACATGCTATTAAACATATATTTATTAAATAAAAAACCGTTTGTACTTTTGACATTTTACTTGGCTGCTACTCTGGCAGTGATTATTATTAAGTAGAACTTAGTGTTTGATTCTGTTGCTGAATACCAGCATAAAAGCTTTGAACCTAATCATCTGAAACATGTCTGATTTACCCATTCAGAAGAGGCAATGGTGTCTGACTATTATCTCCAATGAGTTTTGTCTTCTATTGGGCATGTATTACCCTCTCTTAAGAGTCAGCTTGTTTTAGTGATTAAGGCAACAGGCTAGAAATGGGAAACTGCAGCTTCTATTGCAGCCTTAGGTACAAAGCTAGCTGGTTTCTCTCGGCCCTAGGAAAAGGTAGGAGTTTCAAAATCTTGGTAAGCAAACTGCAGGGAGTTGTCCAGGCAGACACCAAGAATCAGAAACTGACTCAAAGAACAAATATAATAATAAAAATTATCATCACCTAAATCAGCCTTGCATTTATAGAGCATGGTAGCCAAAGTGGTGTTTTAGTTCAGGATGAGAAATTTTGTCCTTATGTCTTATTTCTGTTTTTCCTTTGCGATTCCCATTGGGAGGTTTCACTTGTTCCTTTGCCGCAAGTGGATGCATTTCAGTTGAGGATTGTTGCATATTCATTTACTAATTCTCTTTCCATAGGGAGAAACAGGGGAAAAAGGTGATCCTGGGATGAAAGGCGAAAAGGGTGAATCAGGTGTTGGATCAAGTGCTGCTGGACTTCCAGGTCCCCAAGGGTATCCTGGTCTTCCGGTGAGAGTTCTCATAGCATACAACAATGTCTTTATAAAATGGCATGTTCTTCCATTTTATTCCTTGATAATTTTCAAGATGGTGAAAATGTTACTATGTGTGTAGCAGCTTTGAGTGTCTACGTGGTCTTGAAAAGGAAAAAGACTAAACTCTCAAAGAGCAGAAGATTTTCAGTGTTGCTTCTTAGCAAAAACTAGTGTCCTCTGGTGTAAAGACATAGTAGTTTAGAATAGTGTTGAGGCACATTTGGAATACAGGCTTTACGTAAAGGTCCTGCCTTGCCAGTCTTCTCAAGAAAGCAGAACTCTTGAAACAAATAGCATTTCAAAAGGAACTTTTGTTGGAAGACAGAGATAGCAGAGAGAGTGTAGGCAGAATCTGAATTTCCCACACCAAAGCGTCAAGTTAAACCACTTCTTCAAGGCCCCTCCCAATGCCTAGTTCAATTTTGAGCCAATTCCAAGGTGCAGAGATGTTGTGAGGCGGTGAAGGTGATAAGAGGTGGTTCCCAGGCACCACCTCATTCCTCCGGAGTTGAGACATAACAGATGGCCCAAGGCAGATTCTTCCCCTTTCCCAACTTCCCAAAGGTACATCAAAGCAGAAAAAGGAACAAAGGAAAACCCCATGAAAGTGTAACCCCAAACGTCCCCCCTCCCACCAGAATGGAAAGGTCCTGATAGAGATCTATGGGACCTCACATAGGCAGTCCTTGCTTAGCAATGGTCACATTTAGCATCCATTTGAAATTGCAATGGTACTTTAAAAAAAATCAGCTTTGCAACCAGTCCTCACATTTATGACTGTCTCAATATCCTGTAGTTAGGTGATGGCCATGAGGGAGTTTCACAACCAGCACACTTTTACAACCATTTGCAGCATCTTGTAGTCATGTGTTTGCAATTTGCAAGCTTCCCAACGGGCTTGTAACAAACAGAGTTAGTGGAGAATGTAGGAGTAAAAATCATAAATTGCAATCACAACAACCAAATGGGAAGTTAGATCAAAAGCCCATTGTGGTCACATACTTTTCTGATCAGTTGATTATAATTGTGGTTGCTAAGCAAGTATTATCTGCAGCTTACAGCAGTAACTGAAGAAAGCAAGAGGGGGGTTTATCAGCTTGTCACTCTGAAGTTAATTTCTTCTCAGTCTGTTCCAAGTGTAGGCCAGATCAATATCAACAGTGTCATCATTACTGACACTGTTGATATTATAGTTACTAATATTTGGCTCCATTCTTCAAAGATCTCCTTTAAAATTTCTAATACTATGAAATTTTGTGTCATTTTGTAAGTCCTAGTTAACTGACACCAAAAATTAGCTTGTGATTTTTTTTCTTCTACTACTCAGAATCGTTAGTCCCCTCTAGTGTCCAGTTTGTTAAATCATAAAGTCACTTATCTTTAATATGAACCAAGAGAGTTAAAACAACTCATTCTGAGCACATATTCCCTCCTTATTTGGAAAAGTTCTGAAGAATTGGTCTAATTATACAGGTTCTTTGGTCTTTGCCATGGTTGTTGGCTCCACATGGAATGTCTCTCCATTTGGATTTTCTGGGCAGCAGCCTGACAACCTTCTCAACAACCTTCCCTTAAAAGAGAATGTTGGAGATTAGATGAATATTTTTTTAGATTTTTTATTTTTAATCGCATATTTATTATTTATATTTTAACTCAAGGTGGCAAACATATTTAGTACTCCTTCCTCCTGTTTTTCTACAACTGTTAAGTCCAGCAATGGCTTCTTAAGTTGGGAGTATACCACCACCTCTTTCAAAGCAGTTGAAAGCATCCCTTGCCTCAACAAAGCCAATATTTTTCCATGGACCTAATCATATCAGATCCTGGGCAGTCTTCACCAAACAAAAGGATCTAATGCAGGGGCGTCAAACTCAAGGCCCATGGGCTGTATCCAGCCCACAGGGTGCTAAAAATCCGGCTTGAGGGGCCAGCCTGGAAATATCAAGGGACCAGCCCATGGAGCCTCTGGCAGCTAAAACGGGCTGTGTGTGGGACCTCCACGCCTCACTTTCACCCTCTATGGCCTTCTGCAGCATCCTGCTAGCCAAAACCAGGCCAAAAAATGGGCTGAAAACAGCCCCCAAAACAGGCTGAAAATGGGTGAAAAATGGGCCAAAGAATAGGCCAAAAATGCCCCTGCCGCCGCCCCCCTCACCCCCTTCTTCCACTGGCCCGCAGAGGAGAACTACAATGCTAATCTGGCCCTCAAAGAAATCCAGTTTGACACCCCTGATCTAATGGATAGGTAGCCAAGACCTGACAATCCTATACACTTCCTTGGAAATTAAAAGCTTGAATTCATCTCGGCTAACTATGCAAAGCCTTGCTTCTGATATCTTGATAGGAGCTTACATAATCTGAATGAATCAGACAGATTTTATCAGACAGATTTTATCTACCAGATCCCAAGAATATTCCTCATGGTAGCTTTACATGTAGTCCTGTGGTTTGTCCTCCCCAACAAAGAACAAGTCACTGTAAAAAGGGCTACCAGATCACATCTGCAGATGTGGTAAGAGTGGGAAACAGCTATGTAAGATTAATGTACCTCTTCTCAGGCTTAGAATAATAATGGTGGTTATTAATTAACAACCACATTCCTTCTTTTGGGCAAAAACTTAAATATATATTTGCTTTTTCAGGGTCCCAAAGGCGAGAGCATTAGGGGCCTGCCTGGCCCTCCAGGCCCCCAAGGACCTCCAGGGGCAGGTTTTGAAGGACATCCAGGGCCGCAAGGGCCGCCTGGCCCTCCTGGCCCTCCAGGACCACCTTCTTTCCCAGGTCCCCACAGGCAACGTGAGTAGACACTTAATGTCTCTTCAATTAATTTGTTACAGGTCGATCATGGTTTAAATATGGTTTTGCTTTCTTTCAGATATCAGTATTCCAGGACCCCCAGGACCTCCAGGACCCCCAGGACCTCCAGGCATTAGTGACCCACCTTCTTTGGGAGTAAGATGAAAAACCTCATATTTTTAGAGCATTATTCTCCAACTTGTTACATTCCAGATTGTTGAGTCTAAAATTAAGCCTCACGGATTTAACCTGGGTTTACACAACATACAGATAAAACCAAAGTAGTGTCAGTCTCTGGTTCAATAGATTGTGAGAATCCAGCCACTGTCTTTACACAAGGGTGGACAACCTGTTAGGTTTCGACAGCCTTCCCCCTCAACCCCCCAAGACTGCAACTGCCTCCCCCTGTGAAACCTCCCAAGATTGCACTGCTGAAATTTGGCCACAGAATGGTCAACTGTGGCTGGTAGTATTTGGTTTAATTAAGGTGAGAATGATAATATTGCACATCTTGGAAGCTTCTCATTTCCATTCCACCCTTGCTCCCCTTATATTGCTAATGAACAGTAGCAAAAATGCAGAGTTCTTTTCCCTCACATTTTTAAAATGCTTTTTCTCCCAAAGGTCCGGATTTTAGCAACCTACCAGAACCTGATGAGCAGAGCTCATGAGGTACCTGAAGGGCAGCTCCTTTTCATCCAAGATAGAGAAGAGCTCTACATCCGTGTCCACAATGGCTTCAGAAGAATCCTTGTGAGTACCCTCTGCCTTAGCATTGCTCAACTTCAGCAATTTAAGATGTATAGACTTCAACTCCCCCACATGCTGGCAAGGGAATTCTGGGAGTTGAAGTCCACTTAACTTAAAAGTTGACAAGGTTGAGAAACACTACTCTGCCTCAACTATGGCGGTGTTCCTAAGGGATGAAACTTTAGATGCACAATTATTATGGCAGAATAAAAACTCTCTTCAGGGAAAAATAACTAGGTTATTCACATGTATAAAATGAGAATGGGATCTGAAACGAACACTCTCCCATAAGGTTGGATGAACTTCCCTCTCTTGATTTAGAAAGGGCTTGCTTAAAATAAACTCATGTACACTTGATGTCTGTGGAGATTCTCAGTCATAGAAGATCATAGTTGTCTCAAAGGTGTTTTTTTTTTCTTCAAAAGGCAACTGGACTGGTTTATTTCCTCAAGGAAAAAAGCATCTTTGAGATAATGTAAGCTTAATTCACACTGGACTCTGTAATGTCAGTTCAAATGTAACCAGATTTTAGCATGTAGTCTTCTCAGG
The DNA here is from genome assembly GCF_049901735.1 of Notechis scutatus. Lineage (NCBI taxonomy): Eukaryota > Metazoa > Chordata > Lepidosauria > Squamata > Elapidae > Notechis > Notechis scutatus. The sequence goes on from NC_142009.1 coordinate 230,333,153, forward strand.
TCTTAAGCTAGGTAAATAAACAGAACTTTTATGAACACAGCTTCACCATCACTAAGTTCTCAAAGCCTTGGGAAAACCATTTATATCTTCGAACTCAGAAGATTGAGGCAGCAGGAAATAGACTTGTCAAAATTGTTATTGTCCCGACCCACCCACCCAAACTCTTGGAAAGGAGAATGACATGCTGAAAATATTTGGTTTTCTTTTTTCCTATAATATCTATGTGTCAGTAGTATTATTTCCAAACAGTTAGCTTTTTTCAGGAGGTTGGCTGGGAATTGCTGCAAGGAAGTGCTATATAAATTCTTCAATCATTGTTTTGGTTCAATTTCAGCTGGAGGAAAGAATATCCATTCCTGGCTCTGGACTGGTAGGTGGAACATTATTATCTAATACTAGCCATTAGCTAGAAAAACTATAAAAAATGGAACATCCTACGCTTGCTGCTAGGACTTTTCTGTTTTGGGAATATCTATGGTTCTATAGTATTTGCTTAATGTTTGGATTTCCGTAGTTAATTATCTCCTTTGTGCCCTTGTAACAAATCAAGACAGCTTTTATCTGAATGCAATATAACTAGAGTTATTAGGTGGTGGAAACTAGGAGGAAATGAAGTTTTCCCCTATGCAAATAAATTATTTGATTTCCTCATTCACATGAATACAGGTACTCTTTGCTTAATGACTTAACCAATTGTTCACAATTACAAAAGACGTCTTCAAAGCTACTTACAACCCATTTTCAAAGTTCTGATGTTACATTTCCTTGTGGTCACATGGTTGCATTTTGGATGATTTGGAATTGGTGCACATTTATGGCCATTTGTAGCATTCCATGGTTAGCTGATCATGATTTTCTACCATCTCAAATAATTGGGCGTGGTCGTGCAGTGACTTTTTCAATGACTCCATGACTTACAACCATAATTCCTAGCTCAGTTATGGTTATAAATCAAGGACTACCTGTAAAGGGAGAAATTGCACTGCTAAAAACAAAACAAAACCAGAAGGTACGGAAGATCCTATTGCTCAAAGATCCTAAAAAATTGAAATTCTTGGCACTGGGGCTTCTACCTGGGATTCTGAGTGAGTGGGGGAGAAGCCATCCATTGTCCTTGCAAAACTAGATTGGCTATGACAGTAGCCACGTTTCATTGACTTCAGCACAAAAATATCCTAAAAGCCCTTTTTTTGTGCCAGATCGTCATATTGCCTTTGGCTCGTACACTTTTCATACCTGAGGCAGCTTGGTTCTAGCTATTTCAGTTTTCAAGTAGTGTTTTTCTTCTTCTCCCAACAGTTTTTGCCATTGATATTGTCTAGGATGTTTCATTAAAAATGTGACAGTAGAGACCAGGCACTTGGCTTTAGCAAAGGCACCTGCCAGTGACTATCATTTTCCAAAATATGTGTCAGCTCCTTACAAACAGATTTAGCACTTCTTCGAGTACACTAGAACTCTTTTTTTAAAAAAAATACATGGCTTTCATACTTTTTGAGACAATGCTACTTCTCTTATGAGCAGAAGGTAGATTTAAATTGGGAGAGGCAGGCAGTTTCTGCCATGACTTGCTAGTTTGTAGTGAACCAATGAAGATATGGAAGCATCAATACTGAATGGTAGACAAATGCAAACCAGCATGCTTGTTGGATGGATGAGCTGCACTATGAATGACAGAAAATGTGGGAGCGGTATGAAGGGTTCTGCTCTGTAGCACTGATTACTCAGACAAGCACTCCAAAGGAACCTGATTCTTCATTCCATTCCAGGACAATGAAGTCTATGAAAGGTCTTCCAGCATCCACTACTCTCATGGAGGGACAGCCTCCTCTGGATCTCATCGTCCATTTCAGCCACACTTACCAGTACATGCACGTCCGGAATATAATGCTTATTCTACTGCCAAACCTTGGAGAGGGGACGAGAGTGTGGTCGACCCACACCACCTTCCCGAGCAACCTGCCGTCCACCCACCTCGTCAGGGAGCACAGCAAGAGTCCTTGGACCATTTCTTTCCTAACAACCGCCAGACTGAGACTGCTCCTTTGGCAGTTCACACACATCATGACTTCCAGCCAGCTGTGAGTGTCCCTGTGTCATCAACGTATCCTTCATTCTAGCATCTGCCGCAGCTTGTTGTCAGTTCAGATTTAAGTTGCTAGCTATGAAAACAGCTAGCAACAGCAACTCAATGTAAATGGAGGTTGAGATCAGGGTTGATGTCACATGTTGGGTGGCTTTTGGAGAATGGACAAAAAAAATTAAAACCCCTGAAATGATTTCTTTAGGTTGTTATCCTGCCCGTGAGCAGAACAAACTGAACTCAATACAAATGCAAATGGAAAAACATGAGGACTCGGTTTTAGGGGCAAACATAACTTCTTTCACTGGGTCATTTTGCCATTTTCACCATGGCATTCATGCTTCCATTCCTCCACTAAAACAGTCCAGACAAGCTAATCTGATACTCATTTCAGGATACAATATCTGTACAAAACATGATAATGATAAGAAATGCTGGTTTTGCCTTCTTTTTATGGATTGGCATGTTATACTAATTTGTTTGGTTAATGTATGGCTCCGTGTATTATGTATTTCCAGACAGTAGATTGAATAACCATGCTAAACAACCTGCGTGAATATGATCACTGGACTTTTCTTCCATTTTATCTTGAAATAGATTAGGCTAGAAGACGATGATTTGCCCCAAAACAGCGAGAATCAGTGAGCTTCAAAAGTGAATCAGAATTTGAAATCTCCTAATCACTGTATCATACTAGCTGCTTTTGAGGGTGCAGGTGCTAAATAGCAAAAAACTGTTAAGATCCATCTGGGCAGCAGTGAGCTGAAAAACTGGTCTGGATAACTTGGATTTGATAAGAGCAGATACTTTCCATTGCTAGGCTGTCACAGCAGGCATCAACCAAATGAAATATTTATCCTGGCTCTTCCTGGAGGGTGAACATCTGTTTGTTTTTCCAGCTGCATCTTATAGCCCTGAACACTCCCCAGAGCGGCAGCATGCGGGGCATCCGAGGAGCTGATTTCCAGTGTTTCCAGCAAGCTCGGCAGGTTGGACTGTCTGGCACTTTCCGAGCATTCCTCTCCTCTCGGCTGCAAGACCTCTACAGCATAGTGCGCAGAGCAGACAGGAGCACAGTGCCAATTGTCAATCTCAGGGTATGTTGGGTCACAGACCCGTGCAAATTAAGTTTCATCAAAGTACTAAGAAGACAATTTGCTAGCCGTTAAAGAACAAAATACTTCCAGAAAGCAGGAACGAATCATAGCAGACTAAACTTAGCTAGTCCTTCCCACAAATAATTGCAAAATTATAATTCTGTACTATGTGACTAGTTAATTTATCTTACTTTAAGCAAGACTTTGCACAAGATAGCTCACAATGAAATAATGATATATGGTTTTGATGATTAGAAAAAAATAGATTATAGAAAAAATATAAGCATTGCAACCATGGATCAAGAGGTTAATTTATATTTGTAACTGCTGTAAAAGAAACCTTTTATGTTTTCTTTTTTTTCTGTACTTTTTTTTCTGTTTTTTCTTCTTTCTTTTCCTTCTTTTTTATTCTAAATATTAATTCTTATTTTTCATCTTAAATTTTTAATAGATGATTGATATAGATAGATGATAAATTAGATAATTAGAAAGATAGATAGATAGATAGATATAGAGGAGGAGAGAGATGAAAGATAGATGAAAGGTAGGTAGGTAGAGAGATAGATGATAGATAGATAGATAGATAGATAGATAGATAGATAGATAGGCAGAGATAGATAGATAGATAGATAGATAGATAGATAGATAGATAATTAGATGAGAGATAGATAGATGATAGATAGATAGATAGATAGATAGATAGATAGATAGATAGAGATAGATAGATAGATAGATAGATAGATAGATATAGATATAGATAGATAGATAGATAGATAGATAGATAGATAGATAGATAGATAGATATAGATAGATAGATAGATAGATAGATAGATAGATAGATAGATAGATAGATATAGATATAGATAGATAGATAGATAGATAGATAGATAGATAGATAGATAGATAGATAGATAGATATAGAGAGGGAGAGAGATGAAAGATAGATGAAAGGTAGGTAGGTAGGTAGATGGATGGATGGATGGATGGATAGATCGATCACAATATTCTTGTTGGTATTGTGAAAACCAACAAGATGTGAGTGGGTATAGCTGATGTCTGTCTTTCAATAGGAAGGGTCATTTGCACATATATAGGTTCTATAATCCCTCAAAATAATAAAAGTTGTGAAAATAATTTTTGACTACAAACTAAATATGAACCAGCAGGACAGGACAGCAGCTGAAGTCCTAGAACAATTCTAGATTGCCTCTACAGACATTGTATGGCTACTTATATCTATGGAAAAAATGTCCGTAGAGGCAATCTAGAATTGTTCTAGGACTTCAGCTGGTATCCTGCCCTGCTGGTTCATATTTAGTAAAATCTCCCCTGGAATATAGTAGTGTGTTAAATACAGATGTTTAAAGGGTATTGTTTATTTATTTAGATTTATGGGTGGTATATAAAATTAGGGTATTGATAGAATATGGCCAATAAGGTGGTAAACAAAGCAAGAGATTAATTTTAAAGGTATTTTTTTTTAAGCAAAGGTGTCAAGGCTCCAACTAATGAGCCCAAGCAAATCAGAACTCTAAGACTTGGCTCCTTCTCAAAGGTCTTCTTTAATGAGTACATCATATTGGCACAGCTTCAGTGGGAAACCAAATCTAAATCTTTCCTGTGGTTTCAGTATAATTAAAGTAAGAAATAACCCCATCCCCAAGTGTCACCGATCATGTTGGCCAATTGGGTTAATTGGCAGGCTCTTCAGGCACTCTTTCCCCAACTTTATCTGTTGCCAGTAGAGATGACCTTGGTTCTCACAAGAAAGTCCTTCGTTGTGTAATGCATTCCAACCTCCTTCCCTCCCTTCCCCATGTGTGGCAACTGAGGAACATTTCGGCCTTAACAAAAGGCCTTGACAAAAGGTGAACTGCAGGTAGTCCTTGACTTACAATAGTTTGTTTAGTGACCGAAGTTACAATGGCACTGAAAAAAGTGACTTATGGCCATTTTTCACATTCATGACTGTTGCAGCATCCCTGTGATCAAAATACAAAGGCTTGGTAACTGACTCACATTGATGACGGTTGCAGTGTCCCTGGGATCATGTAATCACATTTTGCAACCTTTTGACAAACAAAGTCAATGGGAAAGCCAGACTCACTTAACCGTGTGACTAACTTAACAACTGCAATGACTCTCTTAAAAACTATGGCAAGAAAAATTGTAAACTGGGGCAAAACTCACATAACAAATGTCTCGCTTAGCAACAGGAAGTTTGGGCTCAATTGTGATCATAAGTCAAGGACTACCTGTAGTACTGCAAATAAAATTCAGCTCTGAGCAACGCAAGATAGGACCATATAAATGTCTTTTTTGTCATTTTGGAGCAATCAAAATTGACTAAACTAACATCTTCTCTGTTTACAGAATATCTCTCTTTGCAAGAACAATTTTTACTTAGGATAGGCACTTGAGCCATGGCCTTTAAATGCCATTTGACCCCCTTTAAAAAAAATATTAATGCCTTTGTCCAGATCAACAAGTTCTACGTTGGACATTGAATGTTTAATTTCCAAAAAAACATTCAAAAATTAATTTAATACAGGTAGTCCTCGACTTACGACCGCAATTGAGCCCCAGATTTCCCTCAAACAAAGCAATGAGTTGTGTCACGTTTTATGGCCTTTTTTTTTGCCAGTTAAGCAAATTACTGTGGTTGTTAAACGAATCTGGCTTCCCCCACTAACTTGGTCGGAAGCTGGCTGGAAAAGTTGCAAATGGTGGTCACATGAACCCCCAGGACACTGCAAATGCCATACTATAGATACATGTGAAAATTTCCAGCCATGTGAAAATTGGTTATAAGTCACTTTCTTCAGTGCAGTTGTAACTTTGAATGGTTGTAAGTCAAGGACTATCTGTAGAAACTTAAACTGTTCCTGGCAACCCCAAGATTTAGAGTGCTTCAACCTAGCAAGTCTTCAGATGATCTCTAAAAATCTGTCTTTTCTCCCAAGCTCTGGGCTAGATTGATGGTGAGCCCAATGAGATAGTATTCCCTGTTGTGTTTCAATCTGTTCTTAAGTTCTTTCTTTAGCTATTATGCTAGCTTTAATTTTATGCTGGCCAGAGTTTGGGTTAAGTGTGGCTTTATAAAATAAATGAACAAATGAATGAACAAACAAATGACATATATATATCCCCAAAGTTGTAGACAGGAGTATTTTCTAGATAGGTTATCCAGGTTCCTTCAAATTGGAAAGTCTGTTTCGGTGGATTCTTGAAATGGAAAGCTCAGACTAAAGATTATTTCTAGACAGAAAATGTCTTTTGAATACTGCTTAGGCAAACACCTTGCTCTATTTTGTTTCTTCCCAGGATGAAGTGTTGTTTAATAACTGGGAGAACCTCTTCTCAGGCACTGAAGCTCCATTCAGAACTGGGGTTCGCATCCTCTCCTTTGATGGAAGGGATGTCCTGAGAGACTCTGCATGGTAAGTTGGGGCTGAGGAGAGAGATTGAGTTTCCAGTGAAGATTTGGGAATGTGCTTAGATTGTACATTTGTGCTACTTCCTGCCGAGTGGCACAGTATTTTCAAAGGCATCCAAGGTCTCCTTTCTGATTGACCTTTGTAAGCAATAGCGTTTATGTCTCCACCCTATCCCCTTTCCCAGCTCCTCGTGATGCATTTTTAAGACAACAGATGCAGGAATGAGACAAAAAGCTTTGCTTTGTGTTATGTTGCCCTTTAGCAACATTTATTTGTGTAATTTGATTCAGAGCAGAGTAGATGTTTTGTGTATAACCACTATATGGCCCCAGCCTATTTTTTTCCCTTTCCCTGGGGATAGGTAATAAGATTTTCTCAGATTTTCTTTAACTTTATGGCGCATGAGTAGTGATCCCAACAGCTAAGACACTATTAGGCACTGCAAAGCCTACACAAAATCATGGTCCACCAAATAAGGGGGCAGGGTTCATGCATCAGATTAAGCCATAGGATGGTTACACTGTTATGAACCTAGCCACTACTCTTAAGCTATGATTTATTCCTTATTAAGTTGCACTATTAAGAGCCATGGTGGCGCAGGGGTTAGAATGCAGTATTGTACACTAATACTGCCAACTGCCAGCAGTTCGATCCTGACTGGCTCAAGGTTGACTCAGCCTTCCATCCTTCCAGGGTTGGTAAAATGAAAACCCAGATTGTTGGAGGCATTAGGCTCACTCTGTAAACTGCTTAGGGAGGGCTATAAAGCACCGTGAAGTGGTATGTATACCTTAAGTGCAATTGCTACTGACCCAGCCTAGTTGACTCAATTATAGCTAAACAGCAACATAGAAGGCAGTCATAGTGCTTTTGTGTATGAAATGGCCTTGATGTGAAGATATTTTTCAGGCCTCAGAAGTACATGTGGCATGGCTCCGATTCCAAGGGACGGCGACTGACAGAGAGCTACTGTGAGACATGGCGGACGGATGACACCGTGGTGACTGGCCAGGCTTCCTCGCTGGCATCAGGCAAGCTGCTTGAACAGAAGAGCAACAGCTGCAGAAACGCCTTTATCGTCCTGTGCATCGAAAACAGCTTCATGACATCTTCCAAGAAATAGAACCCCTGAATGTGCTGATTGCAAGTGGAGGCGAGGAGTCCAAATGCCCCCCCTTCTGCAGTGGGGAACAGGCAAGGGATTCCTCCCCCTCCACCATCAATCAGGATAATGTGTCCAGCCAGTTTCATAATATAGCAACCAAGCAGATAAATGGACAGGAAAGCCAAAGAGCGTCTTCTTATGATTTCCAACACAGATCTGATGCTGTGTGTGTGTGTGTTTTTTGTTCTTGTCTCCTCTCAGCACATTTGCTGGAGGGGCTCAGGCAGAGCAGGATTTGTGTGCAAGGCAGTCTCCATCCAGGCAAGTGCAGCTCCCAAAATGATTCTGTCTCTCTCTCTCTCTCTTCCCTGCTCGTATGTAACATTTCATGTTTTCCTGATCACCTCCCTTTCCCTCTTGCCTTTCCAAACAGTCCACAGGTTCTTTAAAAGAGAAAACCAAGGTCAAGTGGGATGTCAGAAGATCTATTTATTTGCATTGACTTAGAACAAGAAGGCTTCCCCAATCAGGGAAAGTGCCAATGGTGTTGCATTTGGAAGCCCTCATTGTGAGCATGTTAAATCCCAATAACTTGCCATGCAGGGTACCATCTGCTCTTCTATGAGGGGCATGGAGCTAAATATGAACTTGCTGAAAAATTCATGACCAAAATTAAGAGTTGTATAGGCCTCAGGCAGGCTTTCCTGCAGCTGCCCTGCATTACCTCAAAAGCTTCCTTTTCCAAAAAGGTTGCCCTGGCAACTCTGCTGGCCCTGCCAGCTGCCTCAACTGCTTTTGCTTTTTAAATTTCAGACACAGAAGGAAGTAATACTGCTCCCTTCAAAGGCTATTTACAATTCCTGCTACAGAGTTTACAACATCCGTTGCAAGAACAGGGTCAGAATAAAGTGATGAAAGACACTAGTCTTTATTAGGCACCATTCTTCTCATGTCCTTTAATTGCCCATTTCTTGTTCTTCAAAGAGAAGTGTTGAAAGGAACCATCTTAAATGTAATTTAGATGTAGGATTTTCCTTAAGAGGCTTGGAGGGAAGCACAATCAGAGAAAAGTTGCCACAAAAAAGAATCTGTATTTGTTCCTTTATCAAGGTTTTTTTGTTTTGTTATTGTTAAACATATTTTTCTTCTCTGCCTTGCAGGGAAGTTGCCATTCTTTTACCACAGAAACTGGGTTACAGCAAAATCTGGGGACCCCAGAGTTCCCGTTAGTTATCAGAGCCCTGCTAATCTTGTTCTCTGGCCCTGCTGATAGCAGCCACTTCTTGGTTCCAGGGCAACCCTCCCATTCACCTTCAAATCTCAGCTACAAAATAAGCAAGGAGCACATAACACGAGCAGTCTCTGGTTTTAAAAAGCAGTTGCCAGGTAACAGTGGATTAGACAAGAAAGCCAAATGCACCTACAAGGAGCTGCTTTCAGCATGTCAGATCAGGTTGTCAAATCCTGACAACCCCCACTCCCCACGCTAGTGGAGGCTGGAGGTCCAAATCCACTCCTGTTAGCCACCCCTCTCAAACCAAAGTTAAAAGAAACCCACCCCTCCAGTCTTTGTGTCTTCCCCTGCTTCTAACACTGGGACAGTGTTACACATTCCAAAGCATTAAAGCACATGGATATTTCAAGGGGTAGAGACCTCTGGAGCACAGGCTGGGGTTGTGTCTTAAGTGTTTCGTTCCCCTATAAAAGCATGGCTGGATTCCTGGCCTTGCTTGCAGCCTTTCTAAACAGCCACAGTAAGGACAAGTTGCAGCAAAGCAGCTTGGCATTTCTCCTCTGAGTGTAGACTTAACTGCTATGGAATGTTTGATCCATATCAACAGTGCCCAAAATTCAAGCCAGGCTGATGCTTGTTCCATATCCATTCATTTGAGTTGGTTGTTAAAAACCAAGGTGCTAAATTCCTACGTAAGCTTTGTTTTTATTGTCCTAATAAAATGTTAGTACTGCGGTGGGGAAAATTCATTTGTGCAAGTCCACACAGTCAGTTTTCTTACTGTCTACTGTATTTTGTGACATTTTAATTCAGTTTTAAAAGCCTATGGACCTTTATATCTTTGTCAATTGCGTGTTGTGTATTATAAACTGTTTTCTAAAGGCACTGAATAAAGGAAAGTATCCTCCTGACTGGGTGTTTACTGTGGGTCTTTACTAAAATCTTAAATCTGGCCTGGAGCATAAGAACTGGTAACAGATGCTTCTAGCTATCTATGAAGCATAGAGACCAGCATCTGGGGAGGATCCATAAGCCATAAGACTTGCTGTCTTTTAAATTAAAAAAAAAGCATCGTAAAGTAGAACTGCAGACATGTCCAACAAGCTTAGAAATACATACACGCTGCTGCTTGAAATTTCTCTGCTTATGTTCTGACCTACTTTCCTTTCAAATCGTACTTCTCCAGTGGGCATCCTAAAGGGATCATGTGAGTCAGCTCCACTTAAAAAATGGCTTGAAAAGAAATGCTTGAGTTTTGTGAAAGAGGAGCACTGAAACCTTAAACCTGGCCTGGAGCATAATTCATTAATCAAAATGCAAGCTCTTGCTTTCTAATGAAGAAGATTGGATTGCCTGGTTCACTTTGGTCCCATGTCAGTACTTTCCTGAATTTAAGGGCATTTTTTTTTAAGCCCGGTAATTTCATTCTTTGACATGTGTTTTCTGAGTGTGGCAGCTTACAATCACCAGGGGTCAAATGCAAATAGTATCTCTGTTTTCCTATAAAGGGAAAACAAAAATGTGTCTTACGTTATTATGAGTCATATCACAGTATATTAACCAGTATCAACATTAAAAAGTGCCTTAGTCTCACTTGCTCTTGGTGATTGGCAAATTTACACGACAGAACTAAGAACATACATGTTTAAAAGCAAATTCATATGATCAAAAAATTAAGTGCCCAATTGCAACATTGGTAAATATTATTTCAGCATAACTTGGCTCAAGAAACGGGGAGAACTGTAGCTGCCAGAAAAGTCAACTACACCAAAGTTGCATTTGAAACCAAGCAAGCTTTTCTCTGAGCTTCTGCAGAGATCCAATATTGTGAAAATAGGGTTGCATTGACTTTGATAAGTGCTGATTGTTATGAGAGGTGCACTGGTCTCATGTCAATGGAGATCTTGCAGGAAAATCCATCTCCATGTACGTACGCAGATGGTAGCGTTTCTCAGGCTTTGGAACTAGCCAGTTCTGGGTTTCCCTCCTTGTCCGAGTTCTCCTCCTCAACTGGGCTGCAGAGTTCATTGGCTGGTGTGGTCTCTTCTTGGGGTGTTTTGCAAGCATTGCACCTTGCCATCATGTACGCAAATGACAAAAGATACAGTGTGGTCAGAACAGTGAAGTAACCGAAGTAAACGTAGAACTGGAAGAGAATAAAATGCACAAGTATTTTGAGAAATGCAGGGCTTCATTAACCTCAATGCACACAAAAAATATGAAAGCCTCAATCCACCTAAGAATTGAAAAAACTTTAGAAATGGACCTTTAAATGAATAATAGTACAGGCATTCCTCGACTCATGACAGTGGAGTCCAAAATGTCTCTTAAGTGAGACATTTGTTAAGGGAGTTTTGCCCCATTTTACACCTTTTTAGCGAATCATTGCAGTTATTATTGACACGCTGGTTAAGTGAATCTGGTTTCCCCATTGACTTTGCTTGTCAGAAAACTATACACATGATTTAGGACAACCGTCCTAAATATGAACCAGTTGCCAAGCATTTGAATTTTGATCACGGTGATGCTGCAACAGTCTTAAGCGTGAGGAATGGTCGTAAGTCACTTTTTTCAGTGCCTTCGTGGCATTGAACAGTCACTCAACCAACTATTCTAAGTCAAGGACTGCCTGTAAAAGGGCCTTGAAATTGGATCAGCTCAACAGAGCCATTCAGTATAGCATCTTACTGTCCACAGTGGCCATCCAGAGAGCTCTTGAAAATTCTATTTCCCCGCCTGCGATAAGCCTTGTTATTTTTGAGCCATAACCTACAGTGCCTGAACACAAACACTGGTCCTACCTAACCATCAGCAGTCAGACCCAACCTGACTGCTGAACACTTGGGAGAAGAGAAACAGGCAGAGGAATCTTGCCACCTCAATGGGAATGACGTGGAGAATTGGAAGTGAACGAAATAAGTTCATTGGCTCTTCCTCTTAGCTCAGAATTAGTTTAGCTTTAAGTAGCCCAACCAACCTAAATGGAAAAGAGTCCCACTGTGAAGAATTATCTATCTCCACGCAAGCTTGTTGGTCAGGGCAACCACAACAGGCAAGGCAAAGCCTTCCCGATAGGCAGTTTCCACTGAACAAAGAGCAGCTAACATAACTGTAGGGTAACTTGCTCTTTTCCTTACCTGGGAATGGACTGAGAGAGCCAGACCATTCTTATCAGTTATGATGATAGTGATGATGGTTTTGAGAACTGTGGCAAGGAAAGTATTGACACCAAACACCAGAGCGCAGAGTTCTTTGGACAGCGAAGATGCAATCTGGAAGCTTCAGTCAGAGAAAGAAAACAAATTAGCTTTCCGCCACTACAAAATACCCTGAGCAGAAAGAAGAGACACTTCATGGCTGAGCTTTTGGCTGGATTCTGCTGATTGGCTGAAACCTCCTTGCCAATGAGGGTCAGTCACCCACAATTGCTACTATCAGTTTTATTTAAAATCTCAAAATGTTACAACGGACTCTTCCATCCACCTCCTGATATTTATACTATATACGCCAACGAACTCTGCAGGATTACAGCCAACCCATCTGAGGACAGCAAACTAGGGAAGAGTATGCTACAGCAACACTACTGCTATACATTTGAGGGGGAGAGGCTCTTAGAAAAAAACCCCTGGAAAATAAGATATTTAGAAGGCAAACTTATTTGTCATCACCATTAGCGAACTATTTTCAGATTAGGTGCACGAACCCATTGGACTGGTAGGATAGTAAGAACACCTGATCCAGTATTTCCCAGTTTTAACATCCTTACAAAAGTCCTGCATTATCCTGGAATATTGCACTGTGTTTGGATCTCGCTCCACACACTCTGCACATGTTATGTGTGCAAGCATGTAACTTTACAGACACGTGAACAATAGCTCTCACACCAATGCTGAACTGGTTTCCTGGGTTGACAGAAGCTCTATATATCCATTTTACCAGTATACCTAATGCAAGTTTAGCTGTCAGTTCTCACCACCATCACTCACATGGCTATAGGCACAAGAAACTGGTAGGAACCCCTGAAGAGGACATAGGCCGCATAGCACAGCCAAATATTGGCAGTTGTGTTCATCAACAACAGTAGGCTTGCCTGGACTCCGGTCACAACCCCAATCACCAGTTTTGACCAGAAGGCCCATCGGATCTTCACAAAGCCAGCAGAAAAAGCAGTGATGGCACCTAGGAAAACACAAATGATTGTCAAGAGGGGACAAGTCCTTTACAGTTAAACAGGGCTCTAGTTTTTTATGCAGTATTCTACCAAGGGATGAAGTACATATATCCCCCCTCAAGTATCCCATGGGGAGAAAAATATCTTCAAAACAGAATTTGGCAACTTTCTGGTTTACTGGAATGCGAGACTCTTAGCAATCTAATTGTTCTGCATCCCTTCATTATGTCTGACACATATATTGACTACATATAGGCTATTCTAGGAGGCTGCCTCATTTTGAATAGCATTTAGGTAGTAGATTTTGTCCAAGGCCAGAGATATGATGAATCAAAGTGAATGCACCCAGACTCACATGGATTTTAGGATGGTGTAAATTAATTTGGGGTGGGGAGTGTAGGAATAAAGTTGCAAATTTAAGAAGATATTATAATTGCAGCAGAGTGAAATAATATAAAAAGAAATATCACCTCAGGGAAATATCTTTCTTCTTATAAGGTGTTCATCACTTCTTCCAATGGTGTTTTCTTCTTGCAGGAAGTGATGCTTCCCTATCTTTTTGACTTAGATGACATGAACTGAGCCTGTGAGTTCTGCCATTCATTTTACAAACTTGGCAATGGGGAAGTTACATACCTAATAAGATTTGACCAAGCAAAAGCACGCTCACTGGGGGCCTAGCACCTTGGCTATGTTTCCTTACAACTTTCTATGTAAGGTGACTAACAGGTCATATCATCATTCCCAAATGACTTTTACAATAACAGCTGTAGATTTCTTAGTTCTACAAGAATGGGAATCAAATAATTATAGAGTATCCACGATGACCTTAGTATGAATAACAGAGACTGCCTTTACATGAAGCTGCTTAGGACAGTGGAAATGGATAGTCTACTTCAGGGGTGTCAAACTCGATTTCATTGAGGGCTGCCTCAGGGTTGTGTTTGACCTTCTGGGGGCTGGGGGGGCATGGCTGGGGGGGGCATGGTCAGCTCAACATCACTCATGTCAGGGGCACCTGTGGTGGCTGGGGGATCCATTGTCTCCAGTGGAGGAATTTCTTGACACCTCCCTGCCTTGTGATCAAATGCACTTTTACTAGTAGTTTGTTTTGCTAACCCTCTGCCATCAAAAACAGAACTCGGGAGGGGCGAGCATGATCCACCTGTGTTCTGTTTTCAGCTGCGACAGCCTCCTGCGGCCCTCTGCCAGTGAAAACGGAGCTCGGGGGGGGGGCATGCACAGCCCTCTAGTGCTCCGTTTTTGCTGACAGAGGCCCTGTGGGCTGGTCCTTCATTGTTTTCAGGGCAGCCCGCAGGCCAAATCTAATCCGAATCCGGCCCCCAGGCCTTGAGTTTGACACCCCTGATCTACTTCATTATTACTGGAGCTCCTGATTAGTCCTTGTTGGGGGCATAGCAGACCAATAAGATAAATACAAAAAACACCACTTCAGAGGAAAAGAAATATCCATATATACCAAGCAGGGTAGAAACTGCTTCCACTCCCCCATTGTAGACGTTTCTGTTGTCCTTGGCAGGATATATTTCATTCCATAAAATATGCACATAATAAAGCATCAGATAATAGCCAGCAGAATTGAATATCCACCAAAGGGACCAAAGTCTCAGCTGCGGCATTCTTACAATAGTCCCCAACTCCTTTATCAGCCGGAATAACAGCAGATTTTTCCAGGAAGAAGCCTTATACCACATGGGCTCTCCTGCCTCAGGGTTCATTTTGTCCAGTTCTGAGGGCGAGGTACCATTACACAAGCTCTTGCTCCTGTTGAAGAAGAGGCTGCGTTTCGGACGCTTCAGGAAGAGGGTCAAGACCAGCCCAAAGCACATGAAGCCCAATGAGATATAATTCACTGTCATGAAGGTGGTGCCTCCAACTGTGACACAGAGTTGTCCCACCATGGAACTGGTGAAGACACCCATCAGCACTGAAGACCGGGAATAACTGGCCATGCGCTGATAGCACGATGGAGAGATCAGGTTGAAGATGTAGGAGGAGTAAGCTATCCGCGTAGCCATCGTGATGCCATAGAAGAATTCCATGAACTGCATGGCAATGATGCTGGTACCAAAGATCAGCAGCAGCCAGATAGCAATGTGACTCAAGCTCTGCAGCACCAATATGGGCTTATACCGCAGATAGTCTGTGAGTAGAAAGATGGGCACCAATACTGCCATGTAGGAATACGATAGGACAGGGGTAATTTCATTGGTCACCTGCAAGAGAAAATGAAACGAAGTGCAACTGATTTACACTAGTGAGTAAACCAAAGAGATAAAGAACTCTAGAAGAAGCCACATGCATTTTCACCTCACCTCACCTCTATTCTAATCATCTAGGATTCTAGGTCCTCTTTTTACTAATAATTTGGATGCTTCTTCTTCACATTCTTTTTTCAGCAACAGGCACCAAGACTTATTTTAGATACTAGCCATCCTATGTTTGGGAAACTGGAAACAAAACTATACACGAAGAACCAGCTGACTCAGGGACACCAGGGCTGGGCCTGGAGTATCCATAAGAGAAAGAAACCTCCAGCAATATACTTGATGGAATTCTGGGTGAATGGAAATACATTGATCACTGATTGGGCAGGACTGAAAGGAAAGAAAAACAGATTCACAACTAATACAAACTAAAACTATCAAACGTTACCTAGCTAGATTATGTCCTGGTTCATCAAACTATTTTTTATCAAAATTCCTAGGGATGAAATGGAGTTGTCCAGAATGGGAAATAAAATAACAGCATGTAGCTTACAAAAGAAGACAAAGCACCTTCATCAAGAAAGGACCATGGTGGCTGAAAGGGAGAGAGGAAAAAATCTCCATTCACATGTTATAGTTATTTGGAAGAACACCCCCTCTCCCCGCCCCCCACCAATTTATGGAAACACAATGTATAGGAAAACTGAAACCTGCTTTACACCAAACCAGCTGGCTGGTAATATTACTTTGATATTTCAGACTGGAATTTTTCACAATATTTTAGTGTCTTAGACACACACACACACACACACACACACACACACATACATACACATCCCCTAGTTTTTCCAACAGTCACTCTGAGATCTCCGCTCTGGTTGAAATCCACACGTATTGCTTGCCAAGGAGGTTGATTAAGTTTCTTACAGTTGCTTTAGACTGGAATTTGACGTTTTTTAGCCATGGCAACAGATCAGCATGAGACTCTGAACTTTGGCCAGACTGAGTTACATTTTGTGCTGACCAACCTTCTCCCCTAAATTTCCCACAGACAGGAGAATGGAAACACAGAGAATATTAAATTTCAATGACAAGAATGCCAAAGGTTTTGATTCAAGAGATCTGACCATCCTGTCATTTTTAGAAAAATAGAAGTCCGTAGTACTCCCCAGCCTGATATCTCCCAGAGGTATCTCTTCAAGCTTGCTTCCTTAAAATTTGGGGAGCTGAAACTCAACTTTCTGGCCTACCCCAGGGGGAAGGATGGTATGCAAGAATATACTTCAGGAAGGATGAATAATTCCTTTCTGTAACTCAAAGTATTATCAGCCCTGTTAACATGAGTTCACTACAACTTGGCATCATTCCTCTCTCTTCTATCCTCAAAGGATGTCTGTCAACTTGAGCAATTTATTCTGGTCAAGGAGTTTGGGATATTTTAGCAAAAGTAGCTGGGAACACAGTTTACAAATGGAATTCATGCGGAATATACGATGCCATCTCTATATCTATACTTCTAGATCAGGGATGGACAACCTGAGCTCCAGGGATCAGTTGACATATGGATTGATTGATTTGCAGGACTGGAGCCCCTTTGAACCACAGCTGCTGAAGATCAGTGACATGATTTGCTGAGGTAAGGAACATGCAAATACTGTAGCATAAACCCTAGAATTTAGGCTTAAATTTAGTGAGAAGTGCACCCTCCCCAACTGCCTCCCACAAAGTTAGACAAAATACAGATAATACGCCAGCTCCATTAATAGAATAGAAGAAGAATAGAATAAGAATAGAATTCTTTATTGGCCAAATGTGATTGGACACACAAGGAATTTGTCTTGGTGCAAATAACTCTCAGTATACATAAAAGAAAAGATACATTTGTCAAGAGTCAAGAATCATCAGGTACAACACTTAATAATAGTCATAGAGTACAATAAGTAATCAAATCACACTAGGAGTCAATATAAATCATAAGGATACAAGCGACAAAGTTACAGTCATATAGTCACAAGTGGGAGGGGATGGGTGATAAGGAGCGATGAGAAGATTAATACTAATAGTAGTGCAGATTTTGTAAATAGTTGGACAGTGTTTGTTTATTTATTTATTTATTGCTTTTTATTATTATTTATTAAGATTATTAGGGCAGTGTTGAGGGAATTGTTTGTTAAGCAGAGTTATGACATTTGGGGAAAAAACTGTCCTTGTATCTAGTTGTTCTGGTGTGCAGTGCTCTATAGCGTCGTTTTGAGGGAAGGAGTTGAAACAGTTTATGTTCAGGAAGTGAGGGGTCTGTAAATATTTTCACAGCCCTCTTTTTGACTCGTGCAGTATACAGGTCCTCAATTGAAGGCAGGTTGGTAGTAATTGTTTTTTCTGCATTCCTAATTAGTTCTTATAACTATAGTTCTAGTATATATAATAGCTAGTATATACAGTATAATAGCTATAGTTCTGCTACTGTGGTACCTAGATTCCTCAGAAATAATGAAGTCCTGCACCCCACAATATATTACCCTTCATGAGATTCCTGTTTCCAACTTTTAGCATCTTATTCAGCTGTGAATTTTCTCTGATAATTCCATCTGCAAATGCTTTCTCCTATGGTATGCCTATTGAGACATTCATTCTGATGCCTTTTTAATATCAGACCAGCCCATTTCTCTTACAGAATAATTTTGGTAACTACAGGTAGCCCTTGACTTACGACCACAATTGAGCCCAACATTTCTGTTGTTAAGTGAGTTTTGCCCCATTTTATGACTTTTCTTGCCACCATTGTTAAGTGAATTATTGCTATAAGTTAGCACCCTGGTTGTTAAGTGAATCTGGCTTCCCCATTATCTTTGGGGATCCCATGACCCTAGGACCCTGCAACCGTCATAAGTATGAACCAGTTGCCAAGCATCTGAATATTGGTCATGTGATCATGCAGATACTGCAAAGGTTGTAACTGTGAAAAACGGTCATAAGTCACATTTCTCACTGCTATTTTAACTTTGAACAGTCACTGAATAACTGTTGTAAGTTGTAGTTTATTAATTTAATTAGTACTTGCAATACTGTGTTCCAGGGAACAGTTATTCTTTGGGTTTTCATATTTTAAGTAACTTTTATTATTGGCTGTTTTTAATGTTTTAATTGGTTGGGTTTTAATGTGATTTTATATGTCTTTGTTTTTAATGGAGAGCTGCCCAGATTAAAGTGAAAATTCTACCCCACAACTCTCCACCCATTAATAGCAATAGCACTTAAGACTTACATACGCCTCACAGTACTTTTACAGCCCTCTCTAAGCGATTTACAGAGTCAGCATATTGGCCCCAACAATCTGGGTCCTCATTTTCCCGATCTCCAAAGGATGGATGGCTGAGTCAACCTTGAGCCTGCTGAGATTCAAACTGCCAAATTGCAGGCAGCCAGCAGTTAGCAGAAGTAGCCTGCAGTACTGCACTCTAACCACTGTGCCACCTTGGCTCTTTTGTGATACACAGCACTACAAAAAAGAGAGGTTTCCATAAATCAGGAGTGATTCCTTTCCCCCCCAAACACACATCTAAATCTGCTCTCAGCATGTGAAGAAGCTGCCATGTACTAATTGATAACCTAGGGTGCTGAGCGTTCCCTCATCCAAAAGGCACAGCAGTCAGGCAGAACAAAGTGTTTGGGAACAGATTGCCTGTGTGTGTGATTGTTTTTTGCCCAAACGACAAGAGCTGCCAATGTCCCAGAGAGACCTAGCAAGGGATCAGAGAGAAAATAGATCTTGCTCATTACTAAAAGAAGATCAAGTGTTCAAATAGAAACTTAATGACGCCAGAGCAGCAGGTCACAGCCACCTCTGCACAGCTATTGCAAAAGTCCACCTTTGGGGAAGGCAGCTAATTCCTCATTCTAAGCTTTCAGTTCTTTAAAACTACTAAATAGAGAAATGCATACAAGTGTTTTAATTTTTTCTTTTTCTTGTAAAGAAACAAACCAGTAGTTTATTAGCTAGTTGAGAGATTGGTCAATGGATTCTTAAGAAAATAGCCTGGAAATAAATATTAGTCTGTATTTAGAATGTTTATTTTTTTAAAAAAAATCCCTGGGACCTCATAATCATTTTTACCATAGATATATTTATATTTCTATAAAAATAGTTATATCCACCTTTCTACTTAAAAATAAGTGGAACAGTGCAGTATGTTACTGTATCAAAAATCAGTATCTCATCATCAAAAATCAGTATCTCATTAGGAATAGCAATAGCACTTAGACTTATGTACCGCTTTATAGTGCTTTTACAGCCCTCTCTAAGCAGTTTACAGAGTCAGCATATTGCCCCCAACAATTTGAGTCCTCATTTTACTGAACTCAGAAGGATGGAAGGCTGAGCCAACCTTGAGCCTGGTGAGATTTGAACTGCCAAATTGCAGACAGCCGGCAGTCAGCAGAAGTAGCCTGCAGTACTGCACTCTAACCACTGCGCCACCTCGGCTCTTTTATGATATACAGCACTACAAAAAACAGAGGTTTCATATTTAAGACTTTACAGTGCTTTACAGCCCTCTCTAAGTGGTTTACATTGTCAACATATTGCCCCCAACAATCTGGGTCCTCATTTCAGCAACCTTGGTAAATGTTAAATGCAGTCTTTGATCAGCTTGATTTTACTCAATCCATGGAATCAGCTGGGAATAATCATTCATTTGATAAAGGTGACAGTGTGATACTCAAAATTTAGCCTACCATCAGCTCATCAACAGAGTCAACATCACAGTTTGGAATGGGATGAAGGAGCTCCAAGCAAGCTGGAGAAATTGTTAATTGGTTTCACTAAATTTAGGAGATCACCTGTAATTGTAGATCACCTGTAATTGGCAGAAAGTATTAAATGAGGCAGAGCTGCTATAGAATAATCATGGAGTCCCTTCTACAAAAAAGAGAAACAGGCAAGAAAATGGTAAAGGAAAAGGACAAAATAACCACAAAAGAGGAGGAAAATGGTTTATTTTTGGTATTTTTAAGGGTACTAATATGTGCCATATACCTTCACCACAACCAAGATCATATCATGAAGCACAGCCTTCCCAAAGTGTGTCCTCCAGATGCACTGCACAACTCCAAACATAACTCATCGTGGCTAAGAATGATGAGAACTGTAGCCCAATTAATCTGGAAGGATCCAGAATGGAAAGAATGGAATGGAAAGAACAGTCATAGAAGTTGACTCAAGCAATCGGATTAGGCATTTACTTTGCTAGCTTGCATTGTCAAACTATTTGCTGAATCAGAAGTTAAAATGTAAGTCTCCACATCAGATTATGAGGGCAACAGACAGCAGGTCAGGCTGAGATTCCTTTCAGTTTTATTTTAACTGGGGGGAAAGGCAGGTCATCCCACTCCTTTATTATTCCAAAGTAAGTTTTAATAACTACCATTACTGCATTAATATGTTGGAGCAGAATGCAAGCTTACCCATACATTTTCTAATTTAACTCAGAAGCAAGCTAGCTCTGTGGAATTCTCTTCCCATCTCAGCCCTTATTCTGGCCTTTAGAAGGTCTATGTAGGTCTGTTTGTTCCTAACCCAATCATCCCTCTATGCTCCATGAGCCCATGATCCAAGAGCCAAATAAAAAGGAGGAAAAATGAGAATTTATCATTCTTTCCATGCACTGTTGCAACATACTCTTTCCTCCCTCCACTTTAACAGAGACATTCCTAGCATTTTGTCAAAACCTATTGCTGCTCAGAAGGTCTTCTGCAAGACCACTCAACACTCCACACTTCGGTGCATTTTTCAGACCACTGCAACTAATCTGTCCCTTGTGTGGCTAATATGTCAAATGACCTCACCTCTTTCTTTGTGAAATTCTTCTCCGATCCCAACAGGTAAGGCGTGATGAAACTCTCCCCAGGTCTAATCTGGCCCATGAAGCCGTAGAAACAGAGGTAGCCAACAAGGAACTTCCAGCGTGGGTCTGGTGGAGGGTCAGGAGGCTGTTTTTCCATTTTTTCAGCCTCTTCAGACATAACTCCCTGGTAGCTTCTTGATCACTTTGAAAAGGAACACATTCTTTTCAGTGAAAGTCACAATGCTGGATTTACTGTTTGTTCAGTTTCTCTTTTCACTGCTGTGTACAAACTCCAACATGCAGAGGTATGCCTTGCTGGTATTTCTGTTTAAATAAAAAGGAGAGAAGGTGGTACCTCAGAAAATTTCCTGGTGAGAACATCACAAACTAATCCCCACCTTCATCTTGCCAGGAATGTGTTGGCTTTGCAATATTTCCTGAACAAAATTGTGCTGTTTCCACAAATGTCTTCTATGGTCCAGCAAATATTTACTTGATACCAGTCACCAATACAGTGGAATGTTTCAGGTCAGCCAGTTCAGAATTTTTTTTAAAAGGTTTTTTTTTTTTTAAGGGAAATTGGGGAATCCAAATAAAGAAACATGGAACGCTGTAGTGAAGCAAAGTTTATTCAGCTGGATTGCTGTCTTTATAAATAATGCTAATATCATTTCTTCATCTGCTACATTTAAGTTTTGTCAGTGAAACACACTTTCACTTCACAACGTCTGTAGGACAGACTAGGAGGGTTCCTCGCAGTGGAGGAATGAGTTGAATTAAATTCATAATTTAATGAATTTAACAATACAATACACATAAATTCAACAATACAATACAGAATAGCATTCTGTTATACTAAATTCTGATCATAGTATTGTAAAGATTCCCCTTGCACATATGTGCTAGTTGTTTCCAGCTCTAGGGGGCGGTGCTCATCTCCGTTACAAAGCCGAAGAGCCAGCGCTGTCCCAAGACATTTCCGTGGTCATGTGGCTGGCATGACTAAATGCCGAAGGCGCTTGGAATGCTATTACCTTCCCACCAAAGTGGTCCCTATTTTTCTACTTGCATTTTTACATGCTTTCGAACTGCTAGGTTGGCAGAAACTGAGACAAGCAACAGGAGCTCCCTCAGTTACGCGGTGCTAGGGATTCGAACCACAAACTGCCGACCTTTCTGATCGACAAGCTCAGCATCTTAGCCACTGAGCCACCGCATCCCAAGTATTGTACTAATTACCAATTTAGAAAGTACATATACTCCTTCAAGTCAACTTTGACGTCTTGCGATTTCATGTTCATATCCACACTTTTCTTACCAATGCAGAAATATTTTTCTGTTGGCTTTTTTGTGTGTTTATTTCAATTTTCCAGTCTAGCTTACATTGTTGGGATATCCTGGTAGTTTCCCACCTATATTCTGCCTAATCTTGAAACTCAAGGTAAGTCAGCTGGTGCTACCATCTGTGAACATTGGTAATTAGCAAGAACTTCTCATTTTTTTCATTCATCCAGTTTTATCTCAGTTGAATCTTATTCTAGTTAGGGTGTTGTAATGCACTGAGTATAAAAGTGTCCTTCAAGGTTAACTGGAACTTTTAATCATATCACATGGCTACAAAGAAGCTCTCACTAGCATCCAGGACAACAAGCCTGCCAAGACAATAGTTGCTTAATGGTCAAGGAGAAATTCCAGTTTCTGTTAAAGACAAGAAAGGATTGGATAAACATTACTAAGTGATATGGACCAATGATTTAACTCAATAAAAGACAGCTTCCTATTTTCTTAAGAGTTGCACTGGCAACTGCAATGTGTTGAATGGTCTATATTTCACTTCAGATAAGGCATTTTCCCAGTACAATTTATAGCATCATCTAAAAGAGTATTTTTTAAAAAATATTTTGCTCTTAGGATCCCTGCCCACTTAAAAAAAATTATAGAGGATTTTAAAAGAGCTTTTGCTTGTGTGGGTTAAATTGGTCACTATTTATCATATTAACAATTGACACAGTCATAGAATATTTATTGAATCATGTAAAAATAATATTAAGCCCGTTCTATATTAACATAAATAAAATACTTTTTATGAAAGCCTTATTTTTAATAAATTAAAATAATGAGGAGAGTGATGTTAATTTAAAAGTTTGTAAATATCTTTAATATCTTACAAATAATTTTGATTTCAAAGACCCCTGAAATGGTCTTGGGGGATCCTCAAGGTTACTTGTATCACATTTTAAGAAATACTGTCCTAGAGTCATCCATTTATCATTGCCCAAAATAACAGCAAGGGCATGCTTTCTATTATTTCAACAAGGGCTGGTTGATAGTTTGATGAGATTACAAGTGACTAGTAGGAAAATAGCTTGAAACCTGGTACAAGAATGGCCTGAATAGTCAAAATCACACACTCAGGGAAGTTTTTAATTATTATCACAGGAACCCCCAAAGCTTGCAATTATTATGTTTCAGTTACTCAGAAATATTCAGTTTTACAGATTTTAGTCTTAAGCTATATGAATAAAAAGAAGAAAAATCCCTGCTGTCACAAGCAGAATGTATTTGCATCTATAATTTAAAAAAAGACTGAAAAATAGAAAACAAGATTTATCTGCAGCTCAGAGTTCTACATACACTTTCACTGAATAGATTGTCAAGAGTAGCTGTCCATCTTATCCATGCTGATTCAGAAATTAAGCCCTGTTCTGCTCAAGAAGGCTTACCAATAGATTAATGGATATGGGACTACAATATGTGTTAATTTACCTTCCCTGTTTTTGACAACATAATGACACAATTTGAAATGTAATAACATGTACTGGCTGGCAGAAGTGAGATGACTAATGTACACACTCTCTTATTCTCTGCCTATTTTTGCAATCTGTTTTAGTGTTATGGAATGGGTTTTGGGTTCCTCCAACAAGGAAAAACAAGTCACCAAACTTTGTACAGTGTTTAAACCAGTGGTCTCCAACCAGTGGACCGGGGACCACTGGTGGTCTGCGAGAAAATTTTGGTGGTCTGCAGAGAAATGTCAACCCCAAAACACCCCCAAAGCAATTATTCCAGGCTGCGTGGGAATACAAGGCTGCACCACCCACATGGTCCGTGAGAACACAAGGCTTGCATTGCTTGCATTGTGAACAACACAAGGTAGTAAAGGGAGGCGGAAAAGGACGGAGGGGGGGAACTTGCCCCACGCGCCTCGCTTGGCCACCAAGCTGCTTCTTTCCGCTTCTTTCTTCTTCTGCTTTTGGCTGCACACAAGGAAAGCAGCAAAAATCTTTCTTTCTCTCCCCCAAACTCCACCAGAAATGAGTCTTTGGGACCCTGCAAGGCATCCTGCTCCAAGAGGCTGCATCAGCAAAGACTCATTTCTGGCGGAATTTGGGGCAGAGAAAGAAAGACTTTTGCTGCTTCTGCTGCTTCTCTCTCTCTCTCTCTCTCTCTCCTCCCCATAGAGGATTACTCAGAGGTAAGTCCCACTGAGTTCTGTGAGGATCAGAGATGGTATTCAGCAGGTTCTGACCAGTTCTGGAGAACTGGTACCAGAAATTTTGAGTAGTTCAGAGAACTGGCAAATAACACCTCTGACTTGAGATTTTACAGTATTCTTCCCCTGCCATGCAAACCAAGTCATGCCCACAAAACCAGTAGTAAAATTTTTTGAATCCCACCACTGGTGAGGATGTAGGCAGAGACCAAGAACTGCGGCATCATGGGTACAGATAACAGAATAACAGAGTTGGAAGGGACCTTGGAGTTCTTCTAGTCCAGTGGTCACCAACCAGTGGGCAGGGGACCACTGGTGGTCCATGAGAAAATTTTGGTGGTCCACAGAGAAATGTCACCCCCAAAGCAATTAATCCAGGCTGCGCCACCCACATGGCCCGCGGGAACACAAGGCTTGTGTTGCTTGCATTGTGAACAACATGAGGCAGTAAGGAGAGGGAGGAAAAGGTGGAGGGGGGGAACTTGCCCCACATGCCCCACTTGCCTTGCCTGGCCACCGGGCTGCTTCTTGCCCCTTCTTTCTTCTTCTGCTTTTGGCTGCACACAAGGAAAGCAGCAAAAGTCTTTCTTTCTCTCCCCCAAACTCCACCAGAAATGAGTCTTTGGGACTTTGCAAGGCCTCCTATTCCAAGAGGCTGCACCGGCGTGACAAGTCTCACAAAGACTCATTTCTGTCAGAGTTTGGGGCGGAGAAAGGAAGACTTCTGCTGCTTCTGCTGCTTTCCTTGCATGAACCCAAAAGTCTCTCTCTCTCCCCCCCTGAGAACGGAGCTGGAGATGGTATCCTGCGATCCCAAATAAAGAATGATTGATCGGTAGGAAAACAGGGAAGGGAATTTTCCTGCAGACTTTTTGGGGGATTTTCCCAGGGTCTCTGGTCTGCAGAATTTAAAATTATGAGTTTGGTGGTCCCTGAGGTCCAAAAGGTTGGCGACCCCTGGTTTAAACCATCCTACAACACTCAGTTATATATGAAAGTTGTACAGTAAATGAAAAATGATCCCTTCATTGCAGAATCGATGCTACCAGTTTGCTGCTGTCATGGTCCAACCATCAGACAGAGAACTACTCTACACACATGGTTAAAAAAGGCAGGGCAGATGAATGTCACACAGATTTACTAACAAGCTGTTGCTCAAATATAACTCTTAAGAGATCCATATTCTAATTGGATCCCACCTTCAACCTCCTCTAGATTGAATTACGTTAATTCATACAGTAGTTACTCTATTTTGCCTTTTGTTTAGCTTTTACCCATTTGCAGAAAAGCTATTCTCAGTTATTACCATCTCCTTCAGAGACATCTTAACTTATCTCTTAAGGAAAAAAACATGAAGTACAAAACACATGGAGACCTCTAGGAAGCAATTACTAATATACTAGTTTTAGTTCTCTCTACTACCAGTCTTTAAAGCCTCATTTGTTGCCCCTTTCCATTTCCTAAAAGACCGCTTTTGACCTCGCTAGGAGGAGAGCGTTCATGGTTTCACAAAGGTTTCAGTCATTCCAGTATCCACTCAACCAGTCTTCTCCAGTCTCTCTCCAAAGTTATGGAAAATGAATAGATGAGTTCATTATATATCTCTGGTAAGATCTTTATAATGTGCTCAAGATCTAAAGAATCAACAAAGCTTTACATATCCCCAAAAATTACCCCACTCTTCAAGTATATTAGCAACCCCCTCCTCCAATCCTAGAAAGTCAAACTTAAAAAGCCACAAGAACTCCCTTTATAAAAAGAAACTATCGGATACCACCTCCTAAAATTCTGAAATCCGGAGAAGTAAGATTTTCTCACTACTGCTACATATTAACTGCATTTAGCCAAGGAACTGTCTAAAAAGAAAAGTGGCAGACTCGATTTAACAAGTCAATTATTGCTTTGTCAGTTTATTTCCTAAAAGGCCTCAAAACAGCACATGCAAACTTTACAAGTGATCATCTCAGAGCAAAGTTCAAATCTGCTTAATTGCATAAGATAGAAATGAAGTCATTCTCCAAGTCAATACATATATCTCACTTTATTGTGCTTCGCTTGATTGTGCTTCACAGATATTTGAATTTTTTTTTTTTACAAATTGAATTAACTTTTTTTCGCAACAGAGTTTTTTAAATCATGTGCGCACACTGTTTTTTAGACATAATGCTATTGCACATTTAGCAGACTGAAACATAGCGCAAACGTAACTTTTATATGCACCGGAATCACAAACCTGTGTGAGACGAACCCGCACTATCTGTGAGATATGCCTGTAGTCACCTTTACCTCGAAAACAAACCTTTGCTCTGATTCAAGTATGTTGTATTTATGGTCAGCAATATGAAGCTAATTAAGTATTTGCTATCCATTACTTTTTTTCCCCTCTTAATTTCCTCCTTGCACTTAAGCCATTTGTATCTTCTGTTCTGTAAGCGGACCATGGATTAGATAGCATGCTTCTGAAGACATTTCTGAGGAAGAAGGCCTTGCAAGGCATCAGGCCAGGCACAGACAGTGGGAACAAGAAGATGGCAATAGTCAACTGGGCTAGTGGAGCACAAAGGGGCAGAAGTCATGAAGAGCAGGGTGCCTGGGGCTGGGTTGGGGCTGTAGCTGCCCTGGGCGACCACGGCCTCATGCTGGGCTGTGGCTTCTCGCAGCCCTAGAGCTGTGTCATGCCAAGTGGCCTCAGAGCGGTGAAGCCTCAGGAATGGTTTCTGGCTAACGACTGACAGGATTTGATTCATGATGATATAGAGAATGCTGGGATTGCCATCACTAAGTGATGTGCTCATGTGACATGGAGCTTTACAGCAGCATCATTTAAGGATGGAAATCCTGGTCTCAAATGTAACTCACAATATTGTAGCCCTTAGTGATTGTTTGAAATTACAAACCCCCCCCCAAAGAAAAGAAAGAGTGACAACAGTTCCAGCATTCTGATGGCAACACTTGCCATGCCACATGACCATATTTTTGGGGCTTGGCAACCGGCTCACCTTTATGGCCAGGTGCAGCATTCTGTGTTCACATGATGTGATTTACAATGTTATTTTTTTGCCAGAAAAAAACAAAACACCCGTAAGAACGCATTGTTTCACTTAATGATTGTGCTATTTGCTTGACAACCACTGCATGAGCTTGACAGTCATGGCTTTCACTTTATGACTACCATGAAAAACGTCATAAAATCTGATCAATCATGTGATGTCTTATCTTACAACCATCATGACTTACCACGGAAATTCCAGGCTCCGTTATGGTTTGCAAAACGAGGGGTACCTATACCTGTACTCCATATTAAATATATCACATGTAGGTTTTTATATAATTTTAACTGTACTACCCTGTTTCTCCAACAATATGGCCTCCCCCAATAGGAAGTCCCAGCATGTTTTATAGACATGAAATGAAATTAAGCCCCTCCCCCCAAATTAAGGCCTATATTAAAACATGTGAAATGGGGGGGAATGGTGGGGGGGCTTGTCATTAGGAAGTACTTTTGTTGCACACCCGGATATGGTGCTGCTTGCGTTGACCCCGATACGAAGTGCCCCACCAACGCCGAGGTCAACATCCAAACCATCGCTGCCCGCCCGCCCGAAGATGCAAGGGGGGGGAATTAAGTCACCCCATGAAAAGACGGCCTAGCCATTTTGGGGGGGCTCAAAAAAAAAATAAGACCCGGCCTTATTATATGAGAAACATGGTACAACTGTATCGCATACTCCAGAAAAACACATAGCTTGCAAAAGGTGTACAGGATAGTAAAATTATATGTAAAAGGTGCTGTTTCAAATGGCAATTGGACTTTGTCTTTTCCTTGAAGACCTTTTGTTTCTTCAGTGGCCTCAACAGCTCTCAGAGAAAGTACTAGCAACCAGATGACTGCAAAGGGATATAAATCCTCCCCCCTCATCCAACTGAACTGAAGAAACTTCTTGGATGAGGAGGGAAACATCTTCCTTAAGGAGAAAATGAAGTCCAGTTGCCTTTTGAAAAAGCATCTTTGAGGCAACCACAACCTGGATGACTAAGAATCTCCGTAGACATTGAGTTATATGTGAAAGAAGATACCGACACATACAATCTTTATGCTGTCTTATTAGTAAAGTTTTGTAATAAACACCCAACTAGATTTTGGCTCGCAGAGCTAACCAAAGTTAGGCTTGCTTAATACATGGAAGAGGAACCACTAGGGCAGGGGTCTTCAAATTTGGCAGCTTTAAGACTTGTGGACTTCAACTCCCAGAATTCCTCCTCCAGTCATGTTAGCTTAGGAATTCTGGGAGTTGAAGTCCACAAGTCTTAAAGCTGCCAAATTTGAAGACCCTTGCACTAGGAAATAGCAGGATTTGGGAAGTTTTCAAAACGTTTCAGCAGGAATCACTGGTAAATCAACTTCTATGCTGTTTCCAATAATGCTAGAGACAGACATCGCTTATATGATATCTCCAGAGGTTGACTTTGACCTGAAGGAGTGTTTACATTACATACTCACCATTAACTGAGATAAATGAGGCTTGGTGCCAAGGTAAACAAGTGCAGGATTTTCAACCTAGTCTGAAATCCTATGCCAACCTCCATGGGTTAAACAAACTCAATGCACTTATAAAAGCAGAGCAAATATGCTCCAAAATATATTGTTAATCTTTTTAAGTCACTTTTCTTTAGAGGACAAAGAACTGGTCTCCTTCAATAGCCATTAAAACAGGCTTTAAATAAAAATAATGAGGTACTTGATAGTGCCCTACTGGAATCAACAGGTCTGAGTTTTTCATGACTAACAAGCTTCGTTGATTCTTATGAATGTATTCTGTAGTATGGATAAATTTGAATGTTGTCCAATTATGTTGTTCTAAGTTAAATGAAAAATTCCATATGGCTGTAAAATTAAATAATGAGTGTTTTATGTATTTGAAATGAAGGCACTTGGTCTTTCTCCAGCCAAATACACATGAAGGCACATGGAGACTCAGAACCAACGTGCATATATCAGGAAACTCCTTCTCAAAAGGATAAGAACTATATCCTAAATTGATAACTGAACCATTAACTTCCAGCTGAACTTTTAACTCTCGGAGTAACTGAGTTACTCACTTTCAATAATGCAGAGCACTCAGAAAATAGGTCCTTAAAAATAGATTTAAACAAAATGTTTATCCTACTTCAATTTGTAATCCACACAAGTTACATTTTGCAAACAATCAAGCAGGGCAATTCAATGGCCCTTCTATGCTGGCAGTCACTATAGCTTAATTACCCCAGCTTGATGCACTTGATGTATGAAATTTGTTTTTCCAGAGCACACAAGCCCCTTCCAAAAATTCACTGTTCTGAATGCCAGTTTGTTACTGGTTCCATTGACAGCTCACCAGTGTTGATACAGAGGGAGGTCTTTGAGCCCTGCGCACACAGGCGCGAAGCACAGTCTCCAAACCGGTAGGAAAAAATTTGGAAACTCACCACTGGGTATGAGCTATTTCCATGTAATGCAATGGATGTTATGATTGCAATTGAGTTTGGTTTGCTTTTTCCCTGAAGTGTTTTTAGGGTTTTATTCAGGAGTGGGATTCTACCAGTTTGCACCTATTCGCTAGAACTGGTTGTTAACATTCTAAGCAGTTCGGAGAACCGGTTGTTAGAAGAAATTACTGGCCTAATCCTGTAAGGAAGGCAGGAAGGAAACATTCTGGTGTTGCTTACAGAAACTGCCTCTCCGTTAACACTTATTACATTCTTGGCAGGACTAGACTTCCTGTCTCTGGAACATCTCTGGAGTTTTTTTCCCCCTCCTTTGCTGGTACTTTGCTTGTGTGGAGTGACCATTCAAAGTTACAATGGCACTGAAAAAAGTGACTTATGACCTTTTTTCACACTTACGATTATTGCAGCATCCTCATGAGAGGCCAGGCGAGGAGATGCGTGCCTCAATGTGAGTGATATTGAGTTGGCCACACCCAGCCAATAACATGACCACCAAGCCACATCCAGTCACATGACCACCAAGCCATGCCCATCACCTAAGCCATGCCCACAGAACCGGTTGTTAAAAATTTGAACCCCACCCCTGGTTTTATTACTGTTTCTCTGGCTACCTGTTTGATTATTTGGATTTTCTTTTCAATTATAATGTGTTAAACAATTAGAGCTGCTTCCTGTGCCTGGGCCAGCATTTTGCTGAAGTGTATGTGTAGGAGGAAGTAAAAAAATAATGATGGCACTCCTTTATGTGTATCACAGATATGATACACATAAAGATTTTGACTTACAACTATTTGTTTAATGTCCGTTCAGTTACAACAGCAGTGAAAAATGTGACATGACCAGGTCTCACAAGTACAACCATTGCTGCACCCCACAGTCATGTGATCAAACTTCAGGTACTGGGCAACCAGGATGCATTCACAATAGTTGCAGCATCCCAGGGTTCTGGGATTGTCATTTGCAACCTTCCTAGGAAACTTTTGATAAACAAAGTCAATAAGGGAAGCCAGATTTGCTTAACAACCGCATGATTCACTTAGCTGTAGTGATTCGCTTAACAATCATGGCAGAAAGGTCATAAAATGGGGCACGGCTCCTTAATAACATGGCTCCGTTCCTTGCTTAGCAACTGAGATTTTGGATTCAGTTGTGGTTGTAAGTTGAGGAGTACCTGTACACATAAAATATGACAAGGCATTAAGGCAGCACAGTCACAGCTGTCATTTTGACTTTTCTGAGTCCCCACCCTTGCAGATGTCCCTAAAATTGATTAAATAATAAAAATTGTTTTCCCATAACATACAAGATCTTTGTTTTGTCTATTTAGTTCGCCATATTTCATCTGGAAGTTCATCTCTTAAGTGTTGGTAAGTTATTTTTCACTTTCAAATTGTTTTTTCTCTATAATTACAATCCCATGTAATTCCATTTTTTTAGTTTCCTTTCTTCTATAACCATAGTTCATAAACTCTATCCTGGAAATCAGCTCCCCATTCCCTGCTAACTTTTTTGCCAGATTCAGAATTGTGTCATTCATCCTACAGGGTTTCTAGTTTAAATACCGTATTTGCCGGCGTATAAGACGACTTTTTTGCCCTGAAAAAGATGCCTCCAATTGGGGGTCGTCTTATATGCCGGGTCGTCTTATACGCCGGCAAATAGTAATTGGGAAGCACTGCGGCTGCCCACGGCTGAGGCACTTTTGCGCACCGTGGAAGCGAATCCCATGAAGCCGAAGGGCAGCCAGCCTTCTCCCAGCTCCCAAGGAAGCAGGGCTCGCACCGCCCGAGCTCCGCTGAGGTATCCGGCTGGGGCTGTCAGGAGTTGTTACCGCTGGCGCGCTCCGCGGCTCCAGTCCGCGTTGCCTCGGGAAGGGAAAGGCAAAACCAGGAGCCGCTGCTGCCATTGCAAAGCGCCGCGGCGGCTCTTCCTTTTGCCTTTCCTTCCCGAGGCAACGCGGACTGGAGCCGCGCGGAGCCGCGCCAGCGGTAACAACTCCTGACAGCCCCAGCCGGATACCTCAGCGGAGCCCGGGCGGTGCGAGCCTCGCTTCCTTGGGAGCTGGGAGAAGGCTGGCTGCTCTTTCGGCTTCACGGGATTTGTTTCCACGGTAGACAAAAGTGCCTCAAAAAAAAAAAAAAAGTGCAAAAGTGGAAGGTGTGCGGAAGAGGGGGCGAGTATATAACAAACTATATTTTGAGTGGAAATGTTGGGGGTCGTCTTATACGCCGGGTCGTCTTATACGCCGGCATATACGGTATCTGAAATAAACAGTTAAATAATCTCTGCCCAGTGAACATGTACAGAAACCCAGCCAGGAACCAGACAGCTAGATAAGGTTTATGGGGCACCTTCTGGAAAGTAATAAACACAAAGGCAACAGTCAACTAGTGATTAGAAGTGGATTAACCCCAATTAATCCTAGTAAGTAGCAATTATGAGTGATTGCTTGCACCCTATGCCTCTTGCAACAAAGATATGAATTTTGCTCAGTCAGAATTCAAGTCTAAGGTATTTATGGCAATAAAAGAAAAAAAATCACGCACCATTAAACACGGGTATTAATATTTTAACTTGGCCTTGCCTTCTTAACCACAAACCTTGCCTCAACCTATTTAAGACAGGACTCTCCACCTTTGTCTCAGTCCAACAATTTTCTAGCACAAAGGTAAACATATGTGACTCTAGAAGTTATTGAACTGTAACTCCCATTTTCCTGATATAGCAGGGTCAATGATGAGATACTGAGAGATTTGAAATATATTAACATCTGGAGGTCTTCCTACTGTCCATATGCATGCTAGCACTATCATGTGCCAATAAATCTACACCAGTGGGTCTTATCTGTCTCCTCACTGGGCCATATATGCTACTGTGTATTATTATCCAAAATCACAAAACACATCAGTATTAGTCTTCCTCATTCTGTAGAAAAGACTGCACAGTGAACACTCATTCTGGTCTTTTTCCAACAGAGCACACAGATCGGTAGACAAAATAGCCTGTTGCAGCAAAAATAGATCACGTGACAACCCAATGACTAAATATGTATTATAACTTTATCAGACATGTTGACATATACTGCAACTACAATCCAATAATCTGAAAACACAATTTTAAACTTAAGAAGGAATAAATCTTATGAAATGTAATGTAATCTACTTTGTGAAAACATGTTTCACACTGTTACAAGTATGGACATTTTCAGGTTTTCTAGACTATCTAGAAAGGCTAAAGCCTCCTAATTTAACCAGGTTTTTCAACCATGAATGGCTCTTAAATGCATGTATTATTTTGTTATTAAGTGTCCTTAAAATATAATGTTAGCTACATTTGACGAAGTGGGGCCTTAGCTGAATTTGCTGTATGGAATAACTGTTGAAAGATGCCTAATTATTTTTATCATTCCAATTTAGTTGCCTTTAATATACTATTTTTATCCACCTTTAAAAATGTAAGAGACATCAATGGATAATTAAATAAAAATGTTTTTAATTCATAAGCTCCCACCTCCCAAATAAGATAAAACTTTGAATACAATCACATGCCCTTTTCTAACCTTCTCTTCCCAATAAGATTACCGGTGTGCACTCAGGACCAGATAGATGCTTCTGTTCTCTTTATCTTCTATCACAGAAGTAATGAATAATTAGCGGGGAGTGCAAACGTGACAAACTAAATCAAGGGTCTTCAAACTTGACAGCTTTAAGACTTGTGGACTTCAACTCCCAGAATTCCTAAGCTAACATGACTGCAGAGGAAAAATTCTGGAGTTGAAGTCCACAAGTCTTAAAGCTGTCAAGTTTGAAGAGCCCTGAACTAAATCCATATGCATGTGTTGCGCACTATAGTCCCACTTAGTGCAAGTGCACCTCGTTATTCTGTACCCGGTATACAGCAGGTGATCACCATTCCCACGCAGCCTCCCTCCTTCCCTTCTTAAGAAGATAACCTTCTTAGGAAGATAAATAACATAAGACATTTCGCTGTCCTGAGGCTTCCTGGAACCCCGTGGATATTCTCCGCCAGCTTAAGCCTACCCCCTTCCCCGACGGGCCTACCTTACCTCGCTTTCTTAATCCATTGGCTCGGTTTCAGCCTTCCTCTGCTTTCTGAACTGGGAACGTTTCCCGCGCTTACTATGCGTGAGAGATTCCCTCACTGCAGGTTCTTGGTGTACAGACCGCACTTGGTGTACAGATTAAACCGCAGTTCTCGCACATGGAAGACGGGAAGTGTAGTTCTTTACTGTGGGGCAAGCAGGCGATTAAACTACTATTCCCACAATGCAAGCAGGGCGGAAAAGGAGCAATAGAAATATGAGCTTATGTATACGCCAACATATTCCACTCCCTTTACGGTACTTTAAATCAGCTGTGCTTCGATGACCTTATGAAGGATTCTACTTCGAAAAAGAAGCCCGTAGAGAACTTGCGTGGGAGGGGACTACTGTTCATGTGAAGGGTGCAGCGAAATCGGTGTTTATTTTGCCAGCTAATGTTCGTCTAATCATGCAGGGGTCTTCAAACTTGACAGCTTTAAAGACTTGTGGACTTCAACTCCCAGAATTCCTCCTCCAGTCATGTTAGGTCAGGAATTCTGGGAGTTGAAGTCCACAAGTCTTAAAATTTGTCAAGTTTGAAAACCCTTGGTCTAATGCCTTGATCTTTAACCCAAGAAAACGACGCGTCCTGTTTGGAATAAAGTGATCATCGCGCTCGCGAATATTATTAGTCTGTTCTTGCCCTCCGGTTGCAATCCAAAACCATTTACTTGGTAATAACCACGTGTGATATTATATTTGTATAACACTGGAAACCGCAAATCACTGGCAGACCCGCGTTGGCTTTGTTTATACAATGTGCTCTAAAAACAAAGAACACTTTGCATTGTTATAGTGGTGGTCCATCTTATTTATTGATTGATTTGATTTGTCAATCGCTTGCAAGATAGTAGGAATAAGGATAAACATGAGTAAGAATACAGGAAATAAATACGAATAAATGTGGACAATCGGACAGGGACGGTAGGCACGATTGTGCACTTCTTCCTAAAAGTTAAGTGACTTTTAAAATGCAAAGCGGCTTTTGTTAAGATTAAGCATTCGTTTACTTTCGAAACGTTTCCGTTTCTTTTTCTCCTTTTTAAGACAACACGTAGCAGCAATGATAAAGCACACAAATGGAAAGGGGCAGGGGCAGAAGGACAAATGACATGATATTCTATTTACAATTAAAGCCACAATCCATCCAATTCTCTCTTTAATCTATTCTAGGGTCTAACTATCTGAGCGCACTTCTAATGGTGGGCTGAAGAGAATTCCATTTCCCAGCTCTTTATCATCAAAGAGGCTGCCTGCCTTGGGTAGTAAAGTTGTGGAAGGAATTTTGTTGTTATTGTCAAGGCTTGCCAAGGAACAGCCCATCTGTACTAAGTGAATTACTTCCCTGCCCTTGTAGCCGCTGGACTTCTCCACTAGAGTTCACAAGCGTCTCATCTTTAATGAAACAGAATCGGTGCACACTTTCTCCAACCTTAGACAAACTTGACAGTTGTGACTGACTCTTAAATTTACATTGCAAAGGAATAAGAACACCTTCGAGTCTACCTTGACTCTTTTTGAATTGTTTTTCCATGCAGTTTTTTGATGGTACTACCGAAGTGGCTTTCTTTGCAGATATTTTTTTTTTCAACTTCCAGCCCTGGGACTCCCAGGAGTCACTCATCCAAAAGCCTCCCTCTATATTGCCCAAAAAGAGAGAGCAGAGGAAAGCAGAACTCGACTTTTGGGCAGGAGATGGGAGAACGTTTTTGCATAATGCTTTAATAACATTCTGAGATGCATCTTCAACTTCAGACGTGGGAGCCCTGTTCTTCCTCATGGCAGAAAATAAGGATGTTGAAAAGGGGTTTGGCAGCTTACTTTCCAGTTACCTTGCATTGGGTCAGTTTCAATCATTTTTCCTTGCTTCCCCTAAAGAAAGAGCCCACTTCAGGACTCTACTAGCCTCCCTCTACTCTGGAACAATTTTTCCCAGAAAAATTGGGAAGGGCATCTGGCCAGTAAATGCTCAGCTCTATCCAGTCTCACCGATTAGCCCCAAATTAAGGGTTTAGCAGAGGGTTATAAAAAAGTGTGGGGGGGAGTTTCCCCAGAGGGTGGTTTGTGCGTGTGTGTGCACACCTGCACTTTTAAGTCAATTTTTGACTCTTGGCAGCTGCCTGGACAAGCCCCTGCAGTTTTCTTGGCAAAGTGATTTGCCAAGTGACTTGTTCAGAAGTGATTTGCCTTTTCCTGCCTCCTGGGGGGTTGGGGGAGGGAGGGAGGGAAGGTGAGAGAGAGAGAGTGAGAGACCCAGATGGCTTTGTGTCTAAGGCGGAACTAGAACTCACTGTCCTGGATTCTAGCCTGGTGCCTATACCACTGTACCAAATACTTCTTCCAGTTATCTTTACTTCATATTATTTTATATTAGGAGATTCTGTGGAAGAAGGGCAGATAAACCACTTTAGAGAAATTCTGGAAAGCCCTCTTAATGACACATGCATTTACATATATTCTTCCAGAGACATGCTGAGTGGCTGGCTACCTCAAGTGGGTATCCTAAGATGTTGCCTCATAACTCTTTGGCAGCTCCCGTCCTGTGGAGCACCATTCCTCTGGAGATCCAGATAGCTCTGACCTTACCAACCTTAGGCAAAGCACTAACAAGCCTGATTAACCATTAGATCAGGGGTGTCAAACTTGTCATCACAGTGTTGTCACGGGATGTATCGCAACTCCCCCCCTTTGCTAAAATGGGTGGGAGTGGCCAGTGTGTGATGCATTCAGGCTGCGGTCCGCAAGTTTGAGACCCCTGCCCTAGATGATCCCTCAGAAGTGAGCTCTGTTAGTTGATTGGCTTTAATGTTGTTGTTGTAGTTTTGTAAATTGTGAATAATTTCCAATCTCTGACAATTGCTATCTGAGTTATTTTATTGTTCGATTCTAATTTGTGTACATGACCCAGAGTCCTAGCTATGGGACAGATGGCTATGCAAATCATTTAAATAAATGCATTTAAATAAGTAATCCCAGACTGTCACCATCCTCTAAATCTGGAGGGAGGGGGAGGTCACCCACACTTTTATTCAGGGACCAATTTTCTACCCGTGCTTTACTGGGCGGGGGGAGCAACCCCTTTTCCCTTTCCTGTAGCAAGCAGAGAGCCCAGGACTCATCCAGGGCTCACCCAGGGCTGTATGATTGGCACAATTCCTGGTTAGAATGAGAGTACAGATTTCGGAAAAGGCCGTGAGTTTTTATTATCTAGGTCAGTGATGGCTAACCTTTTTGTCATTGCATACCGAAAGTGCGCATGTGCATGCTCCTCCCTGTGCTTCCCCCACCCCTGCACATGCGCACATGACCCCCTGCGCTCCCCTGTCCCCCTGCGCATACATATGTGTGTGTGACCCTCCCGTGCTCCCTCCACCCCCTGCGCATACATGCACATCTTCTGCATGTGCCCCATCCCCCACGCATGCACAGCAGATACCCCACAATCAGATGGCTGGCAGGAGACGCGTGGACATGACACTGCGCTGGGGTGACAGCTCAAGTGCCAGCAGAGATGGCTCTGCATGCCACTCCCAGCACGCATGCCATAGGTTCGCCATCACGGATCTAGGTCAAGATTAAGCAGCTAATTGAGGATGGAAGACAGGAAAAAATATTGGGTCTTGCAAGGTAGCAGCTCCTCCTTCACCTTTCATAGCTAATCTTTCAGGCTGGAATTCACACAATGGCATGAACACAATACAGGTAGAACAAAACAGGACTAAATTATAAAGAAGCAGCCCTGATCAGTCCTGAATACATATAATACTTTGGTTCTGCCCTTGAATCAACCGCCACACTAAACTAGCTCTCATAAACAATTGTAAATACTCTTAAGTCCCATCTAAGTCCACATTCCTTCTTGTTGGAATCAAGTGTGTTTTCTCTCCCTTCCAGACAGTCTCAAAGTTAGACTCTTTCCTTATGTGGGCAACATGACACTGGCTGATGGACCTTTTCCCAGCGGCTGGTGCAGTACATTTAAGCTAAAGGAGAAAAAGCATTGCTTGTAAGCAGGAGAATCCCATTCAGCAATGTCTCTGAACAACCCTAGAGAGGTTTAGCAAGAGGGACAACAGCTTGTGTATGCACACACACCTTTTCTCTTCTATCCACATAGCTTTTCAACCTTGGCTCTGAGATGGCCAGTTTACTGTTTGCTGAGGACACATCTTCAACATTTTCTATTTATTCTGTACACCTCTCTGTTCCAATGGAATTCAGATGGAAGGGAACTTTCGTCTCAGGACTAGCTTGCTACTGAGGCAGCCTTGAGCTGACATCTCTAGCAAATGGGGAAGGGAGGAGAGTCTTGAGCTGGGTGACCCAAACTTGTGTCTATGACTATTCGCCATGACCAACTCGCCATAGCCAACTCACCACAACTAACTCGTTACAGCCAGCTTGCTGCAGAACAACTCACCATGGTCATCTTGCCACCAGACAACTTGCTGTGAGGCAAGAGTTACCCTAATATCAAAGAAATGGTGGAACAGAATCATTAAAGAAAAGATGCAAAAGGAGGAACAGAATAAAATGTGAATGGCAAAAATTAAAATATTTTTTTATTTATTTTAAATAATTAAAAAGAATTGTTACATTGTCCTGCAGCGAATTGTCCCATGGGGAGTTGGCCATGGCGAGTTGGCCCACAGTGAGTTGGCCGTAATGAGTTGGCTGTGACAAATTGGTCATGGTGAGTTGGCCACAGCAAGTTGGCTTTGGCAAGTTGTCCCATTCCCGCCAAACTTTGGGTAAGGTAAGCTGAAACTCCAGTATTTTATGCTGCATTGTGATCCTTAAAAATTCCTCCAACTAATGATTTATGATATTTTTTGTAGCAGTCATGAACACCATGGTCGTTAAGCAAACGCTGTGGTCATTCTGCAAATCCTTCGCCTGCAATGCACATTTTTGGGCAGAAACCAGAAAGAAATGCCAGTTTCCAGCAAAAAACATTGTAAATTGTGGTCATGTGACAACAGGACACTGAAAAGGGGCATAAACATAGGTTAGTTGCTGAGTGACACAAATGTGATCATATGACTACGGGGGTTGGGATTCGAGCTGTAAGTAGCCCTGGGGAAGTCTGTCATAACTTCAAACAGTCACTAAGAGACTGGTCGTAAACTGAGGAATACCTGTAGCCCAGGGGTGGGATTCAAATTTTTTAACAACTGGTTCTGTGGGTATGGCTAGGTGGGCATGACCATGTGGACTGGGTAGGTGTGGCTTCTTTTTTTGCATCAAACCCCCCCCCCCATTTTTTGCCTCCTGGGCCTTAGGGAAGCCACCTGGGGGGCGTTTTTTACAGGAAGGTTCCCTGGCACCCAGGAAAGCAAAAAACGGAGCGCAGGGGGGGCAGCACCACCCCTGCCCCACACGCCCCTTTTTGCCTCCTGCGCCTCAGGGAAGCTTCCTGGGCGAAGCAGTAAGACAGTAAGGGGAATCCCGGCACAGCTGATCATCAGAACAGTTGATCGTTGGGAAGGGGGAAAAGGAAATACCTTAAGGAGTGACTGGGCGGAGGAGAATGCAGTCAGCATCAGGCATGCACGCGATGTTGCACATGCACGATAAGGACTGACTGGGCAGGGACGGGCAGGTGGTGCCAGCCAGGGGCATGATTTGCCGATTCTCCGAACTGTGCAGAATCATAACAAGTTCTATAGAGCCAGTCCGAATCGGTAGAATACCATCCCTGCTGTAGCCACAAGGAGACACGAGGGCTCAGAAAGACTGGTAGCTCATCCCCATGCAGTTTTTCTCCAGGTAGAAAGTAAGCAAGCACTATTCTAAGTAGGCACAGATGGAATCAGTGCAACTAAAATAAGCACCAGCTGCTGAAGCATGGCTGAAAGCTGGATCCTCAAGGTTTGAAATTATTATTTCCTCTCTCCCCCTCCTTTTGGATTTTTTTCCCTCCCTTCTTCCTGTTTGTTCAGTCACTGTTCTCCATACCCTGAGCTGCATTCTTATTTTCACCTAGTTTCACCTAGGGCTTTGAACAGAAAACAACGGCCCTGAAAAAATGACTTATAGCTGTTTTTCAGAGTTACGGCCTTCGCAGCATGATCATGTGATCAAAATTCAGATGCTTGGCAACTTCTTCAAACTTATGGCCGTTGCTGTGTTCTGGGGTCATGTGGTCCCCTTTTGCGACCTTCTGACAAGCAATGTCAATGGGGAAGCCAGGTTCACTTAACAACCGTGTTACTAACTTATCAACTGCAGTGATTCACTGAACAACTGAGGCCAGAAAAATTGTAAAACAGGGCAAATCTCATTTAACAACTATCCCACTTAACCACATAAATCTTGGTCTTAAATGTGGTCATAAGATGAGGACTGCCTGTAAAGCCTGATAGGTTTAGTAAAGGCTCTTAACAGGATCAAGACTGTGAATAAGACATATATATGTGTAGAGTGTGCCGAATAAAGAGGAAGATCAGTTCATGGATTATACTGAGCCAGTTTATTTATTTCAGGGTTATTGCATAAAATACATTAGTTAGGTTTACACAATGCACTAAATGCTCACACATGCATCTGCATTGGTGTTACTTTAAATCAAGGCTCTTCAAACTTGGCAAGTTTAAGACTTGTGGACATCAACTCCCAGAATCCCTGAGCTCACATGACTGGAGGAGGAATTCTGGAAGTCCACAAGTTTTAAAGCTGTCAAGTTTGAAGAACCCTGCTTTAAATGTTCTATGGAAATTAATGGCAAAGTGCAACTCAATTGTTTTGCAGGAGAATGGCATAGAAATACAATCAATCAATTGCAAAGTATATGAGAAGAAAGCCATTGCAAATTACTGGATAGTGTTGCCAAAAAAATAACATGGACATGTCCCTGTACTCACTAAGAGCTTGACTCAAGAGAAACTTAACCTTTAATTTCCTTCAAAGAACTGTAATTTGGCACGCATGTAGAAAATTTCGCTAGGAATGCCAAGTCTGTATCTTGCTTATACAATAAATCTTCCCAGGATTATTAAATACCAAATAGATCAATTTGAGTCTGTCTATAAGTGTAAACATTCCAAGAAGGTATAGATGTCAGCCCTGAAGCTGACCTGGCTGTGGCCATTTTGGGGCTTCAGTGTTGCACAACTGGAGCTGTGGGAAAGGGAGGGGGAAGTAGAGATAGCTGGGATACTATAGCCAAAATAAAATACTTTCTCTTGGGAACCAAGGACATTCTCACCAGGTGTCCAGAAGCAGGGAACTGGAGTCATCTAGCAAGTGGACTGTATTCTGATTGGACCATGTGACTGATTGTTTGAAGAAAGTGAAATAACTTTTAATTAGGTGAAAACCCCGGGGGAACATTTAGAGTCAGTTTTCACCAGGTCATGCCAATATGAC
Organism: Notechis scutatus; assembly: GCF_049901735.1. Classification (NCBI taxonomy): domain Eukaryota; kingdom Metazoa; phylum Chordata; class Lepidosauria; order Squamata; family Elapidae; genus Notechis; species Notechis scutatus. The sequence goes on from NC_142009.1 coordinate 230,374,801, forward strand.
ATATCCAATAAATCTATTCTTTGAGGAGTCCAACTGCCTCCGAGTGTTGATTGCTGTGGGTGTTTTACTTGGAATCCTGACAACTGATGTTTGTATATCAATGGAAAAATATTAAGAGAGAGTTTTTCAAGAGTTTTATAGTGGAATGATCTCTTCCCAGTTTTAATTGGCAGTAAAGTTTACATCTTTTCGTCATCAGGTTAAGATATGCTTCACTGCCAAGGTATTTCATATTTTCTAGTTCTGTGATGGCGAACCTATGGCATGCGTGCCACAGGTGGCACTCAGAGCCATTTGTGCAGGCACGTGAGCCCCTGCCAAACTTACCTGCACTGTGCATTCACGCGCCTCCCAGCTGATTTTTGGCCTGTTTGAGGCGATTTTTGCCCTCGAGGGAAGCCTCAGCTGGCCGAAAAATGGGCCTTCCTTCTAGTAATACCTGTTGTTGTTTTTTTTGCCTCCTGAGGCTGCGGAGGCTTCCCTTGAGCCCCCGGGAGGGTGAAAATGGGTTCCCTTGGGCTCCAGAGCCCCTCCAGAGCCTGAAAATGGGTACTTCCAGTATTTCTGGAAGGCCTGTTTTTCGGGCTCCTGAGGCTGCAGAGGCTTCCCTCAAGGGTGAAAATGGCCTCAATCAGGCCGAAAATCAGCCGGGAGGCACATGCATGTGCAGTGCAGGTAAGAGGGCAAGGCGGGGGTGTTGCGTGTGCATGTGCAGGGGGGACAGGACGCATTACATTGTGGGTGCCAGCACGCACTCACCACAACTAAAAGGTTCGCCATCACTGATCTAGTTTGTCTCAGCCTATGCTAAAACTGTGCTTAAAATAACCTGGCAACAGCTAGCGGGTGCACGGAGTAGGAGGAGGTTAGATCGTGAAATGGCAGGACTTTCTCCTGCCTTACTGTGCAATCCCATCACCACCACTGCAATACTCCTTGCCTTCCCCCCACCCCTCTTGCCATCAAATCTGTCAACTGTTACTCAGCTACTTTTAAAAACCAACTCAGCACTTTTCAGAAAGAAGGCTGAATCTGTGTTGAATCTGGATTTAGTGCTTTTTCAGAAGATTATTAAATTCATGTTTACATGTAGCCTCTAAAGCAGCTGACTATGTAAGTTCCCAGAAACCAATATGAATTGAACTTTGAGGCTTTGTTGACCAGCATTGGAAGATTACAGTGTTGCCCAGGTGACCAGTTGCTAGGAGCTTGTGCAGAACCTGGAGTGAGTTTTCACAGTGGGTTAAATCTGAGAGTCTAGCCATTTGTCCAAATTCACTGGGTCTCACTTCAGTTTGGTAGGATGGGAGGGAGAGAAGGAAACCAAGGTAAGGGAATCCACCAACGTTTAGCAGTATGCTTCCAGTGGCAGGGTACTAGCAACTGGCAGTAGGGGCAGCAAATATGTTGGCATAATAGTCTGCCACTTGAAGGACTGATGGATGCCACTTTAATGAGACAATGGGAAAGAACCCTTGTTAGCACTAGTTATTGTGATGGTATCTTAATGTTTCATTTTTGAAAAGATTAAATGCAAATAATTCCTCATCTCTGCTGGAGACCTAGTCATGCATAGCTGAGATTCACAGACAAAGATGTACCAAGTTAAGTCTCCCATACACCCTAAGCCTAGCAATATTCAAACTGTATATCTTGCTAATGTTACAATATGTAGAAAGTTAGCACCCACCCCTCTCCTAGAAGAATGAAACATTTTGAGAAATATTTAAAAGGTAGAATATTATATTTCCCTAGATGAGAATTGGAGCCCTCACCTTTCTTAATAGCCCTCAGCAGATGTCAGCACTTATAAAGAGATAAAGAGATAACTAGCTCTATTCATAAGTGGGTTCCCTGCAGCAAGGTCTGAATAAAAATAGGATTAGCCCTCAGCCACAATAGGAATTGCCCAACAAGCCCCTTCATTGCATCAGCAATCCAAGCTTCAACCAAGCTTGGCTCAGACAACCTATGGAGCCAGCTATGATCCCTACAACAGCAAATAGAATACATGTTCTTGCACAGGAACAGGAAGCTCAAGTTCAAAGCCCAAGAGAAGGTATAAATACCCATCACTCTCAACTCCATGTGGTCAGCTGCCCAGAACCATGTGCTTGATGGCTCTGCTTGATGGTTAACTCAAGATTAATCGCACCAAACTTGATTGCAGGAAATACGACTTCAGCAACAGAGTGGTCAATGTCTGGAATACTCTACCTGACTCTGTGGTTTTTTCCCCAAACCCCAAAAACTTTAACCTTAGACTGTCTACTATTGACCTCACCCCTTTCCTAAGAGGTCTGTAGGGGGCGTGCATAAGTGCACCAAGGTGCCTACCGCCTTGTCCTGTTGTTTCTTTTATTATTTTATTTTTCTTATATGTATCCATGTATCATAACTATGTTTTTACTTACACCTATTATCTTCTAAGCAATTGACAAAAATAAATAAATAAATAAATAAAAACAAAATAAAGAGAGCCTGCCAACTCAGGAAGAAGTAACAGCATTTCAATAGCAATGGGGAAAAGCTTTTAGTTTCCACCAGAGTGTCCATAGAGTATGGCTGAAAAGTAAAGATGTGTATTGCATATAGAAAAAGGGCAGAAATTCAAGATCATAGCAGACCTTTCTGATCATACCTTGTGGATGTCCCTAATTCATACAGAAGCAACAAAGAAGCAATGCCTTGCTTTGTGCCAGAAGTGGTATTCAGCAGGTTCTGACCAGTTCTGGAGAATCGGTAGTGGAAATTTTGAGTAGTTCGGAGAACCAGCAAATACCACCTCTGACTGGAGATTTTACAGTATCCTTCTCCTGCCATACCCACCAAGCCACGCCCACTGAACCGGAAGTAAAAAAAATTGAATCCTATCACTGCCGTGACTTGCTAGTTTGTAGTGAACCAATGAAGATATGGAAGTATCAATACTGAATGGTCCCCACCGCCATCTATTCTCTGCCTCGTGAGTCTCAGCTGATTGGCTGGGTCTTCTTTGTTGCCCTGCACAGGAGAACAGAGCTGGAAAGCAGGTTCATGGGGTGGGGAGGGAATGGGATTTTGCAGTAACCTTCCCTCAGGAGTGGGGAGGGAATTGAGATTTTACAGTATCCTCCCCTGTCACACCCACCAAGCCACCACCCGGTAGTAAAAATATTTGAATCCCACCACTGGTTTGTGGTGTGACTTGCCAAGTGTTTGCCAATCCTGCATTGCTACCATTTCAAACAGCCCTAAATTAAAAATTACATTTAACTAATGATTTATTGAAAAATTTACAGATGGCTGGCTTAGCACAACATGCAAAGGCACTAGTTCTAGGAACCTGAGTTTATGAATACAATACCAGCTCTCTTTTTTCTGGGAAGCATTGTGTTGAGGAGTCCTTGGTGCTTTCTGAGCTTGGTTGTTCCTTGCAGATGTTTCATTACCTAAACTAGGTAATGTCATCAGTGCTAGTCCATCATCATGTTGTCCTTCATCTTTGGCTACTTTATTGAAGAACAAGAATTTTGCTTTTTTCTTCCCCCTACAGTTTTCCGTCTTTCCCATTTCCTCCCCTATTTTCCCATTATTTTCACTTTTTTTGTATTTCTGTATTTTGTATTTGGATAAATTAATAAAAATTTGAACTCTGAGGGGAAACAGCAATCTGTTTCTTAGAAAACAAAATTGTTCATTTGCAGTTCCTAGGCACATTTGCTCCTCTCAGTTGATAGTTGACAATGTGTGAGGAATTGGATTGTTCTAGACCAGGGGTCCCCAAACTTGGCAACTTCAGAGTTGAAGTCCACAAGTCTTAAAGTTGCCAAGTTTGGAGACCTCTGTTCTAAACCCTGAACTCTTGCCTGAAGAATGAAATATAAGCATATGTGGTCAAAATACAGATTTCACCATACAGATTATTTTCATTTAGTGAGGAGGGGATGGGCATTCCATCTTATTTTGCTGCCTTACATTTTTCAGATATTTTAATGTACCTTAAATCCCCATTAGCAAATAAATGACAATAAGCCAATAAATCCTACATTTTGAAAAGTTAAAGTTCTGACATGTTTCAAATGGAACAAAACTTTTTATAAAACTATAAAGGTAAAGGTAAAATAACAACCCTAAGATGATAGCGACAAAATTAAGAAATCATCACTGTGATAAGTCAGTTCTCAAAAGGTTTTGATGGGGATGTAGTAGCTCACATAAAAGGTGAGAACTGCTGATCTATTTGAAGTAAGTTGTGTGTGTGTGTGTGTTTGTGTGTGTGTATTGGAGGATGGTTCTCTCTCTGAAGAAGTAGTTGTATCATTCTGAGATGTTTCTAGAATTATAATTATCCCCAATTACCAAGTGGCTATGGGGACTAATAGCATTTTATAGCATTATTTAGCCATCACTAAGACAATATAAAGCCTATCTTCATAACATTAGATAAGCACAATGATCATTGGATTATGCCAGAAGCCAGTAGAAATCACTAATGATGAAATAACCAAGAAACATCTTAGATTAATATACCAGCTATAAGCATTCCTGAACAAAGATTACTTTGACGCTGATGCTTTTTGGCCCCAAGCCATGAATGACAAAAAAAGTCTCTTAGTTACCATAGTGGAATCTCTACTCTGTTACCATGGAGCTACCTTTCTCAGTGGTCCAGAAACTGCAACAAGAACAGAACAGTAAAATTATTGACTAGTGCACCAAGGACACCTGCATTACTGGATAGAAGCATTCCTGTCAAACAGACAACAAATGGTCAAAATTGGGAGCGTCCTATCAAATTCTGTACCTATCAACAGTGGTGTCCCCCAAGGCAGTGTTCTAGGACCAACTCTTTTCATACTCTACATAAATGACCTCTGTGATCATATTAAGAGCAACTCTTCGCTGATGATGTAAAGCTATTCAACACCACAGACAATACTGCTACCCTTCAAAAAGACCTTGACTATGTATCAGAATGGTCAAACAAATGGCAACTTCAAATCTCAACAAATAAATGTGCTGTCTTACATATTGGCAAAAAAATCAGAAAATAAAATACAAGCTGAATAGTCAAGACCTTGTTGATGACACAAACTCTGTCAAGGATCTTGGAATTTTCATCTCAAATGATCTAAGTGCTAGAGCCCACTGTAACTACAAAGCCAGAAAGGCATTAAGAGTTGTTAACCTAATCCTATGTAGCTTTTTCTCTGGTAATATCACACTACTAACTAGAGCATACAAAACATTTGCTAGACCAATACTCGAATACAGCTCATCAGTCTGGAACCCACATTACATATCTGATATTAACACAGTTGAGAAAGTCCAGAAATATTTCACAAGAAGAGTTCTCCACTCCTCTACTCATTGCAGAATACCTTATGCCACCAGACTTGAAATTCTAGACTTAGAAAACCTAGAACTACGCCGTCTTGGGTCCGATCTAAGTATAGTACAGTATATAAAATCATACATTACAATGTCCTACCTGTCAATGAATACTTCAGCTTCAACCATAACAATACAAAAGAACACAATAGATACAAACTCAAGGTTAACCGCACCAAACTTGATTGCAGGAAATACGACTTCAGTGTGATGACCCGTAGTCTCTCAAAATAATCCAAAACCCAAAACATATATTAAAGTCCGGTAAAGCCTTCAACTTAACTTCACTGTTTTATTAGGCACAGTTTAAAGTCACAAAAGTAAATAATGAGGCAAACAGAAAACCAAAACAAACCGCATTGATGAGAGTTCCGAAGCAAGCCAAGATAATTAATCATAAACTCCAGGAAAACAACCGAGAAAAGTCCATGGGAAGAACGCCAGCAAAGATAAACCTCTTTCAAGGTGAACACTAAATTGACTCCTGCAAATTCTAACTGCGCAGTTGCAAACTTATATACATAGCTCCCACCTTCAAGCCATGAGGAGGATCATGGTAATCTCGTCTTGAGTAGACCTCGCTTTTCCCTGATCCTCTCCTCCCTGCGTGACCTAGGATGGATAGGGGATGGGCCTGGATCCTCCTCTGACTGCTCAGCTGGCCTCTGTCCTTCCCCAGCCTCCTCCACCACCTCTGGAGCCATACTCCCACTCCCTGTTGGCTGTTCTTCCTCTTCCTCAGAGTCAGTCTCACCAGGGGCATGACATTCAGCAACAGAGTGGTCAATGTCTGGAACACTCTACCTGGCTATGTGGTTTCTTCCCCAAACCCCAAAAACCTTAACCTGTCTATTATTGACCTCACCCTTTTCCTAAGAGGTCTGTAGGGGGCGTGCATAAGCGCACCAACGTGCCTACCGTCCCTGTCCTATTGTCTCTTTTATTTTTCTTATATGTATCCATTTCATGTATTTATAACTATGTTTATTCTTATACCTATTATCTTGTAAGCGATTGACAAATCAAATTAAATAAATAAAAATAAAATAAAAATATAGCTACTGAGAAAATTATCCATGGTATTCTTGGCTTCATTGAAGTTGTTGGCCAGTCACTCTTGCTCAATCCTAGGAAGAAAGCAATGGCAAACCACTTTTGAAAATGCTGTCACTTAAACTGCTGGGATTTATCCAGGAGTCTAGAATACTAAAAATATCTCAGTAGACTGAGCGGGAAGAATGATCATCTGGTGAATGTTCTCCTCACTATGGAGAGGCAGAGGCCTATTTTATTAGTAGTTATTCCTAAATTTCTTTTTTTCTTTATTATGCCCCTTTCCTTTCTTTCTTTCTTTCTTTCTTTCTTTCTTTCTTTCTTTCTTTCTTTCTTTCTTTCTTTCTTTCTTTCTTTCTTTCTTTTTGTGGGACTTCTCACTTCTCTTTTACAGATCCTGCAAGGCCTCCCTCCAGTCACAGAAGGAAAGAAAAACCAGAGAAATTGCCCCCTATGTAATTCTAGCAGGAATAAGTTCATTGCAGTATGCAGATCATGTATCATTTAGAATAGAATAGAATAGAATAGAATAGAATAGAATAGAATAGAATAGAATAGAATAGAATAGAATAGAATAGAATAGAATAGAATCTTTATTGGCCAAGTATGATTGGACACACAAGGAATTTGTCTCTGATGCATAAGCTCTCAGTGTTCATACATCAATAGTGATAGATCATTATCATAGTCATTGTAAAATACATTCATCACAAAACATTAGATACAACACTTATTGATAGCCATGGATGCCAAATAAGCAATCAACATAAATCATACTAGGATATTAAGTTAGCAATATAAATCGTAAGTTACAAGCAACAAAGTTATAGTCATAAGCAGATAAGGAGATAGGTAATAGGGAAGAAGTTCTTGACTTACAACAGTTTGTTCAGTGATCATTCGAAGTTACAAGAGCACTGGAAAAGGTGACTTGACCATTTTTAAAACGACTGTTGCAGCATCCCTGTGGTCACATGATCAAAATTCAGATGCATGGCAACTGACTCATATTTATGACCGTTGCGATGTCCTGGGGTCATGTAATAACCTTTTGTGACTTCTGACAAGCAAAGTCAATGGGGAAACCAGATTCACTTAACAACTGTGGCAAGAAAGGTTGTAAAATGGGGCAAAACTCACTTAACTGTCTCATTTAGCAACAGAAATTTTGAGATCAATTATAGTCATAGATCAAGGACTACATGTAGTGAAAATTAGAATCTTGTCAGATTATTTGTTGCTTCCTTTATAGGCATGTTAAACATTTTTTCAGTGAAAAAACTTTCCTTTATTTTTATTTTATTTTATTTTTTGTTTGCTTTTCAGGGTTCAAGAACAAAATAAAATCATTGGAGATTTGAATTCAGCAGAAGCCTATTTGAAAGAATAGGCTCCTGAACATTAGCAGAGTGCTGAAAAAAATATTGAGGAACTAAGTAGCAGAACATCCTATTTGAAAAAAAATCATGTTTTTAAAAACTGTGTCAAAGTAATTCTAATAAATAATAAAGGAGAAAGATATTTTCCCCCAAAACTCTTATCAGGACATTTTAGAAGCAAACAATGCATTTGTTGTGAAAAGGTTTCTCAGAAAATGTACACTCAAAAATACATTAGGGTGTAAAAAAATCCTTATATATTAAGATTTTGATTTGTTTTTTTTAAATCAGCATTGAAAAAGAAACATTGAAAATTCAAGGACAGAAATATTATACCAGAAATGGGGATAGAAAAAATGAAATAAATTAACATGAACTACATATCTTTGAGTTATTCTATAAGAAACATGTTTAGGCAATTTTAAATTACTGATTTCATTCCCTGATCACAATTTTCAGGGATAATACTGGAAAATCTTTGCTCCAAATCCTTTATTGTCTCTTTTATTCATAATCTCCCTTTCAGGCCTTCCATAGTTGAAAAACATTGGTCTATACCACATTATCTTTTGATGAGACTAGGAAATGGGATTTTTCTGCAGCAGGACCTGCTCCCCTGGAGCACCGTCCTGCCTGAGATATAACTGACCCTCCATCATGGCTGTCATGCCCCTGTTGGAGTCTGACTCCGAGGGAGACATGGAACAGCTGACAGGGAGTGGGAGTGTGGCTCAGGTGATTATGGTGGAAACTGAGGAAGGGAACAGGCTGGATGGGCATTCAGAGGAAGACTTAGGCTCATCCCCTCTTCATCCTAGGGCACAGCAGGGAGGAGTGGATAAGGGAGAAATGTGAGTGTCGTGGTCTATGGGTGAGGAAGGGGCCCTCCATGGGCTGCAGCTGGGAGGACTGGTTAAAAGGACAAACTGCGCATTGCAAAGTTGCTGGAAGCAAAGCGTGCATTCTTGTCGGAGCTTATCTATGTTTTGGCTTTCTCCCAACTGTGGTTGCTGAGTTATCTGGTAGAAGTCTGCAATTAATCATCCTTGCCTGTCGTAGTAATTCCTTCAGTGTGGTGTGTTGGGTTTTTTATTTCAAATTAACTTTACTTCGGATGCGGACTGCATTTCCTCCCTCCATAAACTGTTTTCTTTAAGAGTTTGATATCCAGCCGAGAATATTTGGACATTGGGGCCAAGTTGGAGGCATTAAAGGGACTTTCTTCTATTTTTGTGACTTGGTTATTTTTGTGTCACACCCCAGGTCATCACAATGGCTGTATTTAAAAGAGTTTTCAAAACCTGGATCTTCTCACCAGCCTTGCTTTAAGGTTGCTGTTTTTATTGCTTTACAATGCTATTCTGGATGTTTGGGGGTTTGAGTTGTGTTTTAGTATTGATTTTATTGTATGCTACGCAGAGTTGATACAGAATTGGGCAGCCTCTTTATAAATTCCATACAATAAACATATTGTTTAGAGATAATATTGTCCCATCTTTCATAATACAAGCAATGACATGGCTTGGCAGTGGTTTTTAGCATTGAAAATGAAACACCCTTCACACAGTTGCATTCTAAAATTCATTGCTAAGAAGTGTTAAAGATAATGCCTGTCAGTCAAAACATGGTATCCATACTGAGAGGCTGTATATAATCTCAGCAGCTGAAATGAGAAGGAAGGAAACAGGGGCTACCTGCTCTGTAAGCTTCCTGAATGCCTCAGTCTGTCTGTTGTTGGGATCAGAACAGAGGTGGTATTCAGCAGGTTCTGACCAGTTCTGGAGAACCGGTAGCAGAAATTTTGAGTAGTTCAGAGAACTGGCAAATACCACCTCTGACTGGAGATTTTGCAGTATCCTTCCTCTGCCACGCCCACCAAGCTACATCCACAGAACCGGTAGTAAAAAAATTTGAATCCCACCACTGGATCAGAACTTACTTTGGCCTAGGAGTTCTTGAACTCTGCTTAGCTTTAACCATGTAGAAATGTATCTGTATCTGAAATAAAGAAGCTCTGAATGAAACACTATCAGTAGAAGCTTCTTTCCCTGGATCTCAGGTCTTTAGCAGATTAACAGAGTTGGAAGGGACCTTGTAGGTCATCTAGTCCAACCCCCGCCCAAGCAGGAGACAGGTCTGTCAAAGGACATAAGTATGCTCCCTCTCACAGCTCATCCCTCTCACAGCTCATCATGCAACCCTGAGGATGTGCTTTCCTTTCTTCCCTAAGATGAGAACAAAGCATGGCACTCTGCAAACCAATGTCCCTACATGCTGCTTCTTGTTATATCCCTGAGACAATGGTTGCCCCCTCAAAGTGGTGGGGGGGGGGGAGGGGACATTTATCTGCTCCAGCTGCTATAAGTGGCAATATTCTTCTGAAGCAGTGGAAAACAGTAGGTCCCAAAGAGCCTTCTATTATTTTAGAATAAAAATAAGAAGGCCGGCGGATTCAAGTGAAGGTAGGAAAGACTTCAGCAGAGGAAAAAGAGAGGTGTTTATTTAATCATATTTTCACAGGACTCCCACTCAGCTGACTGTACTGCAGCTTACAGTACCTCATCTTCAAATTTAGCAAGACAAAAAAAAAAAAAAAGAACGAAACCTGGTCTGATTATAAATAGTCGTCTGAAAACAATGCCTCATCCCAAACCTATACTTCAAGTTACTTTTAAAGGAAACAAAAACCTCTGGAGGTTGCCATTTCATAGGGCATGGCTGGCAGTCTCTGCAGAAATCATCTCTCCAGCTGAGTATCCAAAGGTGGTATTCAGCAGGTTCTGACAGGTTCTGGAGAACCGGTAGTGGAAATTTTGAGTAGTTCGGAGAACCGGCAAATGCTACCTTTGACTGGCCCCGCCCCCATCTATTCTCTGCCTCCTGAGTCCCAGCTGTTTAACTGGATCTTCTTTTGTTGCCCTGCATAGGAGAATGGAGCTGGAAAGCAGGTTAGTGGGGTGGGGAGGGAATGGAGATTTTACAGGATCCTTCCCCTGGCATGCCCATCAAGCCACGCCCATAGAACCGGTAGTAAAAAAAATTGAATCTCATCACTGGTCATTCTCCTTCACCTTTGCTCTGTAGACTTGGCTGGAATTATACCCACAGCAGACGGTCTCTGGGTGGGGCTGGATGCTCTTCATAGCTCACAGAGAACAGGCGTATCAGGTAAGTACCAATGCCCTTTCTCCAGATGAGCTGTTCAGAGCATCCATACATGGGACATACCAAAGCTTGGCATGTCCTTCGGGAGGGTCTCTGTGGCGCAGTGGTTAGAGTGCAGTACTGCAAGCTACTTCTGCAGTCAGCTGCCTACAATTTGGCAGTTCAAATCCCACCAGGCTCAAGGTTGAGTCAGCCTTCCATCCTTCTGAGGTGGGTAAAATGAGGACACAGATTGTTGGGGCCAATATGCTGACTCTGTAAACCGCTTAGAGAGGGCTGTAAAGCACTATAAATCGATATATAATTCTAAGTGCTATTGCTATGACACTAATGAGAGCTGGATTGTGGACACAACAGTGTTCTGATTTATATGGAGGCTTCCATAAATACATAAAACCTGCCTCTGCCAAAAGCAAATGTTCAGTAATGCACAGGATGGAAATCAGTAGAGTGACTTAGCTTGTCTGCAATTGCACGGTTCTGGAATCAAAGGAGGAATTAAACTTTTAATAGATTTATAGCCCAGCCCTACAGATGATTGCTCAAAAGGGAAATTGCACCTGTTTGTGTTAAGCTATGTGTCAAATTCCTCAACCCTTAAATTTCTTTCTTTCTCCTCCCTACTTTCAAACATATAACTAACCTGGGCTGATCTTGAAAAACTTAGTAAAATCAGATTTGGTAGACAGATAACTGGAAAACATCAGTCTTGCAGGTTAAACCTGGAACCCCCTCCACTCCATATAAGAAGCCAGTTGCAAAAAACTGGGGTGGGAGGGAACCCTACCCAAGTACTTCTATTAAGGCACTAGTTATTGAGTCAACCCACCTCAAGGGTGTCTTTACACATTCATGATGGCCGATGAGTCAGATAATTAGGATACACTGAAATGTCATCATAAAAATCCTAATACAAGGCTATGCTTATCTCTGGAACGTTATACACTTAAAGGTCCTTGCTACTCAGCAGTTTCAGCTATTCAGTTTCTGTGAGCAATATTCTCTTTTCTTTTCCATGTGTGTATGTGTGAAGGGAGTTCCTGACTATTTTAGATGTTGCCATGGAAATATTGATTTCAGAAATATCCTGAATCCTAGTTTATTATTTTATTTGATAACAAATGAATAGGCACATACTTCTCAGTAGCATCTACAACTACCTATATTAGTGCCGGCACAATGATATCCTTTAGATGACACCATTCTGCCAATGTCCCACCATGTATTTGCATCCTGACAGCTGATGTAAGTGCTTAAGTCATGACATTTATATGAAGATGTTGCAACATCTAGCATTTACTGTCAACCCCCACCCCTCCAATAGCATAACACTAACACTCAGACTTATATACTGTTCCATTGTGCTCTACATCACTCTGAGCAGTTTACAAATGCTAGCATATTGGCCCCAACAAGCTGGGTCTCATTTTATTCAACCACCTGAGTCAACCTTAAGCCAGTTAAGATCAAACTCCTGGCAGTAGGCAGGGTTAGCCTACAATACTGTATTCTAACCATGCACCACCACAGCTCATGTATACATCCATGGTGCACCTGTAAACAAGGAAAACTATTTTTCTATCTTCCATCAATCTTCCAGGAACTCAGTGTGGTTAAATGGGAATCTCCATTTTATCCTCATATGCTGTAAGGTAGATTGCATGGGGAAAGTGTGGGCTAAAGTTTCTAGGTAGGTTCTACACCATAATCACCACACCAAATGTCTCGGTTTAAGGTTGAATTAAGATTAAGAGAAAAAGTGCAAATGGTTCTTTGTAGAATGAAGATGTGAAAGGAGCTGAAGATGTTTCTCTGCTGCTACTTACAGAATATCAGTCAAGGGAACTGGTTTTCAGTTAATCACTAACAAGGAGACACCATGTCTATGGAGATTCTCAATCATCCAGGTGATGGTTGTCCCAAAGGTGCTTTTTCAAGAGGCAACTGGACTTTCTGGTTTTTCTTTGAAGTTGTTTAGCTTCTCATCCAAGAAGCTTCTTCAGCTCTGATTGGATGGTAGGGAAGGAGATGCCATTCATTCATTTAGTAAAAAGCCCAATTGTTGTGGTTACTATTCCAGTACACTTCAAGTAGAAAGCAATCTCTACAAATAACACAAAGGTAAGATAACTAAGCTCAGGAGTTTGAAGGTGCCAAAAAGGAAATTGGAGATACTGCAAAGAAGCCCTGTTCCATGACAAAAGATGCATTTGAACCAGACTCTCTGTGGTTTTAGTCCATCAGTAACCTGTTGGTAAGATGTAATGGATGGGGAGTGCAGGAAGAGGAAAGAAGATACATCATCTACACCGATGTTAATGTCTTGGGGGGGGAAATGTTTGCATGAAACCCAAACCAACCAGCATCATTTTCATCAGAGGTATTAACACCACCATGGAGAAGATTCGGGGAACTTTTCTTTACTGACTACAGAAGATGGCTCCCAGCCACTTTTTTAAAAAATTGCCTTCTCCTCTGTCTGTGAAAGAGACACTTCTGTGAATGGCTATTACAGCACAAATCTCTGATTGCTCAGAAATCCACTCTGTGTAAACCCCATGGCTCTGCGGTGCCTCTCTGCCGGCTGAGAATGTAATTGAGGAAGGAGGTAGCTTTACCTACCACCCAGACCTTCCCCCTCCCTAACCCCTCAGTCTCTTGCAGCATCTCTGACTGCCTGTGACATCATTGCTGACAGAAGCCAATAAGACCACTCTCCCCCTTTCTCTGGGATACAGCATGTGCTGGAGCTGAGCAGCCGAGCTCAGCTATCTGTTATCCATGTTCAGCCGATCTGGCTGATGCAGCGGAGGGTTCAGTTGCTAGGGTCCAGAGGGCCTGGGAGCACACACGCCAGCTGTTTCCCATGCAGGGAATGGGGAACTTCCGGCTGGGGAGAAGGACTGTGATGTACACAGTGGAAACTATTCCCAAAGGGAAGAACCGAGTGCTGGGGGTGAGTGACAGAAGCTTGGGAGAACCCCCTCTGGGCAGGGAGCTGGGTTGGGCAAGATTGGGGGTGGGGGTGGGGGTGGATAGAAGAGTTGGGGATGGGTTTCTCCTGGGTGGTACAGGCTCTCTTGATTTAGTCTGAGCAGTGTGATTCTCTGGTGCGTGTGCATATGTGTGAATGGGGGAGGGGTGTAGCTGGGAAGAGGTGGAATCAGAGAAAAGCTTTAGATTAAATCAATGTAAAGAACTTGGGAATCAGTCATATCCCCACTTATGGAAAATAATGAGCCATTTGGCTAGAACACCGTTCTGAGAGTAGCTCGTTTTGTTCGTTTAAGCTTTGGTATATTTATATGCATTCCAATACTAAATATTCCCAGAAATAGGAATGAAGTCTGGTGCCAGTAAGGAAAGTAAGAAATGATCCGGCTGACCCACAACTTCAGAATTGCTCTCTCTTGTGAAGACTGGGCACTATCTTCTGTGTTTGGCTTGGGACAGCAGAAGAATGCTGCTGTCCCAAGTTTAAATGCTGGATTCAATGCCTTAAGTACATAGGAGAAGTGGATAATGTCCCTCTAGGAAGCAAATCTATTAAAATGCAGTTAAAAGCTGTCGACAGAGACTGAGAATTGCTGTATTGTATCAATGGAACCTGTTTGTTCAGAGGTGGTTTAGCTCGTAATACCAAATATTAAGCCCAGCCACTTAAAGATGCCCATTGTTTCTATGCCATTTAAAGCTTCCTCGAGTTAATGGCAAAGTTTGGCTACATGGATCCTAATTGGGAGAACACTTCCAGGATTAGGTTGATCAAAGTCCTGGACTGCCCAGAAAATTAATCCCAGAGTCCCTCTATCTGTGATTACATGTGCCCAGAGGGATGATTTGTATTATTATTATTTAAATCCATATTGTCCACCCGGTGCTCAGCCTACTTTTTTTTTAAAGGCTGCAATTAGAACTTAGTAAATTATAATTTTTTAAAAAAAACTAATCTTCAAAGCATAAAGACATGGTTTGTACAAATTTGCCATAGCTTGTATAAATCAAGCCAAAAGATGCATGTTTTTTTTACAGATAGAGGGAAACAGCATTCTCTTAACCCTCCCTGCCACCATCCTCCATCTTTCTTCCATCTCTCCCCCACAGTGATAAATAATTGGGGGGAAATAAAAGCATTTAGAACTGTCCTTCAGGACCACGTCATAAGTAGCCCTGTCCAGTGCTGTGGCATTCTCTTGCATTATGTAAGTCGGTAAGAAGGTTTCTTCTTCTAGAGACAAAATACATTTAAAGATTAGAGCTTAAGCAGAAACCCAGACAAAATACGTTTAAAGATTGGAGCTTAAGCAGAAACCCATCTCCATTCATTTTTGTACAGAAATCGCTATGCACTCTCTAAAGGGTATCAGCCAGGGAGAAATTCTGAACAAATAAATGGCTACATTATAAAGGGAAATCCTGCAACTAAGTCAGTGCTTTTTTGCTACTGCAGAAGCACATAAAGGTGCTTTTCTAAGAATAGGTGAGGTATTCTGTTGGGATTGCCCAGATCACAACTACTAAGTCCCTTTTTGAAGGCAACAGCGCCTCTAACTGGGATGACTGGGATTGTGAAATATCAGATAGGCGGTAAGATTGCTCTGGATCCAAATACAAATAAAATAAAATGAAAGCCTTGGATTGAAAAAAAGCAATGACAGCATATTGCCCTGTTTTTCAAAGCTGTGCTCAGATGGAAGGAACTATATATTCACTTTTTCTTCCCAGCTAATTGCAGAAGTCGCCTTGTTCTCTCTTTCAGTGCACCAAAGCATTAAAATGAAGATGTTCCAAAAGAAATAAGGGATACAGATTATATAATTAACAAAAAACAAAAGGGAGAAATAAATATCATGCATTTTTTAAAAAGAAAACCCAGAAACTTTTATCAGGATTACCCTAACATTTTTCCCATTAGGTTTCAGTTATGCAGCATCTGTTGATTGACAGATTCTATCTGTTTTTGAACCAGATATTCTGCCTAAAAAAAAATTCCACACATTCACAAAGCAGAATGTAGATCTGCATAGGCAAAAGTCACATTTAGCAATAATCATTTTACAGAGAGACACCAGGCCTAGTGGGAAAGATTGTTTCCTAGTATGATTTGATTGCTTACTTGTACCCTATGACTATCATTAAGTGTTGTACCTTATGATTCTTGACAAATGTATCTTTTCTTTTTATATACACTGAGAGCATATGCACCAAAGACAAATTCCTTGTGTATCCAATCACACTTGGCCAATAAAGAATTCTATCTACTGTATCTTTCTACCCTCTCTATCTATCTATCTATCTATCTATCTATCTATCTATCTATCTATCTATCTATCTATCTATCTATAGATGCAAGCAGATGGCTTGTTCTCCTGCACAGTTGCCATTCCAGATCCTCTCTAATTATGAGCAATTTCATGCCTTTGTCTTTCTGATTCTCCCTGTCTTTCACTTGCCCTGGACAAAAGAATGCCTTCTGTAAAGACATCCATATGGCATGTTGCCACTTTAGATGTGTTCCAACTGATTTGCTTTGACTGGCATTTGCTCTCTTAGACAGCTGCCATCTGATGCATCAGTATCTCTTAACTTAGAAAAATTAATCAAGCAATCCCAAAGCTACCAGACTCATTGTCCGGAGTTTGCTGACTCCAGTCCAGTATCTTTTGTACATTTTACCGTGAGGATAATGATAAATTTTCCCACATATAATCCACCCAAACACTGTTGTCAGCCTGGCTGGCCACATTACAGTAACTACCGTGTTTCTCATATAATAAGGCTGGGTCTTATTTTTTTTTGAGCCCCGAAGAAATGGCTAGGCCGTCTTTTCGGGGGTGACTTAATTCCCCCCCCTTTGCATCTTCGGGCAGGCGGCGACAACTTGGATGTTGACCTCGGCGTTGGTGGGGCACTTCGTATCGGGGTCAATGCAGGCAGCACCATATCCGGGTGTGCAACAAAAGTACTTCCTAACGGCAAGCCCCCCCACCATTCCCCCCCATTTCACATGTTTTAATATAGGCCTTAATTTGGGGGGGAGGGGCTTAATTTCATTTCATGCCTATAAAACATGCTGGGACTTCCTATTGGGGGAGGCCGTATTGTTGGAGAAACAGGGTATATAGCAAACATTGGACTCTCTTCTGAAAATTCTGCCCTCTTTCTTCCTTCTCCTTTTCCTTCTCCTTCTCCTTCCCCTCCCCATCCATCCATCCATCCATCCACAATAAGCAAGCAAAGAAACAAAACTTATACCACAGCAGAACAAAACAAAACAGGAAAACAAAACCCCTGCTTAATTTCCCATAAAAAAATATTTTCCATCCAAAGGAAAGAAATGGAATTTTAAACCCTCATATTCAGTATTTGTATTCAAAAGGACACTTCTACAGACAGAGGCAATATATTAGGAATTCCTTCATAAGGAGAAGTAAAATATAAAAATCAAGTAGATTTCCTCTCCTTAGTACAATGAAACTTGCTCCAATTGAATAGTTCAGAATTTCCCAATTTCTGTAATGGACTTTAAATGCAACTGATACAATTTCCATCCAATTATCCCCTGAAATAACAGGCAAGGCTGTTGCATCCAAAATAATTGATCAAGGGAATTAAATTTAACTTTAATTTGTTGCTATCTATGGCAATTTATTAGTGATGAAACTGATGAGTGATGAAACTATAAAAAAGATATACATTGACACAAATGATATATTTTAACAGACATTTGAGAATACCATATATTATCTCCTCAGTTACAGTAAATTAAGGGCTTGTTGTATTACTCTTCTGTATTTGCCTACTCTAGATCTTTGATTATTGTCAAGAGACTGAAAGTAAAAACACGACTGCTCAAATCAACCTAGGCCAAGTGGCAAAAGCTGCTCTTGAAAAATCTTCTCTTGGAGTCTTTGCAGAAGATCCAAGTAGCAACACCCATTGTTATGACTCCCAATGTCTCCCCTGTGAGGTTTATATAAATCACCAACCAAAGTGAAAAGGTTACAGCTTTTTTTCAGGTGTACTATATGAAGGCAGGGGAATCTGTTCCCATCCTCCATATCCTAAAAAATATGAATACTGTATTTGTGAAATCTGGATTGAATGAAAAGCTGGATTTTAACACAGACCTTATATTCTCTATGGCAACCTTCTACACCACAGAGAATGACTTTGCTTGGCTGCTTGGGGAATAGTGAAGACAGAAGCTGTAAGCCAGGAAGGGCCACATTAGGATAGATTGATCTAAGGCAACAGTGCAACCAATAAAAAGGCCTAAGCTGCTCCCTGTGTGAAGAGGTTATACCATATGTTTACTTGTCACAATTCAGATCCTTATCCACGACAGCACTGTACAATCTGTGATGCATCTGAAAATGGTCCATCAGGCAACAACAGGCAGGCCCCTAGCAGATAAGAACACCAGAACGCTCCAATAAATATTCTTCATTTCATACAAAGTGGCTCCAATATAGTGTAAAACCATTCTATGACCTCTAGCTGACCCTGTTTGAGCTAAGGACCATACAATGAGGAGACCACTGGTAACCCTAGAAGTAATTCAATTCATTCTACAAACTCTTCTGGGATAATGAGCATCTCCCTTCCCCAACCTCAGGCACAGAGTCACCTGGATTTTATTATTTATTTATTTTTTCAAATGTATACACAGGTAGTCCTCAGCTTATGATGTCAATAGGGACTAGAATTGCTATAACTAAGCAATGCAGGCATGAAGTCACATGACCATGTTACTTATCTATAGCAATTCCAGCAGTCCAGTTGTTGTCATTAATTGAGGACTGTGCAGGTCTTAAGTGAGGACCTCATGTGACCATGACTTCCAACTTCTTGCTAGCTTACCCATTGACTTTGCTTGAAGGTAGGTAGCCGGGAACATCGGAATCCTCTGTCACATAAGGCTGCAATGACCAGAACTACTGGAATCATCATTCCTTCAGTACTGTCATAACTTTAAAAGGTCACTGAACAAATAGTTGTAGCCTCAGAATTGCCTGTAGCTGCCACCTCACAAAGGTGACTTTAGGTGGCATATAATAAAACTAACAATTAAAACAGTTTTAAGTAATTATTAAAAAGAATTAAGCACAGATCTTGGGAGAATGCATCAGAATCTCACACATAGTAAAACCAACTTGTGGGGCTCCTTGTTACCAAGGGATCCCCAGGCCTGCTGAAAAAAAAAAAACAATTTTAAGAGATTTGCAGAAGGTCAATAGGACTGGGGCTAACTTTGGGGGGAATACCTACTAGTTGCTGCCAAAATGAATGGTTAATTAAACAGATTTATAAACCCTGGATTTCTTTCCACTAGTAGTCATAAATTATTCTCACTAATCTTTAGGAGCTCTTACTTAGAAGCTAGTAATCTGCATCATAACATTTAGGGCAGCGGTGAGGAAAGAGAAAAGTGCCTGAAAGAGCTCCAGAGCAACTTCCCAAACCTTTGGCTAAACTGAGTGGGAGAAGAGGGACAGAATGGAACAACTCACTGCATTGGCCAACTCACCATGCCAACTCGCCTCGGAACAACTCAACACAGCCAACTTGTCACAGGACCATTCACTGCAGGACAGTTCAACAATTCAATTTAATTGTCTGAAAATGATTTTTTTAATATTTTAATTTTTGTCATTAGCATTTCATTTTGTCCTTCCTTTGGCACCCTTTCTTTCATAATTCTATTCCACTATTTCTTCAGTATCAGTGTAACTCTTATCCCATGGAGAGTTGTCCTGTGGCAAGTTGACTGTGGCGGGTTGGCCATGGCAAGTTGGCCATGGTGAGTTGACTGTGGTGAGTTGGTTGTGAGTTGGTTGGGGAGGTGAAATGAACTCCTGCACATCTCCAAATCTCCAGGATGGTAAAAGCTGCTTTAAAATAAAATAGGTGGTAGCCATCTGGGGCAGGAGATCCTTTGGTGCCAATCCTTTGAAGTCAGTGTAACCAATCAAGGTGTGTGTGTGTGTGCATGTGTGCGTGCATGCATGTGTGTGTGCATGTATGAATTTAATCCATCAAGTGCTGAGTGTTATTACCCTGATTGTTCCCACAGACCATCCAGATCATGACTGGCTTCATACACATCAGCTTTGGGATCATTCTCAGCACCCTGTCCAGTGTATATACCTCATTCTTTGTATCCGGAGAGATTCCCTTCTTGGGAGGAGCATCCGTGAGTATCAGAGACCAGAGAAACCCCCTTTCCCTCTGGGTGAGGTGGGGATGGGTGGAAGAGCAGTTGGGCAAGAAACAAGAGAGGTTATCTATGAAGAAGAAGGGAGGAAGGGTGGTGGGAGGTCCTGGGTGAGAAAGAGACAGGATGTCAGTTGATGAAGCAACTAGTTCCTGGGTTATATGATTAACTACAGGTACTCCTCGACTTACAACAGTTCATTTAGTTACCGTTCAAAGTTACAACAGTAGTGAAAAAAGTGACTTATGACTGGATTTTTTGCAGTTACAATCTTTGCAGCATTCCCCATGATCATATGATCAAATTCAGATGCTTGGCTCATATTTATGATAGTTGCTGTGTCCCGGGGGTCATGTGATCCCCTTTTGCGACCTTCTCACAAGCAAAGTCAATGAGGAAGCCAGATTCACTTAACAACCAAGTTACTAACTTATCAACTGCAGTGATTCATTTAACAACTGAGGCAAGAAAGGCTGCAAAATGGGGTAAAACTCAGTTAACTAATGTCTCACTGAGCAACTCAAGGCTCCATTGTGATCATAAGTCGAGGACTACCGACACATTTCCTCCTCAATGACTTCAGTGATGCACTTAGCTGAGATTTCTTTCAATGTTGTGGAACAAATTTTCAGGTGCCTGCCTGATTCCTTCAAAAGTGTCTGATCTGTCATGAGTTATCATTAGCTCTTGTCCTGTCTGTTAAAAAAAAAATGTTACGAAGTTGCGTGTCCTTCCTTCTTTCCTTCGTTTTGAAGTGTCCAAATTTTTAGTTTGTAATTTTTTTATTCCATTCCTACCATGTTCTTTCTTAAAAAATGAAGTACTTTCACTTTGGCCCAAATGCCTTTTTTTTTTCCATTTTGTTAAAAGCATCATTAGTTTGAGGGGGAAATATTATCCTCTTAAAAAAAGGAAAAGGATATAAACTCTAAATATAAACACCATTGCTCTGAGATTTAATAGCATTAGGATGTGGATTCAGTTTCAGGCCAAAGGAACATATCCTGTTTTTCTTCTACTGCAGGGGTGTCAAACTTTATTTCATTGCGAGCTGCATCACGGTTGTGTTTGAGCTTGGAGGGGGGACAGAGTGGATGTAGCCAGGTCAACGTCACTCATGTTGGGGGTGCCTGTGGTGGCCCGAATGCTTTGCCAATGAAAACAGGCTCCGTTTTTGGCTGTGACAGTCTCCTGCAATCCTTTGCCAGTGAAAATGGAGCTTGGGAAGGCCACCTGTGGCCTCTGAGCTCTGTTTTCACTGGCACAGGCACTGAGGCCTGGTCCTTTGCTGTTTCCAGGGAAGCCCTACGGGCCAGATCTAAGCACCCTGCGGGCTGGATCCAGCCCCTGGGCCTTGAGTTTGACTGCATGTTTAGCATTTGCTTTAAAATGCAATTTCAATATGCTGCATGTATGAAGCAACCATAGAGTTGAAGGAGACTTAAGTGGACATAAAGCCAACCCTCCCCCACCCACCCACTGGCATATTGCAGGATTCCCTACACCACCCTTGACAGATGACTATTCAGCCTCTAACTGAAAATCTTCACTGAAGGGAAACAATTAAATCCTACTGACTGACAGTTTTTACTGTCAAGAAGTTCTTTGGAATATCTAATCTGTCTCTAAATCCTTGAAGTTTCATCCCATTGATTCTAGTCTTTTCCTCCTGAACAATCAGAAATTAAATCCTCTACAATGCTACAGTCCTTCAAGTATTTGAAGACAGCAATAATGTCACTTCTCAAGCTAAATATTCCTAGAACCATTCCTCTTGGGCTTGATTTCCAATCCTTTCACAATCTTGGTAGCCCTTCTCTCCTCTTGCTCCAGCTTGTTATATCCTTTTTAAACTGAGAGGCAAAAAAAGCAGGTCCCAGACTGCAAAATTACAATTCTTTTTATTTTTTTATTTTATTATTATTATTATTATTATTATTATTATTATTATTATTATTATTATTATTATTATTATTATTATTATTATTATTATTATTATTATTATTATTATTATTATTTTAAGGACGGCTTATTTCACCTCCCATAAGGTTGCCACTTAAAATATTCTGACACACATATACATTTGTATCATTTAGGGATCAGTTGTGAATCTATACTGTCTTCTGGAGTGGGCAGACCTAACAAATCATCACCATTGCTCTCACCAACATCTATTTTGGGAACCGAGTAAGCCTGCTCCATTTTATTAGTGATAGCAGCAAGGCTGGTGTTTTCCTTGGAATCACTGAAGCTTTGCAACCCCTGTAGGCAATCTGCCTTCCTATTGGCAAGGATTCTCATATCTTCCATCTTCTGGGGTCAAACCACCCACTGTATTTTCTCCCACCTCCCTTTCCATAGCAGTACAGCATCCTCTTCCTGTCTCTAAGCAGCACTGATCGCTTTCCAGCTTCTCCAACCCAGCCGCCATAGCAACAGGCAACCATGGTCACTGCTATTGGGAAAAGGGCCTACATATTGTCAAACTGCTACCTTTTCACACAGCAGAAGAATGGCAGCATAACAGTTGAGAAACCTTGGTGGGATTTCAGTACCTTGTTGACATTTTTTTAAAACTCAGACTCCCTTTTTTATAGCTTCTGAGAGCAAACCCACGGGTTTTTCTTTCAATTTACCTGACAAATATGTACCAAAAAACATTGGGGGAAAGTATTGAAATTCATTTTATTTAAATTCAGTGATGTGACGGATGAGATATTAATATCAATATTAATATTAACATTAATATATCATTTCCTCTTAAACGGCCTACTTTGTGGCAATTTTCCTGTGAGCACAATCTGTACACTTCATCAAACAGTTGGTGCCATGTGTGGAGATTTCAAGGATGGGAATCAGCCCAGCACTCATTCACTACTTGTGTAGGGTTGATATGACTGGACACTATTTCCCAGGATTATTCTGTTTGGGATGGTGGGGGAGTCCAGAATTTACAGATTTGCCTCTCACTTGTACTCACATGATTTCTGAGTCAATCCTGGTCTCAGAGATCTGGCTTTGACAGAAGGATCTCTCCAACTCACCATGGAAGGGGGGATGTGCCATGAAATGGGAAGGAGACTCTGGCTGCATCAGACAGCTCCCCCCCTCCACCCGCCAGCCATTGCTTTGGGCTCAACATAGCAGTTGTAGCAAGTTTAAAGAGCTCAGGTTGTCCTTGCTCTCTGCAGGTAGCTGGTGCCAAGATTGGAAGAAGTAACAAGTAACAAGAGGGAAGGCAGCTCTTCCAAAAACCTGGTTCTCTGATCCTATGGAATGGTGTTCTGTGGGATCAGAGACAGTTGACTTTCAGTTTGAAAGATCTGAAAGGTGAAGGCAAGAGAATGGCTAAACTCATAGATCTAATTGTCCCAAAGGTGCTTTTTCAAGAGACAACTGGATTTTCTGTTTTTTCTTCGAAGCCATTTTGCTTCTCATCCAAGAAACTTCTTCAGCTCTGACTGGATAGTGGGGAGTGGAATCCACTGAGAGCTGAAAAAGCTTCTTGGATAAGAAGCAAAATGGCTTCGAAGAAAAATCAGAAAGTCCAGTTGTTGCTTGAAAAAGCATCTTTGGGGCAACCATGACCTGGATAACTGAGAATCTCCACAGACATAGATCTAATTATTTAAGCATCCCCTACACTTCTTTTTCAGCTTGTAGAGAGTACTTTCTTCACTTCTGCCAAATCTGGATGCAAACACACCTTGGCAATTTATTATTTCATCTGTGTTCCCTTTGCCTCATAACCAATCATGAGTGACAGATTTAAGTCATCCTTGGCTTGTTCTCTTTTATTCTCATAATATGTTCAGGGTGTGGACATTCCACAAGGCTTTCTCACCCATTTTTGAAGAGGAATCAGGTGATGGCAATGAACTGAACCTGAGGCAATAGAGGCTGGATAGGCATAAGAACAAATGTGAAGCCAATATAGTTTTCTGATGCCTCAAGAATGTGTGGAGAACACCTTAATTCAGTAGTGTGAAAGGTCTTCGTCACATATGGACTGCAAATGGTGCCAATCAGTTTGCAGCATGAATGGAACTTCATCCACACTAGAAATGTTTCTAGGTCCATACTGAATGACTTTGGGTCAATCACTCCTTAAACTAATCCACCTCACAGGATTGCTGATGTGGGTATAAAATAAAGGGAAATCCCTCTGCTTCTGTAAGCTGCCTTGAGCTCTTAGGGAAGAGCTAGAATATAAATCTAAGAACTAAATAATTATAATTTAGAGCTACCATCTCTGGCTTGCCTGGATCTGAGTAGTCGCTGTTGCTGTTCCCTCATTTGGTCACTTTGACTGTTGTTGACCTGATAAGCATCATGTTGCCACAATTGTCTGTTAATCATTGTTTCTTTAAGTTCTTATAATCTCTTACTTGTATCATATGAGAGGATATCCAATAACCTTGTCTTTGGTCAACCAGCTTTTTCTAAGCGTGAGGATCTTCTCCAGTGACCTTTGGATAAGATGTCCAACACATTTAAGCTTTAGCTTCATTATTAATGCTTCCAACGGGCAGTCTACTTTAACTTCATCTAATACTGAATGGTTTGTGTACTCTTCTTGTGGTCCAAGGTGTCCTCAGTAATTTTTCCAAATCTCAATTCAGAAGCATCCCTTTTCTTCATTTATAGAGTACTATGTGTTTCAGTTGAGAAAATCATGGCCTTGATAATTCATACTTTTGTGGTTAATGGAACATTTCTCCACTTTAATGCCTACTAGGTGATTATTGGATATACCAGCAGAAAGATACCTAGAAACTACTAGCTCTCCACTGCACCTAGTCTAAATATTTGCAGTTCAATTATAAGTCTAGCACAGCTTTTTGCTTCTGTTACTGCAATTCTGAGGCAAAATGGTGTGCCAATCATCTTCTCTACAATGAATGGGATGTCAGTATATAACCATCCTGGAAAAGTTTCAACATGCTGTTCTCCCACTCTGGATTTTTTTCATTTATTTATTTTTCACTCATATACAATTCAAAATACTGCATTAAGGGGCTGTGTACTCTCATGCCACCTAAACATAATTTTTAGAATACAAATACTCTAATAATTTGTATTTAATTTGTAATAAACAGCTTTAAGGTCAGTGCTAATGAACACATATGGGGGCCTTCCGGTTATTTTGTTCACAAAATGACTCTTTCGTTTGGGGACAAAATCCATTATTAGTCAAAATGTCCTCTTACCAGATGTTTATTTGGCATATGGCTTGGAACTAGCCTGTCTTGCAACATACACACACACACACACACACACACACACACAGAGAGAGAGAGAGAGTTCTTTTTTTAATCTTAGATGTGTCTAAATCTGAATTGTTGTTGGCCTCCGTTTCTTATCTCCTTTCTCCCACACTGTTTTCAACATTTCCTCATTCTTCTTGTGCCTTTTCAGCCTAGAAATTAAGCTCTGTTCTTTGTTCTGTTTTATTACATACTGTACTATAAATTGCATTCTTATATATCCTGATGCATTGGATGCAGAGAGAGAATGAAAAAAAATTGAGAAAGGATCTGTCAGATGATGTAACAGATAAGTTAACTGTCCTCTAAGAATAATTATCAGAGAGAGAGAGAGAGAGAGAGAGAGAGAGAGAGAGGAGGAGGGAGGGAGGGAGGGGAGGGAGGGAGGGAGGGAGGGAGAGAGAGAGAAAAAGAGTTTACCTGGATACAATGATGCACACTTGCCAATAGAAAGATATAGAAATAATGTAATAAATATTGAATACTGTCTGTGGGGAATAGGAAGATAAAACATGGAAGTTTTGTCCAAAACTTTTTGTGGTTGTCTTTGTTTTTATAAAGTAAACTTTATGTTCATATCTTCCTGTTTAATGGCAACGGCACTTTGCATATAATAAGAGAAATCTGGAAAGTACAATCTCTAACAGATTATACATAAACCCAGATGTTTCTTTGCTAGCTTTAGGAGAACTGCATCCAGCAAATTCTCTTTGTGTGTGAAGCAGCAATGTGAGATACTGTCAATGCTAAGTCTGACTCCTGTTCAGTTCTGTGACTGTCATCTGAACAATTTCACCATCAATTTCCTTCATAGTGTCCATATTCTTTCTTACACCTGTGTTTGTGTAGTTGTCTCTGTCCACACAACTTCATTTCTCCGTAAGTCTCAAACCAGTTATCAGTCTGATCACCCTGGCTCACTTTTCATTAGTATCCTCCCAGCATTCTTCTGTATTGTATACATTCCTATATGAGGCTAAAGATAAGGTTTGCTTAAATTAGCATGCAACATAAGTCTGAAATCAAAACTGTGACTCTCTCCTGTTTTCCAGCAACTAACAATAATGCTGGTACCAGGTTTGATGCTGGCTGTACCAAATGCCCTACCTTGGACCCCCTCCTTGGCCAGCTATTGGTTTCCCTACAGATCTGCAGCTCTACTTTCCCACAGTGCCACAATGGAAATTAAAATGGCTATGATGGTTATTAACTGACTAGGGGCTGACTCTGAATCTGATAATCACAACTGTGTATTTATGAAAAGTAGCAAGGGAAGAATTCAAAGACAATTTAAGCCTCATATAGAGAAATACCCAAAACAACATTAGCAAAATCACTTCCTATAATTCATTTACTTTCTTTATCTGACTAGGGCTGCAATGAATGTCCTCTGCAAATCAATACAAATTATTATTGATAAAAAGATTAGTCTCACTGAACAATTACATTTTTGTCTTCACTACTCATGTCCTCATTTGCTCAGAACCATTGAATTTTTGTTGTGAGGGTCTATGTACTTATGCTGAATAGATGTTTTTTCTTCATAATTTTGATAAAACTATCAGATTTACTACCATAGCCAGCAGGGCTAAAGTGCAATGTTGGCAAATGAGGACAAACGATGTTAAAAAAACTGGCTTTTTAATTTAAAATACAAAAATATGGCAAATGCTTTCATCTCAGCCCTAAAATGAATCATAATTGAGCACAGACTGTACTGTTTTATGGCTCCAAAGCAAAGAATCTATAGCTTGAAGGCAAAAGAGTGCCTCTTCACTTCTGCCTACCAAGAGACACAGCAAGAACAGCCTTTTTTTCAAGGTTTTGGAACAAGATGGAAGATTGGGATAGATAGATAGATAGATAGATAGATAGATAGATAGATAGATAGATAGATAGATAGATAGATTGATAGATTGATAGATTGATAGATTGATAGATTGATAGATTGATAGATTGATAGATAGATAGATAGATAGATAGATAGATAGATAGATAGATAGATAGATAGATAGATAGATAGATAGATAGATAGATAGATCAGACAGACAGACAAGACAGATAGACAGACAGACAATATAGATGGATGTGAGACTGACTTGCCTGAAAAGATAGACTTCTCAGATATCAGGACAATATTTTTCATAGAGATTTGCATATTAATAGAAAGTATATAAGCAAATATCTTTTTAAACAGTCCAGAGTCATTGACAGTGAATTGGGTGGCCATATATATTTTCTTAAATAAATAAATAATGGAGCCAAAAGTGAAAGGTTCTCCCCTCTCCCATTCTTACTGATACCCCACTTTCTACCATATTTTTATGGGATCTATTATTTTCTTTTCTTTCTTTGTCTGTCTTTTTCTCCCTGTTCTGTCAGATTAAAACAAAGTGTTTTTACTGTGGATTCAGATGGATTATTAGCAGAAGGGCCCCTTGTCTCCCACCCTTGATTAAATGTTTGACCTCCAGGACAGATACTGGGTTATATCCCACTGCTTAGTTTACAGATAGTTTTTCTTTCTTGACAAAGCATTTTATGGTACCAATCTTCCTCTTCATTTCTACCACCATGAGATATTATCTAGTGAAGATTGTAAGGGATGTTCTCTTAATTGAGATATACATGTTTACTACTTTCCTTCTTTCCTTCTTTCCACACAGTTCATTGTTTCTGGATGTCTCTCAATTGGTGCTGAGAAGAGTCCTACGGAATGTGCAGTGAGTCTGTCTGCCTCATATTGTTTTCTTTACTATGAACTGCAATTTAATGCTTTAAATACTAA
The DNA here is from genome assembly GCF_049901735.1 of Notechis scutatus. Taxonomy (NCBI): domain Eukaryota; kingdom Metazoa; phylum Chordata; class Lepidosauria; order Squamata; family Elapidae; genus Notechis; species Notechis scutatus. The sequence goes on from NC_142009.1 coordinate 230,403,043, forward strand.
AAGATCTCTGAGAAACAACTACATTTGCATCCATGAGGGGAAGGGAGCAAAGGCGTGGCAACTTCATCACACAAATGCTACAGCTTACTTCTGCTGGATATGGGGATACAAGTACACAAGTGTGGCATTTGTATGAGGATCTCATGGCATGCATGTTATTCTTCTTAAATCATCAGGGTTGCTGCAAATATTGTTGATTGCCTCCCAGAAGCTAGTATCATTGCTTTGAAAAGATTTGGAAGCCACTAAATGCATGTGAACCTCTTAGAGGAGAATATTTGGGGTGGTGAGGCGGGGGTGGAGGTGTCATTAGAATACATAGTCATTGTTCATTTGTCCTATTAAAAGCCCACTACGTTTCTATAAGAGATTTCTTTTTCCATTACTAGAGGATTTTAACTGCCTTTAGTACAATGCTTCATATAGCACCAGGTATTAGAATCAAAAGCATTGTTCCCAAAAGTAACTTGCTCTGCCCAGGGCATTAAACTGTATTTTAGATTTTGCCTTCAGCTGGGTGCTCAATCACTGGAGGCTTTTAATAATAGGTTGGACAGCCATTTGTATGAAATGTTATAGGGTCCCTGTGTGAGCAGAGTGTTGGTCTAGAACAGGGGTCACCAACTTTTTGGACCTCAGGGACCACCAAACTCATAATTTTAAATCCTGCGGACCAGAGATCCTGGGAAAATCCCCCAAAAAGTCTACAGAAAAATTCCCCACCCCGTTTTCCTACCAATCAATCATTCTTTATTTGGGATCGCAGGATACCGTCTCCATCTCCATTCTCAGGGGGAGAGAGAGAGAGAGAGACTTTTGGCTTCATGCAAGGAAAGCAGCAGAAGCAGCAAAAGTCTTTCTTTCTCTGCCCCAAACTCTGCCAGAAATAAGTCTTTGTGAGACTTGTCACGCCGGTGCAGCCTCTTGGAATAGGAGGCCTTGCAGAGTCCCAAAGACTCATTTCTGGCAGAGTTTGGGGGAGAGAAAGAAAGACTTTTGCTGCTCTCCTTGTGTGCAGCCAAAAGCAGAAGAAGAAAGAAGAGGAAAGAAGCAGCCCAGCGGCCAGGCAAGGCAAATGGGGCACGTGGGGCAAGTTCCCCCCCTCCACCCTTTCTCCCCTCCCCTCATTACCTCATGTTGTTCACAATGCAAGCGACACAAGCCTTGTGTTCCTGTGGGCCATGTGGGTGGTGCAGCCTTGTGTTCCTGCACAGTCTGGATTAATTGCTTTGGGGGTGACATTTCTCTGTGGACCACCAAAATTTTCTCATGGACCACCAGTGGTCCCCGGCCCACTAGTTGGTGACCACTGGACTAGAAGACCTCCAAGGTCCCTTCCAACTCTGTTATTCTGTTATCTGTAGCCACAACGCAGCAGTTCTTGGTCTCTGCCTACATCCTCACAGAACTCAGTGGGATTTACCTCTGAGTAATCCTTTATGGGGAGGAGATAGAAAGGTTCTGAGTTTTTCTTAGGGATCATATTTCTAGAAAGGAGCAGAAAACATTTGTAAGGAGATTTTGGATTACTGTTATCACAAAGGAAGTTACATCGAAAAAGGAAGAGATCCCGACTGAGGGTACTCACTGGTTCATTTTTCTTGGTGAACTTCTTAAACTTTGGAAACCGAGTTTGCTTTTTGAGAGAAAGCATTCTTCACCATATGCCATCTTATTGTACTGCTGATTTTGCAGCTGGGGGTGTAGATTGTGTGGGGAGTATTTTTTCTACCTATTTCAAACAAAGGTGAGAGTAGGACCAGAGAGATTAAATTGAGCAAAACTGAAAATGGTATCTCTGTCTTCACTTTCAACTCTCTAAAACATGTCTGTCTCCAGTCTAACCAACATCTGTAGGGGGCAACACTACTTGAAACTTTCTAATTCTCTATGAAAATGTTGAATTTCCAAAGATATGAGAAGCAGAACTAGAGCTGAAGTAGGTCTTCCCATGTATTAATATTTTAAACCAACCTTCACTATGAAGGGTCTTTGGTGCACTCTGAGCTTAGTCGTTTTCTAGCAGAGCTTTCATTATCCAAACTAGGTAACATCATCAGTACTTCCTTTACTATCCTTGTTCTCTCCCAACATGTTAGATTACAATTCCCAAGTTCTTAGCTATTTGCTCTGGAGATTTTGAAACATTTGTCCCTCTAGTACTTTGAACATCTGGAATTACCCAATCATTATTATGACTTTGAATATAATCAGCAACACAGTGATTGATGATGCTAGAAGATGCTTTAAGTCACTAGATGAGCTTCTTCCTCAGAGCTATAGTCCCAACCCATTTAGATGACACCTGATTGGGTAAGGTTGTCCTAAATTCTCAATATAGTAAAAATTGTTTTTGCTGTGATGACCTAACAATGTTTGTGCCTTTTAGGTAAAAGGCTCACAAGTCATGAATATCATCAGTGCCATTTTTGCGTTACTTGGAATATCGTCTTTTATAGTAGACCTGAGCATAAATGGGCCATTTCGTTCAGATGATAACTACAAGTATTCACTAGTGATGGTAAGTGTCAATGGTTCAGACATAGTGTAGTACTATCTGACACTAGCAAAGATAGTACTACTCAATTGGGCACTCAATCATTTATATTCAGCACACCTGAAACCCAGATGAAGATACTTTCTGCAGGGCTTCTCTTCTCCCCCAATTACTTTTGCCTTCTTTCCCCCAATCACCTTTGCCCCCTTTTAAGCAGCTCAGCTGTCCCTGGACTGCTGCTGCTCATCACTATTTTCTAAGAATAGCCTATAGGACAATTTGAGATACAGAAACATTTTTAAAAATGAAGATGTTGCTGTAAGTCCACTGTATTATAGCAACTTCTATGATTTTAAAATTAAATGGACCTAGAAGTACAAATGGACCTAGGTAGGACAAAACCAATCCAATCCTACAGGAGATGTCTGCAAGAGTACTGGGGCTCCAAGGCATGAAGTGGGACCCTGGGAACAGAACAAAACAATTACATGGACCAAGGCAGCCCCCAAGAGAAGTAAATGGATAGGTTCCCATTTTCTAATCAGCTTGTATCATTGTTTCCACTGGCTAAAAGACAGGCAATAGGATCGCCATTACGCTGTTGACATTCACCATTGTAGAATTCTGCATTGCATCGGCAACTGCATATTTTTGGTGCCGGGCAACACGTTCTGACTCCAATGAGGTGAGATATAATACCTAAATTATAATTGCTGCTACATCTGTGAATTAGAGTTAGGTTCTTGTTATTGTTTCTGATTAAAGTGTGTCAGTCATTGTGTGAGAGGTTTTGATGAAAAAAAAAGGCATATTGTAGCTAGGATGGACAGATGAATGTGAACTAAACAGAATTAATCTGAGAGGGAATGAGGTCAGAAAATGAATTTCTTTTTTAATGATCCAATCGATTGAGTTTTGATGTTTGGAGGGGGGTGGAGAAGAATCAATTCCTCAAATGAACGTTGGAAAAGGGAGACAAGTCTAATATGGTTTGTTTTCTAGGCTATATTGATTGACCCAAACACCGTCAGGACAGATAATGAAGTCCCGTCTGTAGAATCTTCAGTACATTGTCCACCAAGCTCTGATGATGTAAATTATTATTTTAAAGTTGAGGCCGTGTAGAAGACTAGGCTGGAGGAATTTGTATGAAGAAGTCACATCAGCTGCATTTGGGGGGGGGCATAAAAGTTAGCCTTTTCCTGCATGACAGAGATCCTTCATTTTTGTCAGTATTCTAGCTGACAGGTAAAGGCAAAGGGTCTGTCTCTCTACTTCCTCCTGTACTGTCTCCATTTAAGCCTGGAATAACAGACATGTGACTTGATATTTTTTGCCTCGGAGTAAAAGGTAATGCTTCATTTTGCATGGGCTGTGTATGGAAATAACCATATGTGACACATGGATTGCTAGCTGTCAAAGTGAGGTTTGAGGACAATCATGATACCATACTGGAAATAGTTACAAAAAGGTTGGTGACCCAGACTGAGAATATGGAACTGAAGCCAACAGATGCCCAGTGTGGACATTAATGCATCTTTTCAGCTCTGGCTGGCTCTGTTGTTGACTTGGTAGCCATGGAAACAGAAGCCAGTTTATGATGTTAATTTCTACTGGCCAAAGTCCTGTCTTGCAGCTGGTTAATAAAGACTCTGTACCATTCTTAGGTGTCCTGGCAAATGTCCGGTATATGCCACTCTCTGGGCCTCAGTCTCTGTAACTGATTCCCCCTCATGTTTTCTAATGGAGCTGGAAATCAGAATACTGTAAAAAACAGCATCTGCAGATTAATCTGAGCTAAACTGATTGGTTTTATATGAAGCATATATGCAACTTTGGATGCTCGTTATACTGTTTGCCATTTATATGTGCATTTAGTACATCCTATTAAGATATTCATAGAACAGCCTTGGGAAATGTTCCATCCTTTATTCTCCATGAGGACCATTTGTTTATGATAGTCTCACTTCCAGCTTTGTTGAGCCAAAATTGCTGTTTCAGTTTATTTTCACTGTCCCTGGCTTGGTTGTACCAAATAAGAAATCAGAGGAGAAAGCGCTCATACCCCAGAACATTAAATCTTAGTTCAACTTTATGTATTTCAAAGTTGGACATGCAGTTTAATACCTCCATGTCTTGTAAAGAAAAAAAATGGCACAAATTCTAGAGGATATCAGAAAATTTTGGGCAGCATTTTGTAGTAATCATTTCTAATGATGGACCGCTAACAGTTTTTTGTACCACTAAAGGACAACTGTAACCCTGATGCAGGGCCAGAAACACTAGAAGAAACATGGGACTACATGTCTGGTCCTACACTGAGAATCAGACTAAATTGGTTCTGAATTTAGCCTACCATTCTCCAAATGGTTTCCTCCCACTGTTTAGGACTATAACTCTAAGTGAACCTTGTAGAGCCAATGTTCAGGGAGGATGTAAGGACAGGCAAAATTAAGAAACTTGGAAAGGCTGGCTTAGAAGAAATGGCTTTTCACTTAAAAGTGTCTGTGGCAAGAAGGAAAGCATTTAGACTGAATCCTGACCCTTAGTCAAATATGCAGTTTCAATGGTTGTAACTGAATGCAGGACTGCTTCCCAATCCATCAGGAAATTCTCTTGGTCACACAGTACTGAAATGAGTGAGAGGTTCATAAAACATGTAATGTTTATGAGCATGGATCATGGAATTTGAAAAGGAGAATTTTTGATAGACCTGGTCCTGGCCTCTAAAAACGCTGGGTTGGGATATTTTCCCCTTTCTTTGTTTCTTGCTGCATATTATTGTATTTTGTCCTATTTTCAGAGTTTGGAATTCTCTGGCTTGAGATTGGTTTCCTTGGCTTCTAAGCATCTTCACTAATGTTTTTCAAAGCATGTTTTAAGAGAAATTTCTACAATTTTAATGCCTGTCTGTGAAACAGGGATACCTAACTTGGGTGACTTCACTGAAGTCTGGTTCTTGTAGCTGTTTATTTGATATTAGACCAGGTTAAGTTTTAGATTTCTTCAGTAATTCTCTATTTTTAAATCGGACCTTGTTTTTCATGAATGTTTTTAAAAACTGCAATAAAACATGTATTTGAGACAACTCATGTCTGTCCTTTGGCTTTTCTCTGATGCTTAACAAAGAATCCACCTTCATAATGTTGAATGGCCTTAGCTTCTCCAGATGCAAATGTTGGAATATGTTGTGGGAATACGGTTTTGTGCAACAACTACAGTAATATTCAGCCAGTAGATGGCAGTGTTAACAAGTTTGGATCTATGATACTATATACTCTACAGCAGTGATCCCCAACCTTTTTTATGGCACGGCACGGTACCGACATCAGCTGGGCGCCGCCATCTTTTTTTGATGAAAAAGTGCTTCCGGTGAGCTCACCGGAAGCACTTTTTCATCAAAAAGATGGCGGCGCCAGCGCTCGTGAGCTTTTCCGGGTAGAAATGGCTTTCTACCCGGAAAAGCTCACCGAAGCACTGCACCACCATCTTTTTGATGAAAAAGTGCTTCCGGTGAGCTTTCTACCCGGAAAAGCTCACCGGAAGCACTTTTTCATCAAAACAAGCAAGCCATGCGGCCCGGTAGGACTTGTTCCACAGACCGGTACCGGTCCGCGGACCGGTGGTTGGGGACCCCTGCTCTACAGGTATATTCTTTTTGTTCTAAGTAGAGTTTCCTGTTTCCTGTTACAGCTCAACATTTAAGCAGTAAAGCACATGGTGACTGTACACTCTGATCTATGATGCTATATATAAACTGAATTTCTATTAGAAAATGAACTAGGAGAGCCCTGTTACTTTCTTATGTAAGTGGTCTGACAGACAGATGTTAATTGAATATAAGAGGAAAATACATTTGTTAGTTCATAAATTTCTCAGGAATCAGAGAATTAGATTGGTGTAGTGATTAAATCAGGCTAGAAACTCCAACCCTGAGAGTTCTGGTCCCATCTTAGGCAGGACTATAGGTAATCCTTGACTTATGAACACAACTGAGGCCAAAATTTCTGTTTTAAGCAAAACAGTTGTTAAGTGATTTTTGCCCCATTTTACAAACTTTCTTGCCATAGTTGTTAAGTGAACCATTACAGTTGTTAAATTAGTAACATGGTTGTTAAGTGAACCTGGCTTCCCCATTAACTATACTTGTCAGAAGGCCACAAAAGGTCATCACATGACCCTGGGACACTGCAACTGGCATAAATGCATACCAGTTACCTAATTTTGATCACACGACTGTGGGGATGTTACAACAATTGTAAGTGTGAAAAACGTCATTTTTTCAGTGCCATTGTAACCTTGAACAGTCACTAAATGAACGATTGTTAGTCAGGGACTTCTTGTAGTCACTTTCTGGTCATTAGAACGAATCACTTACTTTCAGCGTAGGAAAGAGGCAAGGGCAAAGTACTTCTGAAAAAAGCATTACCCCCAAAAAACATGGATTTGTCCAGATAGTCTCTGAAAATCAGGCTTGATTGAATGGAAGAAAAAAAATCTTAAAATTCCATATACATACATAACTTCATGTCCACATATCAAGAAATGATGGAATGCTAAAATGAAAGTTGAATAAACACCTGATCTGCCTTTCTTCTTCTTCTTTTATCTGTGGACTTACTGGTTTTTGGAGAAGTTCTGGGAAATGAAGCATCAGAAGTGACACATCAAGCATTGCTAGGGAAAGATGAAGAATTCACCCAATCACACATGTGCATATTAAGGCTGACACAGTAGTGAAAAGAGTAGCAAAGTTTAATTATTCCTCCTTCCCATATGATATTGGCAAAAATGTGTCGAGTGAACTTTTTTTAAGGTAACCTGGTCTGAGGGACAGGAAGAACAACTGAAGGGTTGCTGTGAAAAATATTCCAGGCATCTGATGGATTCATTAAGAAGTGCACTCTGAACAATTCTATTATCTAAGAAGATTTTAAGCCTGTGAATGTCAAGTAATTGCACACAATTCTCTGGAATGTCAGAGCTGCTTTCTGTGTTTTAGTTCAACGTCCCTCCTGCTCAGTTTTCCCAAGAGGTGACAAACGGCTGGTTTCAAGTGATGTGTTTGAATGAGAGGGGTCATTCTGTTTACCTTCAAGAAGGTATTAGTATGACCCCTCCTCAAGAAGCCATGGATGGTCCTAGTCACATTGGATATATTTTTTTAATCAGTTCTCAATCTTTCCTTTTTTGAGAAAGGACCCTTTCCAGTCAGGCTTTAGGGTTGGATTCAACAGTAAGATAGCATTGATCATGCTTGTAGATAATCTTTGCTGGGTTTGGGATTGGAATGATATGATCATCCTGGTCTTAGCTGCATTTGATACTCTCTCAGTATGCACCTGCCATCATAGTATAGCAATAGAAATAGCATTTAAACTTATATACAGCTTCACAGTGCTTTTACAACCCTCTCTAAGTGGTTTATAGAGTCAGAATATTGCCCCCAACAATCTGGGTTTTCATTTTACTGACCTCAGAAAGATGGAAGGATGGGTCAACCTTAAGCCTGGTGAGATTCAAACTGCCAAATTGCAGGCAGCCAGCAGTCAGCAGAAGTAGCCTGCAGTACTGCATTCTAACTACTGCACCACTGTTGAGGTAATTTCCCATTAGGAAATGAGTGCACACAGGGAGACGTAGTGAGAGTGGTGAGGAATAACACACAACCAGCACACAGATACACTGTATAGTAAAATGTAGGTTTTTACTTCCAGTAAACGGTTAAGCAAAGTCCAACAAGCAGTCCAAGTCATACACGGTTAAAGCAGTCAGTTTTTCGGTCCAGGGATAATCCACATATCAAAGTCCAGTATCATATACAGGTCAGTAACAGACTTACAGCAATCCAAGGAGAACGATGATCAGCAACAGTAAATAGGGAAAAATTCAGGAACCAAAAACAGCGAACACCAGAACATCGACCAACTAGCAACTATCAACAACAGGACTAAACAACCCAGGTTTCTGACTCCATCTTATGGCCATTTGAGGAACCACACCCAATTACAATTTTTGCATTCCCTTAAAGAGACAGTATTAAATGTCTATCCTGGTTTATATATTTCCAACCCAACTGTTAGGTGACTATCAATTCCTAACAACAACCACCGCTCTTATCCTTCTGGACTGACTTTGAGGGTTGGGAATAGGGGATACTTTTTTTTTAAAATAATAGTTCTCCTCCTTTGGGATCAGTTTCATTCAATATCGGTAAATGGGGAGAGATCCACCCCAAGGCCCTTTCTTTTGTGGAATCCCAAAAGTCTCCCCACTCCTATTTAACATCTAAGTCAGTGGTTCTCAACCTTTTCTTCACCATGGACACCCCCCCCCCTTTAAATATCTTTTTCTGGGCACGGACCGTGGCCAAGGATCACCAAGACTTAACTCAAGATTTAAATCATAATACTTCTTCAAGCTTTCACAGACCCCTTGTGAGGACATTGTACCTCCACCCCCCAAGAGTTTGTGGACCACAGGTTGAGAACCAATGAACTACATGATAAGTGAAGTCATCCATTTTGAATAAGGTCAAGTATCATCAGTAGACAAATGATATCCAGCTTTACATCATGTCTCCAGGTTGGACGGTGACATTTTGCACTGGAAATTCTGTCACAGTCCTGCAGACTATTAGTGTTTGAATGGAGAAGAACAAGCTTAAGCTCAATGCTGCCAGATCCAGTGGCTTTGGTTTCAAGAAACTGTCACTCATAGTGATTTGCCATCTTTAATTCTCAGCAGAATAGCACTTCCCCAAGAAGAACTGATATATAATGTAAGATCCTCTTGGACTCCTGGCTCCTGCTCAATGAGCAGGAGGTATCTATGGCCAGGGCAGCTTTTACAGAGATCTATTTTGTATTTCAGTTACAACTTTTTATAGAAAGGGAGGTGCTTCTCACAGACACTCTTGCCTTAGTCACCTTCCTTTTATGGTTATTAAGTATAAGAGTTTTACATTGGCTATCCTTGAAAGCTGTATTGAACCTTCAACGGGTTCAGAATACAGTAGAACCTCTGGTCACGAATGTTTCTGACCATGATCAAATTGGGTTCTGACCCAAAAAATTCACAATTTTTTTGAATCTAGTCATAAAAACATATTCAGGTGGTGATCAAACATGACCCCTGACCCAGAAATTCCTGAAGATGTAACATTAGAAGATGAAGAAATTGCCAAAGTTATGGAACAAATTATGGTCGTGACCAGAGGTTCTACTGTACTGTATAGTCATATTAGTAGTTACAGTGTTTCTCATTTCACTCATATAACACTACTACTTTGTGGGCGGTCTTGGCTACTGGTGAGTTTGAGGGTGAAATTCAAGGCTTGTCACCTACACAGAGACCCTTATAGCTTAGGTTCTCATTTCTGTCCTTCTCCTGTTGTTCATGCCCAATCAGTAAGATCTGGAACAGCTGGCAAGTATTCCCGCTTGCAGGACCTAAGAGGTGTGACTTCTCGGTAGATGTGTTTTGCCCTGTGGAAACAGCATGTCCCCTGAGAGCCACATTCCCTAAACTCTGTTTGGATTTGGTAATGCTGTAAAAACCTGGGAAAGATGAATCTTTCATCTGTTCCTGGGAAAGTTGGACAGGTGTACTTCCTTATGGTCTTTTTTTTTTGTAGGGGATATGTTTGACTTGCTCTCTTCCATGATGTATGCCATGCATTTCTTTGTTCTTATTTATTTGCTTTTAGCTGTTATTTATCTGATGTATTAACCCCATACTATAAGTTACCTATTATCGAGGTAGTCCTGAAACTGAATAAACAAATAAACATATAAATAAAATTCTACCATGCCAAACATATTTAAAGATATCCAGAGATACTTTCAGAATGATAGCTTGATTCACTCCCTATCAAAAGATATTTGCATTTTGCTGCTATTCAGTATTTCCTTCAATATTTTTGGAGGTTATTTTTTTTAAAAAAATAAGTAGAGAATGGGAGATAATTATTTACTTAGTATTTAAATATAAAAATTACCTCATTTGTATTTCCAAAACCAAAATCCTATTAGATCTCAAATTTGCTATTTCAAATGTTTAATTTCTCTAACAATAAACCATGCTTTATGAAGCGATATTTGCAAATATGTGATTATTAGGGCAGCATGTACGAAAAATATATATTCAGCAGAAATGGTGAAAGGCACGTGAGAAAGGGGAAACAAGATCCAGGTGGGGAAATAAAAAAACTGACAAAAATAGAAAATATTAATAATTGTCCATCCCTAAAGAAAGCATGTCATAATAGGTGATGATTGATTAACTTTCCTGAGAGAATCTTGAAAAATGTTAAGGTTAATATTTGTAGGAGAGATCGTCAGAAAATCCCAGGAAAATGGAAAAGCAACATGGAAGGAGGAAAGAGCAAACCAGAGCAATTCCTGCTAACAGTTAGTTGTCAAAGGGGGAAAACATGGTGTGTCACCAGGAATCAAACTCAACTTGAACATCAAGATGATTTTATGTGAAGGAAGACACAGGAGGGCTGCAACGTGTGAATTCCTCCTCCTCCCTTTGCCAAAACATTTGATATCTCTACATAATGAAAGATTTACCTGGAAGCACGTCCTTTCTTACTGTATGAATTTCAGATATGAAGTCAGGTATTTCCCTTGCTCCCACTCTTAGCCCTCTTGCTCTGGCAGGGCAGCCCACAGAGCTGTGCTGATGACTAAAATGCTCTTGCAAGTTATTGCGTGGGTTAAGGGAAAATTTCAAAAGATCTTGACTCTGGGAACTGTTTAGAAGGTTGCAAAAAGAAATGATGCACTGACTGAGCTGCATAATAATTGGGGGGTGGGGAAAACAAAACACCCTGGAGCTAATAGGAGACAGAGTGCTTAATATAGAAAACAGGATAGAACATCAACTAGAACTGCTAGACTAAATTATGGAGGCTCTGCTGACTACAATGAAATGCCTCAGATTTGTTAACCCCATGGGAGTTTATACTTTCAGGGTATCATAACAAATTTAAAGGTAAGTGCAGGATTGTGTGTGTGTGTGTGTGTGCGTGCGTGCGTGCGTGTGTGTGTCACAAAAGAGATGCCGCTGTCCAGTTCAGGAGAATAAAATCATAAACACACGCAGATATTGCAAATAGCAAGGCAATTTCTGATTCAATGTCACGCAGCAACTAAATATAGAGCACTGGAAAAATTCAATGTGTGGGTGGTTTTTTTTTTTTTAAATGTAAATTTCCTGGATTTGGAGCCAGGCTGATGCTTCTGAAATCCCTCTGGGGCATCAAATGGAGAGATCTATCTGGCAGAGCAAAAAGAAGCGACTCCACAATACTCTGGCCAGGCTGCACTTGTCCTAAAAATGGGATATTGATATATAAAGCATGACTGGTGCTTACGTATTTCATTAGTCAAACAGAAAGGTTATCTAGGGCTCCAGAATGGAGGGGAAATAGTCAAAAGATTATAGGTTGCAGACCATGTCTTTAGATGCCAGGATTTAAGTCAATTCTCTCACTTCTTTCTCTAAAAGCCTTTCCACCCTACTGAACTAAAGTACTGTACACTTGAATATACATAAAACAATGCCAGTCCTTGCATAAAATTTGCTGCCTTGTTGCCAGTCCCTTTCCTCTCCTCTGTAGCTATTCAAAATAAAGTGGTGCAAATCATCCCTAGTTGTAACTTCAAAAAAGGCAATTATGATCTTATAGATAACGATCTCTCATCCCTCGATTGGCAATCTCTATTCACTGGATGCAATACTGTTGAAGATCATTACAACATATTTTTACTTGAAGTCAAAAGAGTCATCAAACTATATGTTCCAACAACAACTCCAAAAACAAAACAAAAAGCAGATTACCCATATCAATAAGGAAACTTCAATCCAAAAAGAGATCACTCTGGCGGAAAAACAAATCTGGTCACGTTGCTAATTTCAAAAACCGATATAAAAATTTATGCCACCAGATAAAGACCGAATGCACCAATTACCACATTAAACAAGAGGAAAACCTTCTAAGCACCAATTCCACCCGTGCTTTTACAATTTTGTAAACAACAAACTAAAAGACTCAAGGTCCATCCCTCCCTTGATAGGACCTGATGGTAAAGACTGCAGCGACGACACCATTAAAGCCAACATCTTTAACACATTCTTCGGCTCAGTGTTTGTAAACAGTAATGGATCATGCCCAATGTTTCCTAGCCGTACCACAGACAACAATAATGATCTAATACATATCGATTTTACAGTAGACAACGTTGAAAAAGCACTACGCAACCTAAAACCATCTCTATCTATTGGACCGGATGGAATATGTGCCTACTTCTTAAGAAAACTATCCGCTGCCATAGCCAAACCTCTAAGCATAATCTTTGAAAGATCTTTCAGAACCAGCTCCTTGCCCAACCTATGGTTACAAGCCACAGTCATTCCCATCTTCAAAAGGGAGACCCAAGCCTAGTTGAAAATTACAGACCAATCTCCTTATGCTGCGTCACCTGTAAAGTCATGGAATCAATTATTAACCAATCCATCATCCTCCATTTAGAGACAAACAACCTACTCTCCAATAAACAATTTGGTTTCAGAAAAAACTATCCTGTAATCTGCAACTCTTACACTGCAAAAACATATGGACTACTCAACTCGACCAGGGCAAAGCAATAGACGCAATCTACATAGACTTCTGCAAAGCCTTTGATTCAGTGGTACACGACAAACTACTCCTAAAAATAAAATCTTATGGTATCTCTGGACAACTGAATAACTGGATAGAAGCATTCCTGTCAAACAGACAACAAATGGTCAAAATTGGGAACGCCCTATCAAATCCAGTACCAGTCAATAGTGGTGTTCCCCAAGGCAGTGTTCTAGGACCAACTCTCTTCATAATCTACATAAACGACCTTTGTGATCATATCAAGAGCAATTGCGTTCTCTTCGCTGATGATGTAAAGCTGTTCAATACCACAGACAATACTACTACCCTTCAAAAAGATCTAGACTATGTATCTGAATGGTCTAACATATGGCAACTCCAAATCTCAACAAATAAATGCTCTGTCTTACATATTGGTAAAAAAATCAGAAAATAAAATACAAGCTGAATAGTCAAGATCTTGTTGATGACCCAAGCTCTGTAAAGGACCTGGGAATACTCACCTCTAATGATCTAAGTGCTAGAGCTCACTGCAACTACATAGCCAAAAAGGCATTAAGAGTTGTTAACCTAATCCTACGTTGCTTTTTCTCTGGTAATATCTCACTACTAACCAGAGCATACAAAACATTTGCTAGACCAATACTCGAATACAGTTCATCAGTCTGGAATCCTTATCACGTATGTGATATTAACACAATTGAGAAAGTCCAGAAGTATTTCACAAGAAGAGTTCTCCACTCTTCTACCCGTTATAGAATACCTTACGCCACCAGACTCGAAATTCTAAAACTAGAAAACCTCGAATTACGCCGTCTTCGGTCCGACTTAAGCATGGTATATAAAATCATACATTGCAATGTCCTACCTGTCAATGAATACTTCAGCTTTAACCATAACAACACAAGAGCACACAACAGATACAAACTCAAAGTAAACCGCACCAAACTTGATTGCAGGAAATACGACTTCAGCAATAGAGTGGTCAATGTCTGGAATACTCTACCCGACTCTGTAGTCTCTTCCCCAAACCCCAAAAACTTTAACCTTAGACTGTCTACTATTGACCTCACCCCTTTCCTAAGAGGTCTGTAGGGGCGTGCATAAGCGCACCAACGTGCCTACCGTCCCTGTCCTATTGTTTCTCTTATTCTTTTATTTTTCTTATATGTACCCATTTCATATATTCACAACTATGTATACACTTGTACTTATTATCTTGTAAACAATTGACAAATCAAAATAAATAAATAAAAATAAATAAATAAATCCATGAATGCTTTCCTTCTCTAGTATTTCCTGTTTTTAGCATATCAATAAGTAGCAGGGAAAACATCTGGCACCTCAGTATGAAGAGGGGTGGGATCTTTTTGGGGACTCTACCTGGGCTTCTCTGTCTCTTCCTTCATACCCCCATTTGGGCATTTCCCAAGTTAAAACATTACATGAAAGCAAGAAGGTATGAGAAGTTTCCGAGACAGAAATAGATACTAAAAGATCTGACTGACAGATTGCTGTTTGTATAGGGGCAGGGGCAAGAGTTAAGTATCTTGATCTACATATTAAACATCTGCCCAGTGGGAGGCCCATATTAAAACCACATACCTCGTGTGTGGCCAAATTATGAAAACGACATTTAATACAGCACAATTTCTGACTAAAATGGTCCGACTGAGATCAGCATATGTGGGCCTGATTGGGTTAGATTGCAGGGGTGATACAGAAATATAATTTTATATCATTTTATTCTATTTTACATACAGTATTTATGTATTAAATTATTGTATTTTATCCTATAACTATTTACCCTACTCTCATTTCAAATTGATTGTTTAGAATTTTATTGGTAAATTTGTTTGAACCTGGACGTTGATATGGCCTATAGGCTAATCAATCAATCAATATAGATAGATACAAAGATGAGGAAGCTAAACTCTGTGCAACTCTATGTGACTATGCAACTAGCTGGGTCCTGTAGAGTGGGAGAACAGAAATGAATTAGTTGTTGGGCCTCCACAGCTCTTCTTGCACAAGGGGTGGGGAGAGGAAGCAATTGAAATGGATAGACATAGGGCAGGGATGTCAAACTCGATTTCATTGAGGGCCGCATCAGGATTGTGTTTGACCTCAGTGGGCCGGGATGGGCGTGACCAAGATGGGCATGGCTAGTGTGATGTCACTCATGTCGGGAGCGCCTTTGGTGGCCTGAATGCTCTGCCAGCAAAAACGGGCTCCCAAGCTCCATTTTTGGCTGCAACGGCCTCTTGCAACCCTCTGCCAGCGAAAAAGGTGCTCGGGAGGGCCATGGGCCTGTCCCCGCAGGCCAGAACTAAGCACCCCGTGGGCTGCATCTGGCCCACAGGAGTTGAGTTTGACACTCCTGATATAGGGGAATGTTTCAAACATGATCCTTCTTTTCTTCCCAATGGAAGAAAAGTGTCTCCTTCACCTTTTATTGGAAGCCTGGAGGAAAAGTTAGTTTCAATGGTGGGAATACAAGAAATACAGTGCCACGGCAGAGGACAAATACCGGGAGGGAAATGATTGAGAAGGCAGCTGTGGAGGGCTCTAAGGGGGTTCTGCTTGTACCCCTCCCCCAATGTTACCCAAACATACCAAAGATCACATCCATTCCTGGTTACTTAACTTTACCTCCCATGTAATGGGTAGGAAACCTAACATATTGCATATGTTTCAAAAGATCAAATTTCTTAGCACTAATCCACTTAATTCAAAGGACCATACAGTGCATGTTTAAACATACAATGTGCAAAAGAGAATTTTTAAAAATGTTCTTTTCATCTTTAACTACTAAGTAGTCTTAACAATACTTTCTTTGAAGATGGAAGGCAAGCAAGGTTGGATCAGATGGTGCTTGTTTGGAAACCTCTAAATCAGGAGTTTAGACTAGTGAAGAGACAACTTTGGTAACTTTAAGATTTGTGGACTTCAACTTCCAAAATGGCTGGCTGGGGAATTCTGGCAGTTGAAGTCCACAAGCCTTAAAGTTGCCAAGGTTGGACCAACCCCTACCTTAGAGGTTTCCCAACAAGTACCACCAGATGTAATCTCAGCTTGATGTAGTCTGATTTGATTTTGACCCATTATTTATATATCCATTAATTAAAGAAATAATTGATGATTCAGGGACTATCCTTGAAAAGTAAGTTGCAGTTGATGCAAAATATAGCATCTGGGCTGCTAAAGAGGACAAGGAGCACATTTCACTAAAAGATTTGTGCTGGTTGTCAGGCTCAATTTAAAACGATGGCATTAATCTTTAAACCTTTACATGGTTTAGGACATGGTACCTCTCCTGTCCAAGGGAGGCCCTTCTGAAGATTATCTTGTTCTCCATACATCTCTTGCTTGCCCCAACACAAGGATAGAGCAAAATTTTGAAACGGCTGGAACAAATGACATCCTGAGCAAACCCTTAAGTTGCTGACAAGGTGACCCTCTACAATTTTTTACTGTTGTGTATTGTCTTTCTTTACAAACAGGAGAAGGCAAAGACCAGTCAAGTCCACCTGCTACACTTCATTCTATCCTAAATAAATGTCTCTGTTTTCACTTAGCTGTTTTATGTACTGGTAGTCAGCCTCCTCCAGGTTTCCCACAATTGTTTTTTAGTTTAATTTTGTTCTTATTTTTAACAAGTACTCCTGAGCTTTAGCATTTTCTTCCTTGGAATGATGGTCTCCTTTACACCAGAAAATAGCAGGAAGGGTATTTGCAATTGGGTTGCCTCTTTCCCGATCAAAAGAGAACACCTCTTTTCATTCCAAGAACTCAAAAGCCTTGTATCAACTGTGGAATTGTCTCCAGATTGCTGGTTTATTTTTAATGATCTCAATGCACAAGCCTCTTTTGTTTGCAGTATTACAAGTTCCTTGCCCTCGGAAAGCCATGGGACTATCAGGACTTTACTAAATTGTGTTTCTTAGTGGTCCAATAGTCATGATGGCAAACCTATGGCACTGCAAGGCTGCAGAGGCTACGCTCGAGCCCCTGGGAGGGCGAAAATGGCCTCAAACAGGCCGAAAATCAGCTGGGAGGTACACGCATGCGCAGTGCAGGTAAGGGGGGTGTTGCACACGCATGCATAGGGGGGCAGGGCGCATTGCATGCACGTGCGCTTTCGGCACACCAAAACAAAAAGGCTCGCCATCACTGTCCTATAGTATACACACAACAACTCATCGTTCTATGATGCTGATCCGTAATAAAAGTAAATCTGACTCCTCCTTTTGGAGAATGTAACCTTGGCTGCTGTCTCACTCCACTTTACAGGAAGTCCTCCACTTACAACCATTCATTTTGTGACCATTCAAAGTTATAACTACAGTGAAAAAGTGACGTATGACCATTTTTCTTGCTTAGGACCATTGCAGTATCCCCATGGGTACATGATCAAAATTCAACCGCTTGGCAACTAGTCCATATTTATGATTTTTGCGGTGCCCCATGTGATCCCCTTTTGTGACCTTCGGACAAGCAAACCCAATGGGGAAACCAGATTCACTTAGCAACCGTGTTACTTATAACAACTTTCAGTGATTCACTTAACAACTGTGGCATGAAAGGTCGAAAATAGAGCAAAACTCACTTAAGGTCTCACTTAGCAACATAAACTTTGGAGTTGATTGTGGTCATAAGTCAAGAACTACCTGTAGTGTATCAATTCTAGTTGATAATTGACAAGGCTTTAAAGAGGTATCCACCTGTACTGCAGCGTTTCTTTGCTTTAATTATGATGGTTTCACGGGCCTTAGGCCCGTGCGCAGGATTCTTTCTTCAAAATACAGTCCCATTTCTCTTCCAAGCTTTGTGTGAACACTCACAATTCTTGGCAATTGGCTCTGGTGACAGAACAGATGGAAGCTTAGGTGTGCCACAGGCTTTGCACTGGAATCCAATCCCTTGCAGAGAAGACAAGTGGGAGGAGATGAAGTGTGACTTTCGGGGATGACAAGATATTAATAGAGGCAATCCAGGAGACACACTTCTCAGAAACGGGCTTCACACAGCTACGTAAATGAAAGATGGGGCAGGTGCTGGGTAATGGGAAGAGAATGCAGTCCATTTCACTGGATCCTGAATTCCAGTAGTATTCTACATTCAAGCATTCTCTTTTTGATACTGCTAGTCATTCAGAGCATTTTGCCCAAAGTTCTTGATTTTCATTTTCTAGCCTGTTCTGCAATAAGCTGATGCATAATGCAGAGCCCTCCGCTTATCCCATTCTGACTTGAAACAGCATCTGGCTTCCAGTCACAAAACACTGTAAGACGATAGTTTTCATTATGCCAGCTTCGGCTGGTAAATATACATGGTGTTTTCAAAAGGTCAAGATTCATTATTGGGCTTCTAGGTATTTATGGCTTTATAGCTATGCAATATTCATTACTGGGCTTCTATGCCTAGTCTAATAACTATATTATCCTTATTATTCCTTTTCCCTGTGTTATTGCAATCTAAAACTTAACATAAGAATGTTAACACTTTCTATGTATTCCATAGAATGTAAAACTAAGCAAATGCATTATAAAGAGCAGGGTGGAGGTTTCTTTAGCATTTTCTTTTGATTTTTGATTTGATTTTTTTCCCATTATACAAAAACATCCATCTTTGCTACCTCTTGATCAGTATCAGATGATGATTTTATCTTTAATAGCAATAGCACTTACTTACATGCCACTTCATAGTGCTTTACAGCCCTCTCTAAGCAGTTTACAGAGTCAGCATATTGCCCCCAACAATCTGGGTCTTCATTTTACCAACCTCGGAAGGATAGAAGGCTCAGTCAACCGTGAGCCGGTCAGGATCAAACTCCTTGCAGCCAGCAGAATTAACCCGCAATACTGCATTCTGACCACTGTGCCACAACAGCTCCTGTGGATAGTTTTTAAAAGGCTGTGTAGCTTTTCTGACAATGGCTTCCAAGGGTTCTATGATCATTCTCCATCTTCACTCTTATTTCCACAAATGAAATGATGACATTTTGTATACACATGTACATTATGACATCACAGTTAAAATTTCTTTCAGTATGAAAATAATTCTGCTGTCTTTCAGAGGGTATGTCACTAGAAACATCCCTTGACCTTGAAATATTGCTGTTTGCTGAGCGGTAGCATCTGGGAGCTGGGAGGTGTGTGCATGCGCAGTGCAGGTAAGTATGGCTGGGGCTTGCCTGCCCGCAGAAACGGCTCTGCATGCCACCTGTGGCACGCGTGCCATAGGTTTGCCATCACAGCCCTATACCATTTCAGACAAATGGTTGTCCAATCTCTTCTTTAAAACCTCCACCCACCATTCTGAAGGCAAGCTGTTCTACTGATTATTTGTTCTGTCAGGAAATTTCTTCTTATTTCTAGGTTGATTCTCTCCTTGATTATTTCCATCCATTGCTTCTTCTCCTGCCTTCAGGTACTTTAGTTTAGAGAATAGGTTAACCTCCTCTTCTTTGTGGCAGCCCCTGAAATATTGGAAGGCTGCTATCATATCATGGCATACCTGTACAAAGTATGAGTTCTAGAATTGTAATTTTTCCTTTTTGTGCTTCCAGACTCCTCATAATGATTATTTCAGAATTTTAAGTGTTGCAATGTAGTTCCTTAATTTAATAGTGGTACCAGGTTCAAGGAAATCCATACTCTACAAATAATAACATTTGTCAAAGAAAATAAATCTGAAACTGAATTTTTGTACCAAAGCCTATGTTTAGCTCTTTTCTTTTATTCTCTTCTTCTTATTTAACAAGTTCTAAAATTTCTGGGTCCTAATGATGAGTCCATGTTTCATCTGCTATTATAATGATGTGAAGAAATTTCTCACCTTCATTTTTCTAGTGTGACCATTACTGACAAATTTTCACTCTTGGAGCTTTCATCTTTTCGGTCACTATGCAAGCAAATATCTTGCACATATCTTCTAGTATTGGAGAATGGTAATATGATTCACATCTTCCTGTGCAATGCCACATTTGACAGCAATTATAGTTTGAATGACCCATCAACTGGCAGTTCATCTCATTTGCTATGGCAGATCATCCACTACATTCTTGATCACACGAAGCAGCTCTTTTCAGTTCACCACCTTAACATTTTTGGCTCGGTGACACCTAATATTCGCAACAACACAGTCATGATAATAAACAGCCTAGATTCAGTGACGAATTTCATTTCTGGCAGTCAAAAATTCAGTTATAGCACATTGCTTAAAGCACATTTTATGTTTTCATATGACAAACAATATCAACACTTTTTCTTTCTTTCACAGCAGCTTCCTACCAAATGAAGTAAAAGAACAGATCCTGCAAAACTTGTCTTTGCTTCCAGCATCTAAGCACTGCCATCTGTTGGCAAATTGTAACATTGGCAGAGCTGTTGGCAAATCATAACATTAATTTTCATTTAACCTTTGTAAATACTTTGTCTCTCAGGAGCATGCAAAAACAAAAACTGATGGACATCTACAGTCTTCTTGTCATCTTTACTTGCCACACAATAAAACTCTTTTTTTTGGCTTCCATCTTCCCCAGATTTCTACAACATGACTTCCAAACTCCTCTAGAAGCAGGCTTGTCAAACTGGTGGCCCGTGGGCCAGATACATCATGCGCAAGCCACAGCAGATATGTCATGTGCAGGCCATGCCCAATCCAGCTCTGCAAAGACAAAAAAAAAATTGTGATACGCTACGATCCGGCCCATGACACAATCTAGTTTGACACCCATGCTCTAGAGGCTTTAACTAATTCTTCTTAACTCAGTCTGCTCCAAGCACTAAATGCTAAAAAAAGGTCTGTATAAGCATAAAATCTATAGCAAACCAAGATTACATTCAAACGAAAACACATTAACTTCATGGTGCGAAGGCTAGCCTTAAGTTCTGACACATAATAAATTGTGGTTTTGTATTAGGGTTCATGACCTATTTATCTTTAGCCTTCCCTCCCCCCATCCCTGTCCATGGACCTAGGGATAATATGAAGAACTTTATTCTTTGATTGACAACAACCCCTTTCTTAGAGTATACTTGTCTCCACTTATACATATTTAGGTATATTGCTGATCGTAACATGGACGTGCTACAATAATTTATACATTACACTTGAGTAGTCCATTACTGACAATAGCTTTTTATTTTGCTTTGATGTTTCTGTATTACTTGTTACATTATATTGAAGTTATAATGAGGGACAACTAGATTTGAAATGGAATTGAAGGGTTCTTAAGTTCAAGAAATAAATACATCCAAAAACAAAACTGGAGGTTCTTTGGAGTAATGATGAAGGCATTAGGCTCATACCTAATAAGAAATCAGGAGACCTTGACTTCTAGTTCTGACTTAGTCAAAAAGACCCTCTCCTTTGCGCCCAGCCTTTTCACCAGGCCTCTGGCCTTGCCTCACCCCGTGGCAGCACCAGCACCAATTTTGAGGAGAAGGTAAGCATGGCCAGGCACCCCTCGGGGAAATGGCGCTGGGAAGGGTGTCTGGGGGAGGTGGCAGGCAAAGGCTGCTTGCACGTGGCTTTTTCTGGTGACTTGGGGGGCGGCTGGCAGGATATTGGTGCTTGTGTGCAGCTGGGAGTGGGTCGAATTGCTGGGTTTTATAGGAGGGGCAGCCAAACTGCACTGGGGAGGGGGAGTGAAAATAGAAGCGGCTGCAAGCAATGAGCAGGCAGCAATGGGCAGGGGCTTCCCATTTTGACCTCTCTCCACTGCCATTGCCTCTCTGCTTGAACTCTGGCTTAAAAGCAAAACCCTCTAAGTACCCTCCCCAGCCTCAGACAAGCACTGATCAGTGGTGGGATTCAAATTTTTTTACTACCGGTTCTGTGGGCGTGGCTTGGTGGGCGTGGCAGGGGAAGGATACTGCAAAATCCCCATTCCCTCCCCACCCCACTAACCTGCTTTCCAGCTCCATTCTCCTATGCAGGGCAACAAAAGACCCAGCCGATCAGCTGGGACTCAGGAGGCAGAGAATAGATGGGGGCGGGGCCGGTCAGAGGTGGCATTTGCTGGTTCTCTAAACTACTCAAAATTTCTGCTACCAGTTCTCCAGAATATATATATATATATATATATATATATATATATATATATATATATATATATATATATATATATATATAAAACTTAATAAAACACACACACACACACACACACATATATATACATATACATATACATATACACATACACACACACACATATATATATACACACACAGACAGACAAACACAATACGGAATACAAACAAGCAAGCAAATCCAGTAATTATAGAGTTAATTCCTTGAGCCGATAAAGTTCTTGGCAGTCTCACACACGCTGTCTGCCAAGTCCGACAAGAAAGCAGCAATATAAATCACACAAGCTATCACAACACAGAATAATCCGGAGCTCCTCTGAATAAGTCACACGTTGTCCCGTACGAAACTCTCAGAGCGAACACACCCACTTTTATTCTCTGTGGGGTGTGTCAGTCCCTCAGCTCAGTCCCTGATTCGTCCCTTCTTCCTGCGTTGCAGCTCACACTTTTACCTTCAACGCTGCCTCGCATCAAGCCAGCATTCCTCTGCTTGATTCTCAGTCAGAGACTCTGATATGCTCTCCTCCTTTTCCTGATTAGCCTCAGGTTTTCCCTCTCGGTTATCTGCCGACACCTGAGGCACAATCAGGGAGGAAGGCATTGCCAAAGAGGAAGGTCCTGGGGAGGAAGGCATTTCCAAATCCTCCTCTTCCCCATTGTCCGAGTCTTCGTCTTCTAACAATGCAGGCTCAAACCTCAGAGCCACAACATATATATATATATATATTCTTAAGTTTTGCGGTACTTACATGTATGGTATTCAGCTTTGTTGGGGTATTTTCCCACGTCATTATAGTTGTGCTTTTAAAGTTGTAGCAACGTTTCGGCAGAATCTCATCTGCCATCATCGGGCTTCTGTATTGTGTTCGTCTGTGAGTCAGACTTTTACAGTTGTTTCAGTTTTAAATTTTGGGCTAGCCTACTGCTGTGCCAGAATGGGATGAAGAAAAACCATTCTGGCACAGCAGTAGGCTAGCCCCAAATTTAAAACTGAAACAACTGTAAAAGTCTGACTCACAGACGAACACAATACAGAAGCCTGATGATGGCAGATGAGATTCTGCCGAAACGTTGCTACAACTTTAAAAGCACAACTATAATGACGTGGAAAATACCCCAACAAAGCTGAATACCATACATGGGCACCAGAAAACTTAAGAAAACAAATATCAGACCTCTACGGGGAGGAAATAAACAGCCAGACCAAAACCTATGAGAAGCTAGAAGTTAAAAGAGCAGGAATACTATGTGACCTCAAATTCCTATGCAGCTGCAGAGACAACAATGCAACACCAACCTGCTTCAAATTAACATTTCATCACAGCACAGCAGCTACTAAACGTATCCTGAAAAGAACTAAAATGGCTCTACTCAGGAACGAGCTCCACAGAAAGAGATTCCAATTGGATCAGTTAAACAAAGATTTGCTAGCACTACACCTGGAATTGAGCCGCAAAATCCACCCTCTACTTTGGGACAAGATAAAACAACTTACAACTTGGAGAGCTGAAACTGAAACCACTTACAAAAATGACAAACTCTTGAAGAAATTAAAGAAATTAGAACATGACAAGAAAGCCCCCAACAATTCACAACAACACCTGAAACAATTAGTATATAACGTTTCCAACAGAGAACTCACTAAAACAGAAACAGATGCCCTAACCCAGGGGTGGCAAACTACAGCCCGCGGGCCACATCCGGCCCGTTGGTCTTTTTAACCCGGCCTGCCGAAGATTGGTCCGTATGTAACCGCAGCCACTTTTCGGCTGCTTTCAGACGCGTCGAGAGGAGGCGGTTGAGGCGGAGGGCGGGTGGTGGAGAGCGAGCAGGGGGCCTGGCAGGCTTGTCAGGCGGAGCAGGAAACGGGGGCAGGAGCCTGGCGGAGCAAAGAGAGCTGAAACCTGTTGAGGTCTTGCTGCAGTCCCTTCATGGGGAGAGAAGCCGCCGAGCCGGGAGGAGCGCGAGATGCTGCCGGCTCACCTCCCCACCCCTCCGTTGTGACTGTGGGAGAAGGAGCCCCGAGCGCTGCCCTCGCGGCTGCCACCGACGGAGCCCAGCTTGATTTCGCCTGAGCCACGTTTGATTTGGAAGGAGGCGTGGGAGGTGGTGCCAAAGGAGCGCTCTGGGGTTCGGCCAACTGCCCACTGAGCGCCTCCGGCCTCCCCACTGCGGCTGGCAGACCTTGGGGCTGCGCTCTGGAACCCAGCGCCATGGGACGGCAAAGCCGAGCAGCGGGAGGAGGCGCGTCAGAGCTGCAGCAGCCGGCTCAGATCTCTCGGTCCCGGGGAATCCCCCTCCGCCGAGGCACCTGAGCCCCGAGCACCGCCGGCAGCGAGGAGCACGAGAAGCGCAACGGGGCCACGGGAAGACCTGTGCCCCAAGGAGCGACTGGCAGCTGGAGCGGCCGGGACTGGCAGTGGCGGCGAGGGCCCGACCTGCGGGGGGGGGCTGGGGCGGTTTTCTCCTGCGCCCGGCTTTCCCTCGCCTCTCGGCCAGCAGCAGCAGCAGCAGCTCTGCCGCCACCTCCTTCCTCCCCTAATGCCCGCTGTTGTGATGCGTATTTCCGTAGACCCGAGCACCAGAAGGTACTTCACACCTCCCTCCACGGCCTTACCCTGCGGTAAGATCGGAGAGAACAGCGGCGCCCTCAGTGCGCCGGTCCCGGGAACTCGCAGCCGGACCCAGGCACGCTAGGTGGTGGACGTCCTGGCCGATCATCCGGGAGAACTGGTGAGGACCAACAGCCCCAACTTCTTGTGCTTGGTGCTGCCTTCCCACTGGAGATGCAACAAGACCCTCCCCGTGGCCTTCAAGGTAAGCCGGGAGGGGAGGCTGGGCGGAGTGGGCAGGTCCTGGGAGAGGCGCGCAGATGTTTCCTGCCGAGCGGGCTTCCCAAGCGCCCGGGAGGACTCACAGTTTAACGGCAAAAGCGGCAGCGGGATGGGCTCTGGGCGGGCGGGGGGAAAGGCAGGCGAAAGCCCCCACACACAGACACCTCGGCAAGCGGTTTGCAGGGTTAGCCAGCAGTTTCTCGCAAGAGACTGAAGGCCGGTCTGCTCCCCCCAATTAGATGTTGGTTCAAGAGGGAGGGTCAGCCCTGCTACTAATGGATGGTTCACAGTTTATCCGTGGGCACCGGAGGAGTTATGTTTTGGGGGGTGGGCGTTGATTTATTTCTTATCTTATAAGTGGCCAACTTGTGTAAGCTGAGGGGGTACATTCATACATACACACACACAAACACACAGTCGTTTATTCGTAGGGGAAAAATCTATCTATCTATCTATCTATCTATCTATCTATCTATCTATCTATGTTGTGCGAATTTAACTATGACGCCAAACTTGAGTTTTGGAGGGTGTCTCGAAGAAAAAAATAGTTATTTTTCCTACCCCAAGTACAGCAGGCGTCTCTCCCGCTTAAAAAACGAAACTCTTTCCTCCCCTCGCTTTGAAAAGGGGAACTGTTAACAAATGCAGTTTTTTATATGTATCATATCTTGTGCTGACCCGGCCCGTCTGTCAAATTTTAAAAGTCAATGAAGCCCCCGAGCCAAAAAGTTTGCCCACCCCTGCCCTAACCAAAGGATTCAATTATGCTATAGCACCCAAAAAAATCCCCACAGAATCCATCATATGTGCAGTAGAATCCAGACTAACTAAATTAAATACAGATGAAGCTAATAGAATAAGACACCAAGTTACTAACATCCTATGCACAAGCAAACCACCCAAAAGCAACTTGCACAAAGAAGAACTAAAAGCGCTGCAAGCCCTAAAAAAGGATAGCAGCATAATCATACTTCCAGCAGACAAAAGGAATGCCACAATAGTAATGGATAGAAAAGACTACGAAACAAAATTGACAGACCTACTCCAAGACTCCACATACAAACCCATAAACATGGACTCAACCACATATCTGGAAAAATTAACCAAGAAGAAAATTATAACCAGCCACATGAGCAAAGAGATCCAACAGACGATCATCCCAAGAGAAAAATCTTCCAGATGCCCCAAACTATACGGCCTCCCAAAAATACACAAAGAAGGCATACCTCTCAGACCCATAGTCAGCTCCAGAGGAGCACCACTACAAAACCTAGCTAGGTTAGCAAAACAGCTACAGCCCCATGCTGAAACAGCAGCTTCACATGTACAAAACTCATACCACTTTTTGGAAATGATCAAAGATCTACACGTGGAACAAGAAGATCTGCTTGTAAGTTTCGACGTGGTTTCACTATTCACTCAAGTCCCGATAAAAGAAACTCTTGAAATCATCAAAAATAAATACCAACCAGCTAAACACCTCATGGAACTAACAGAACACTGCTTAACCAACACATATTTCATATACAAAGCACAAAGATACAAGCAAATTTAAGGAGTCCCTATGGGATCACTACTGTCACCCGTCATTGCAAACCTGTTCATGGAAGAATTCAAATCCAGAGCCCTGGCTAATTGTTGTGAATCAATAAAAGTGAATAACCTAAATGCAAATTAGGGGTTGAAAACCTGCACACTTGATTGGTCCTTATACAACAACTTGGGATTGGGCCAGAACCAGTCCCTGATTGGCCACTTTTGGGACTGTCCTTATTGGTCAGTAGTTGGAACCTGTTGCACATTTTCATTGGTTAATAAGGCAGCAGCTAACCCTATAAAAGGGTTACTGCTGCCCATAGCATTGCTCTGTTATGTCTATCACTTTATTAAAGAGTTGAAGTCACTGGTCAGATGTCTGGTCTCCTTATTCTCCATACTTAACACTGGCGACAAGGTGGGATACGGAGACCAAGAGCTGACTAATCTACAGAGCAACTAACAGAGCACGTGGTCGAACACGCACCATCAACGGCAACATGGCCAGCGGTGCCGTACCACCCGCTCCATTCAATCCAGAGACCGAAGACTGGGAGGCCTACATGGATCGGTTCCAGATGTTTCTGGAAACTAACAATTTGAAAGATGCAACAACCGCAAAAAAGAGCTATCTTTCTAACGCATTGTGGACCAACCGTGTTTAAAATGGCAAAGTCGCTTGCCAAGCCAGCAGAGGTAAAAGAAATGGACTGGGACGCCCTCGAGCCGTTACTACGGGCTCACCACGCACCCTCCGTACCAACCCTAGTAAGAAGACACGAATATTACCAGAGGGATCAACGGGAGGGCGAAAGCCTTGCCAATTACATCGCGGACCTCCGGAACCTAGGAGGCCTCTGCGGGTTCGCCGACTTAGAAGAAGCCCTCCGGGACCGCCTGGTTCTGGGCCTAGAAGACGGCGCTATCCAGAGCAAAATTATGGCTAAGGGGGACATCAGCCTCACCGATGCCCTTAAAGAAGCCTCGGCAGCAGAGGCGACAAAGAAGTCGGCAGCCCAAATGCGCCGCACCAACGCACCGCTACGTAAACTCGCCACTGATACCTCGCCTCGCTCAGAGAGACACCCGGTATCAACTCACCACGAAGACCTAGAGTCCCCGTCCGACAGCGATGAGGAAGAGGTCAACCGACTTCGAACGGAGAGAGACCAGTCCTCACAACACTCATTTCGACCGTGTGCCGGCTGTGGAGCAAATCACCCACGATCCGGCTGCAAATTCCTTGACGCACTTTGCCGCCATTGCAGGAGACGCGATCACATTGCAAAGGTTTGCAGGAGCAAACAGAACTCCAAACCCCGACAGGCCGAATTCCAGTCTTCAGGATTCTTTGGCACACACCGAGAAAAATTGAACCACTCCTACAGAAACAAGCCGTCCACCACTTCCACCAGGCATGAAGAAACCAGGCGGGAAGAGACCCACCAAACAATCACCATAGGCCACGCTACATCCCTGATGCTGGGAAAACCGAGTAAAGGTCGCCATCGAAAAACAAACCTTGCGTGATGGAGGTAGACTGGGATCTTCCTCTCGATGGTGTCGTGGAAAACGCTCCAACAGCTCCTTCCAACAATTACGCCAAGACCTTAACCCTCAGAGGGTTATACTCAAAGACTATCAGGGCAACCGGAATTCCCATCGTCGGGTCCCGCAGATTCCAGGTCTCATTCAAGGACCGCACCGTCGCACTACCACTGACTATCGTGGATCGAGACAGGCCTAGTCTTCTAGGCCTGCAATGGTTCAGGCCGCCGGAATCACTGTAGCCGGAGTCCACAAGGCCGAAAGCGTCGATTGGGAGGAAGCACTCGTGCAAGAATTCCAAGACGTTTGCGAACGGACTAGGCAAGTATAAGGGGACCCCAATCTCGTTTAACTTGAACCCTGAAATAGTACCCATCCGCCTTAAGCTGCATCGGGTGCCGTTCGCCTTTAAAGCCTAAAATCGACAAACAACTCGATAAGCTGATAGCGCAGGGCGTACTGGAACCCACCGACCACGCCCGTTGGGAAACCCCAATAGTGACGCCTATCAAGCCTGATGGGTCCCTAAGAATTTGCGGAGACTACCGGGCCACATTAAAACACGCACTGCAGCAAAGTGCTTATCCAGTACCGGTAGTACAACATTTACTCCATTCTCTGGGCGGCGGGAAAGTTTTCGCCAAACTAGATTTAGCCCAGGCGTATCAACAATTGCCTGTAGACCCAACCACAGCCGAGGCGCAAACGATCGTAACACATAGGGGCACATTTAAATGCAACCGGCTCCAATTCGGGATAAGCGTCGCCCTGGAATCTTCCAGAGTTTAATGGAAAGGTTGTTACAAGGGATAAAAGGCGTTGTCCCATATTTTCGACGATGTACTCATCGCACCTAACAAAGACATCCTAGAAAAACGACTCAAAGAGGTTTTACGAAGATTCCAAAATGCAGGCCTCAGAGTAAAAAAGATAAATGCCACTTATGTACCGAAAAAGTAGAATTTTTGGGATACCTCCTGGACAGCCAAGGAATTCATCCCACCGAAGACAAATTACGAGCAATTAAAAAGGCACCCACTCCAAGGAACAAGGCAGACCTACAGGCGTTCCTTGGACTTATCAATTTCTATAATGTGTTTTTACCCCACAAAGCAACAGTAGCTGAACCATTTCATAGACTATTAGACAAAAAGCAACATGGGTTTGGGGACAACGGGAACAACATGCTTTCCAACAAGTAAAGAAATTGCTAACTTCTGATTCAGTACTTATGCAGTACAACGAGACCTTGCCACTCACTATCACATGTGATGCATCACCTTTGGGGTTGGGGCAATTCTGGCCCACGTGTTACCAAACGGAGCGAAGCCCCCATCGCGCTTTTTTTCGCGAACCTTAGCTAAAGCTGAACGAAATTATAGTCAGCTGGACAAAGAAGCTTTAGCTATTGTTGCTGCAGTTAAAAGATTTCATGAATATGTTTATGGCCGTATGCTTACAATAATCACTGATCATAAACCGCTACTGGGGATCATTGCGGGTAATAAACCAACCCCATATATATTGTCCCCAGAATGACCCGTTGGTCTGAATTCCTGGCGGCCTACAACTACACCTTGCAGCACCGCCGGGAAATCGATTCTCCACGCCGATGCATTGAGCAGAACACCGTTCCCAGATGCTGTTGTGGATCCAGCCCCAACCCTCTCAACACTACAGATTGAAACTCTACAGGCACCACCCTTGACGGCTAGAGACATTGCTTTTGAAACGTGACCCAGTTCTGCAACACATACTACGCTGGGTTGAACGGGGTGGCCGACGGACCAAATTGCACCTGAATGGGCGCCTTCAAAGCCCGCCAAACCGAGCTGTTTTCCCAAAAGGCTGTATCTTGTGGGGCGATCGAGTCGTAATCCCTGGCAAATTGCAACAGACTGTGTTGGCGGTATTGCATGAGGGACATCCGAGCATTGTGTGGATGAAATCACTCGCACGCAGCTACGCTTGGTGGCCGGAATCGACAAAGAATCGAGGCCTGGGTCGCTACGTGCCAACGTTGCCAGGACGTCAGCAACGCCCCACCGAAAGCAAGCCCAACCGAATGGGAACGCCGAGGGGACCGTGGTCCCGTATTCATATTGACTTTGCGGGCCTACCAAAGGTCACACTTTCCTGATTACTGTCGATGCCTATTCTAACTGGCTCGAGATTCATCGAATGCACACAACTACAACCGACTCAGTTATTAATAAATTAAACAGACTATTTGCCACGCACGGGTTTCCGGACGTGTTGGTCTCGGACAACGGCCCACAGTTCACTGCATTGCCCTTTGAACAATATCTGGCTGATCGGGGCATCCGCCATGCGCTGACCTCGCCCGTGCACCCTGCGGCGAATGGACGTGCAGAACGCATGGTACAATTTGTGAAAAAGACCCTGCATAAAATGGAATTTGGCAACATCGACGAGAAAATCAATCGAATCCTCTTATTGCAGCACATCACGCCCACAGCGTGACCAACAAAACACCCGCTGAACTTCTTATGGGGCGGAAAATACGATCGCACCTTGACCGGCTCCACCCCCGCGCACCAGAAAAACCTTTCGGCTCCAGCAGCAAATGCCGGGAATTTAAGGTAGGCGATTTAATCTTTGCCAAAACTTTTCCGGTGACCCGTTATGGATACCCGCAACCGTTACCCACCTCACCGGGCCTAGATCTTACCGCCTGCTAACAGACGATGGGAGGGTGTGGAAACGCCACATAGACCAACTCCGATCGAGATTACCACCCAGCGGCCATGACTCCCCGGTTCACCAACTCAAGGGGAGGGAGTATCGAGGGAATTGACTTTGATACAACTAATAGCAGGTCAACGGGAGCCCTACAGCCCAGCGAAGCACCGGAACGTGAAGCGGGGAGGGAGTTGATGTCTTCAGGGAACTTTAATACGGGGAAACGAACTGCAAAACCCCGAAGAAACACGCAGTAGCAGAGACAACCACAGTGAATGCAGCACGGAATCGCCATGCAGCGAAATAGAACTTAACAATGGTCATCCAAACGCTCCACCGAACCGGACATTGGACAAAACCCGGTGGAGCCTCGGAAATCATTCAGGCAGACCAAACGCCTGCCTATCTTGAGGATTTTATCACAGCTCCTCAAACGGAACCCAAGGGGGAGGGTGTTGTGAATCAATAAAAGTGAATAACCTAAATGCAAATTAGGGTTGAAAACCTGCACACTTGATTGGTCCTTATACAACAACTTGGGATTGGGCCAGAACCAGTCCCTGATTGGCCACTTTTGGGACTGTCCTTATTGGTCAGTAGTTGGAACCTGTTGCACATTTTCATTGGTTAATAAGGCAGCAGCTAACCCTATAAAAGGGTTACTGCTGCCCATAGCATTGCTCTGTTATGTCTATCACTTTATTAAAGAGTTGAAGTCACTGGTCAGATGTCTGGTCTCCCTTATTCTCCATACTTAACACTAATGCCACCCAGAAACCTAAACTATGGTTAAGATACATTGATGACACATTTGTGATTTGGCCCCATGGAAAAGAAAACCTAAACAATTTCCTAACACACCTAAACAGCACACACCCCAAAATCAAGTTCACCATGGAAACGGAAACAAACAAACAACTACCATTCCTAGATGTACTAATCTACAAAAAGACAGATGGCACACTAGGACACACCGTATACCAGAAGAAAACACACACTAACCGCTACCTCAACGCCCAATCCCACAACCACCCAGCACAGATAAACTCCGTGGCCAAAACACTAATTGCTAGAACCAAATGCCTGGCAGACAAGACACACATAAAGACTGAACTATGCACCCTGACTAAAGTACTGACAGCCAACGGCTTCCACAAAAGCAAAATCACCGGCTTGATCCACAAAAACACACTGAGACATAATGGAGACCTAGAAGATGAACAGACCTATGGAACAGCTGTCCTGCCCTACATAAGAGGTACTACAGACAAAATCAGTAAGATACTACACAGGCATCACATCAAGACTGCCTTCAAAACAGACAGAAAAAAAGCAGCCATCCTTAGAAACCCCAAAGATAAAATTGACCTGGAAAACCAAGGCATATACGAAGTCCCCTGTGCATCATGCCCGGCCACATACATTGGACAGACCAATAGAAGAATAAGTACCCGCCTGGATGAACACAAAAATGCAGTAAAAAGCTGGAACACACTTCCTCACTAGTCCAACACATGAAAGCCACAGGTCATAGCATCAACTTCAATGGCACCAAAACCCTATCCACTATAGAAAACCCCAGCCACAGAATTATCAGAGAAGCCATAGAGATTGAAAAAAGACCTGAAAGCATGAATAGAAGAGATGATTCCACCAGACTGTCAATTATTTGGAAGCCTGCACTCACAAACAAAAAAATCTCCACACCACTAGCCAGGCAAACACCTGGGCACAAACAGATCCCCCCTGATACCTCCAGCTCAAACACACCCCAACCAGGCACCCAGATGAAACCTAGCTTCCTAACAAATGATAGCCGTCCATTTACCCAGAGCCAAGCTGCACAAAAGGCCTCCAATAAAGGAACACAATGTTGCCAGGCAATCAAGATACAAAAAGATTATAAGATAAGAGTGTATTGTATAAGATAAGGTCTTATCTGACTTGTAAAATTTATAATGGAAAAGGTTCA